>NW_017728951.1:52001653-52034744 GCF_001723895.1 Crocodylus porosus
GGGGGACCAGCAGACTATGGGAGAGTCCCTGTTCCCCTGAGCACCACCAGGAGTAACATGGAATAACGGTCATAAGTTGACTGAGAGTAGATTCAGGCTAGATATCAGGCATCACTATTTCACAGTCAGGGTGGCTAGGATCTGGAATCAAATTCCAAGGGAAGTGGTGCTCGCATCTACCCTGGGGGTCTTCAAAAGGAAGTTGGATAATCACGTAGCTGGGGTCATTTGACCTCAGCATTCTTTCCTGCCCATGGCAGGGAGTCAGACTTGATGATCTGCTCAGGTCCCTTCTGACCCTACCTACTATGAAACCATCACCAATGAATACACTGCCCGTGGGTGCAGGAGGCTTTGGACTGTTTAGTAGGTAGCAAATGGTTTTTGATACTAGACCTCCGCAGTGGCTACCAGCAGATACCTCTGCAGGAAGAGAACAAAGAGAAGACTGCTTTTATTTGCGCCTTGGGATTCTATCAGTTTGAATAAATGCCCCAAGGGATATCCTGGACTCCAGCCACCATCCAGCATCTAATGGAGAAGGTGGTTGGGGATATGCACATGACCCAAGTACTGGTTTATTTAGATGATATTATTGCTTTTGGAAAGACCCAAGAGGGACACAAAGAACAACTGCTCTGGGTACTCTATTGGCTGGAGACTGCTGGGCTTAAGTTGACCATTAATAAATGTAAGTTCTGCCAGGCCTCTGTGAAGTACATAGGATATATTGTATCACAGGAAGGAGTCAGCACTAATCCAGAGAAAGTAAGTGCTGTGACCACCTGGCCTTGACCTAAGAACTTTAGGAAATTGAAAAGGTTCCTGGGAGTTGCAGGTTACTATCCGTGATTCATTAAAGACTATGCTATAATAATGGACCTTTAAATGCCCTGACTCGTGGACACCAAGTGGGAAGGTTGCCCCACAAGAAGGGGCAAGACAATGGCTTAAATGAGCTCCCTGTGACATGAAGCCTCACAGAGCCTTTTGGTCCTCGGTGGGACTCACGGTGTGAAGATGCCTTCCAGGAGGTGATCTAGCAGTTGACTTAGGCACCTGTGCTGGCATATGCTGACCCCAACCGCCCTTTTATTTTACACATGGATGCTAGCCTGTCAGGAGTGGGGGCTGTACTGAACCAGGAGCATGATGTACACTGGCGACCAGTGGCTTTTGCCAGCAGAGGATTGTCACCCAACAAAGTGTGCTACCAGGTACATAAGCTTGAATTTCTGGGCCTCAAGTGGGTCATCACTGAGAAATTCTGGGACTATATATATGGAACCACCTTCCAGGTGTGGACAGCCAATAATCCCCTTACTATGTGCTCACCAGCGCTAAGTTGGATGCGACCGGCCAACATTGGATAGCGGCACTAGCAGCATTGGACAACGACACCAGCCAACTACACCTTCAGCCTGCACTATTGAGTGGCATGCTCTGTCTCGACAACTCCCCAGCAACCCTGAGGGTGTTTGGAACCCCTAGACAGTGAAGACCATTTGTGACCTACAGCTACAATATCCTGTGGGGACAAGGGAAAGTACTGTTTGCATGGCTGAGGTGTTGGGGTTGCCCCCTGATCCCACAGGCCTGGGTTCAGTACACCAGACTGACTCCCTCCTCATTGCCCGAGGTCACAGCCACAGAACGCCAGATAGCACAAGAACAGGACCCAGATGTGCAAGATGTGCTGTGTGCCCGGAAATAAGGGTCATGGGGTGGGTGCTCCCTGAATAATGCTACCCCAGAAGCCCACCTCCTGTTGAGGGAGTGAGAAAGGCTTCGCTTGTTTGATAAAGTGCTACATTGGGAGATGCAGGACCCAGAAGGATGGAAATATTGGCAGCTGGTCCTCCCTCAGAAGTATAAGGCCCTTGCATTACGGACCTTGCATGATTACTTTGGACACATGGGGGTGAAGCACATCCTGGCGCTATCCCGTAAGCAGTTCTTTTGGCCCAAAATAGCTGAAGACATAAGGACTAAATTGTGATCGGTGTATGCAGAGGAAGACCCTGCCCACTCAAACTGCCTGTCTATACACCATCCAGAGCCCATGGAGCTCATGTGCATGGATTTCCTAGCCATAGAAGGGGAGGGGCACTGAAAGGGGAATGTGCTGGTTGTGACAGACCACTTCACCTGATATGCCCAGGACTTCCCTATGTGAGATCAAACATCAAGAACAGTTGCCAAAGCACTGTGGGAAAAGTATTTCTGCATGTTTGGGCTGCCCGCAAGAATCCACTCCGATCAAGGGTGAGATTTTGAGAGCTGGTTGTTACGTAAAGTACTGACAGTGGCTGGCATAAAGAAATCAGGAACTACACCCTACCACCCCAAAGGGGATCCCCAAACTGCACACTTAATTTGCACTCTCTTGAACATGCTGGGTACCCACCAGCAGGAAGAGAAGGCCTCATGGAGCCAGCATATCGAATACCTGGTGCATGCTTACAACTCCACTAGGAACGATGCAATGGCAGTCAATCCGTTTTTACTCATTTTTCAGAGGGAGCCCCAGTTACCCATAGATTTGTGCTTTGGTGTAATATGAGTCTACCAACAACATGTGACTCATGGTCAATATGCACAACAGCTTTGGGACCATCTGCATTGTGCATACCGACTGACAGCCAAAACTGCTGGAAGAAACCAGTAACACCATAAGCAGTTTTATGATGCTTGAGTTCATAAGCAAGGGTTACAAGGAGGTGACTAGGTGCTGCTGCAAAACTTGGGACTAACTAGGAGACACAAAATCGCTGATCGGTGGTGCGCTGAACCGTATACAGTTGTGCAACAACTGGGAGACCTCCCAGTATGTGAGATCTCCCCTGTGTCTTGACCAGGTCAAAGTCATGTGGTCCACTGGAACTTCCTGCTGCCTATTGGTGAATTGATGGGACCCCCTCAGCCCAAGATAGAGGCACAAGAAGAGAGGCCTAGGTCTCCCCATAGAAGGAGGCTTCATGCCACCCAGCTGGCAGTTGTACCTGCAGCTGCCTTTGGAGGAATCGGACTCTGACTGGTGGTACCCTACTGTCTTTTACCCGAGCTTAGAACCTGCCACTCCTCAGGGTGAAGGAGAGATGGGGACTGTTGCTTGTGAGGCCCCGCCTGGCGAGACCGAAGGAGAAAACATCACCACGCCTTTACCAGCCAGTGGAGCAGACTCCTTGAGTGAGAGGGAACCTGAGTCACCAGAGGTCTCAGGGAGTCCTGCCCCAGACTGCTCCCCATGGCCAAGGTGGGAACTTTGGCCAGTCTGCCACTTCACCTACAATGCCCTGGGGGTACTGGGGGAGGTCCCCATCACTGCCCCTTGGGTCCAGTAGCTCCCCCAGGCTGAGGCCTGTGCTTCACTGGGGATGGTGAAGGGTTCCACAGGGGAGGATGTGATGGGCTAGCTGGTGGTGACTTAGGCCAGGGGTTTTGAAAGGGTAAAAGATGATTGGAGGACCACCAATTAGGCCCCAGAGACTCAACCTCCATGTCCCCTGATTGCCCCCTTGGGTCATCTGGAGGGGGATAAAAGGGGCAGCACAGCTGACTCAAGAGAGACCAGCAAGGGACCTCAAGGAAGGAGTTTCAAAGAGTTGGGCCAGTGGGGCTGAAGCAGTTGCCCCAGAAGAGCCCAGAAGGAATGGGACCTGCAGACAGCTGTTGAACTCTCAACAGCACAGCATGCGGCCAGCAGGAAATGCTCCCTGCTGGGCTCCAGGTTCCCTTATGAGAGGCTGCAGGCAGCAGGAGAGGCTACCTAGCTCCAGCAAGGATCTGAGCAGTGACCTGAGAGGTTCCCAGCTCTGCCTCCAGCCCCTCCAATAAGAGGCCAGGAAGTTCAGCGTGAGGCCAGGGCTCCTGGAAGGTCAAGACCCCTAGCAACTTGGAGTAGTACCAGTACTAGTGACTGTGTGGTAGAGTTTCTGCCTGCCACATGGGAGATCTGAGTCCAAGTCCCAGCTGAAGTGAGTGAAGTGACAGGGAGAAATTTATGTTGCTGTGGAAAGGGGGTCATTGTGTTTTCCATCTTTCTCCCAACCCTCCCTCCAGATGCCTAAGCCCTATATTCGTTGTGATTTGATGTTTTGTATTTTGTGCCTTTTATATTTCAATCAGCCAGTATTGTTTGTTCTGTTGTTTGTGTTTTATATTTTGTTAACCCTGTCTTTTTTCAACTGGATGAATAAGTCTATGATTGTAAGTGTCTAACCTTTGTTGAATCCTGCCCCCTCGGGGCATTGTACTGTCCTCTATACCTCCTGGTTTATACTGGTTATGTTCCCAGTACTGTTCTCTCATTAAAAGGTATAGGAGGTGTGTGGTTAAGTCCCCATTAGTGATCTGGCTCTGCTCTATAGAGGGAGGAGGGTCCCTACACCTCCCACAGTGCTTGTGCACCTGCTCTGATCCCTTCAATTGGAGAGGGGGTACTTCTTGGAGTACTGCCCAGGTTACATAATCATTGCATTTAGTTTCAAAGCACTGTTCTGTTTCGTTTTGTCAAAACTGTTTCGCTGTTTCCCCCATAGACTATAATAGGGAATCATGAAAATACTTATAACTTGGTCATTTCTTGCCTGACTCAGATGGATCTTGCAGGGATGGTAGCCCCTTCTAAGGGCATGATGACTGCCAAGTTTCAAAGAGATAGGTGCATCGCTTTCTGGGAAATTGTACCTCAAGAAGCTGACAAGCAAAACTCAAGTCACTTGCTGGCAGTGGTAGCCTCCTGTCATCCCCCACAGAACTGGAGGCCTTCACCCCTGGGAGGGCTGTGTGGCTGTGCTGGACTCCTCCCATGGGTGCAGACACCCAGATCTGTGCTCGGGATGACAGGAGGCTGCTGCTACTTCTGCCTGGAACCAGTGCTGGGCACAGCCCACACGCAGTGCCAGGATGACTGGAACTGCTGCTGGTCCCAGGCAGCAGTGGCATTCTCCTGTCATCCCACATGCACATCTTGGGGCCAACACCCCCCAGGAGGAGTCCAAGAACACTGGGAGGGCAGCTTGAGCTCCGTGGGGCTGTCGGAACCAGTCAGAGCGCAGCCCTGGCTCTCCCTGCCTCCTGCCGCTGTGATGCATTCTGAGTGGCTCCGCCAGTCCCACAGTGGTGGGAAAGCCATTGCTGGAGCTGCTCAGAGCACAGACCTGGCCAGTGGGTCTCCCTCACTTTCCACCACATCCCACCACCAGGCTTATCTCTGTGGGACTGGCGGAGCCACGTACAGCCTGGTGGCAGGAGGTAGGAGAACCAGGGCTCTCCTCTGCCTCCCACTGCCAGGCTGAGGTCCTTGGGGCTTGTGGATCCACTCAGTGTGCAGCCGTGGCTCTCTCTCACCCCCTGCCACCAGGCTGAGCTCTGTGCGGCTGGTGGAGCCAGTGAGATTGCAGCCCAGTGGTGGGAGGTGGAGAAGAGCCAGTGGCAGAGCCACTCGGAGTGTAGCCCTGGCTCCTAGCACAGCCTTAGCCAGTGGCTCTTCCCTGCCTCCCACCACCAGGCTAAGCTCTGTGGGGCTGCAGAGCCTCCAGCCACTGGGCTGTGTTCACCAGGGCTGCACTTCAAGTGGGTCTTCCAGCCCCATGGAGCTCACCCCAGTGGCAGGAGGTGGTGAAAGAGCCAGTGGTGGAGCCACTCGGGGGGCAGCCCTGATGAGCACAGCCTGGTGGCAGGAGGCAGGGGAGAACCAATAGCCAGGGCCGTGCTCAGAATGGCTCTGCCACTGGCTCTCCCCCAACTCCCACCACTGGACTGAGCTTTGTGGGGCTGGCAGAGCTGCTTGAAGTCAAGCCCTGGCTCTCCCCTACCTACTGCCACCAGGCTGCTTCAAAACTCAAAACATTTTGAGACTTTCAAAACATTTAAAGTGCCCTCCTTTCATTTTGAAGCTATTTCAAAGCCTTTTGGTTCATTTTGATTTTGCTGTTTTGAGCTTGAAACATGTCAAAACAGCTCCAAATGAAACAGTCATCAAAATTTCACACACTTCTACTGACTGGAAGCAATGGACCATTGAGGACCATCAGGACATGAAACATCATTCCAACACTACACTATAATAACTTGATAACACAATATTGTGGTGTTATATCATTTTTGAAGAAGAGATAATCTGTTTGACTGAGTTTTTGAGATCTGAAACACTGACACTTGAGCAGCTCCTGTTGGAAAAGTGTGGCATATCAGGTTTGGTTTCTGACACTCAAGGCTCTTAATGTATGTT
Organism: Crocodylus porosus; assembly: GCF_001723895.1. NCBI lineage: Eukaryota > Metazoa > Chordata > Crocodylia > Crocodylidae > Crocodylus > Crocodylus porosus. The sequence continues at coordinate 52,007,889 of NW_017728951.1, forward strand.
CACTCACATCTAAGGATGTTCCAGCAATGCCCACTTTAACTGTAGCTTGTAGAGAATATAGCCTACAATTATAAGCTTTCAAAATAAAATTAATTTTAAAAAATGCATCCATTGTAAAAAAAAAAAAAAAGATAGGCATAGCTAACTGGGCCTTGTCTAGGACTTGGGCTATGTTAGTAAATCATAGAATCATAGAATAATAGAAAATTAGGGTTGGAATGGAACTCAGGAGTTCATCTAGTCTCACCCCCTGCTCAAAACCAGCCCCAACTAGAACATTCAGGAGTTTGTCAAGCTGGGTCTTTAAAACCTCCAAGAATGAAGATTCCACCACCCCTCTAGGTAACTTGTTCCAATGTTTCACCACCCTCCTAGTGAGAGTTTTTTTCCTAGTATTTGACCAAAACCTGATGTGAGGCTCTCTGGTCTGACCTCAGTCCCCAGAAAAATCATGGAGCAGGTCCTCAAAGAATCCATTTCCAAGTAGGAGGAGAAGATGGTGATTAGGAACAGTCAGTTTATCAAGGGAAAATCATGCCTCACAAACCTAATTACTTTCTATAATGAGATAAATGGCTCTGTGGATGCAGGGAAAGCAATTTGCATAATATACCTGGAGTTTAGGAGGGCTTTTGATACTGTCTCCCACAACATTCTTGCAAAAAGGCTGAGGAAGTATGGGTTGGATGAATCGACTGTAAGGTAGATAGAAAGCTCACTGGATTGTCAGGCTAAATGGGTATTAATCAATGGCTCGATGTCAAGTGGAGTGCCCCAGGGGTCAGTTCTGGGGCCTGTTCTGTTCTATCTCTTTATTAACAATCTAGAAGATAGGATGGATGCACCCTCATCAAGTTCACAGTCGACACCAAGCTGGGCAGTGTAGTAGAAGCCTGGTTTAACATGTTTTAAAGGTACAGTCAGCTAATCTGAATTAAACTGCTATCATGTGCTAGCTAATACCTTCTACTTCTTGCTGTGGGCCTTCATAAAACTTTTCAATAAGTGCTTTGTTGGTGTATTAATAGTTAACATGCCACAAATGCCAGAATTACAATTTTTTCCTTTTCTCTTGAATCTATAAGTCATACGTATATATGTAGACAAGGTTCTTTGGGTGAATCTGATATATTTTATTAGACCAACTTAAATTGCTGGAAAACAATTTTTAAGCAAGCTTTTGGGTTCAGAAATCCTTCATCAGGTTAAGGAAGTTTTAGCAGTTGGTATGTGCTCTTTCTGGATGGAATGAAAATTAAAGAAGCCAGAGTAGGCTGGTATGCATACAGCTGTTATGTTACATTGTATGCATACCAGCCCAGCCTCTGGCTTCTTTATTTTTCATATCGTCCAGAAAGAGCACAAAGCAACTGCTGAAACTTCCTTAGCCTAAAAAAGGGTTTTTGATCCTGAAAGCTTGCTTAAATTTTCCCCCCCAACTATTTAAGTTGGTCTTATTGTAGCAAAATCCCCAGTTTTTCTTTTTTTAAGTTCATTTTAAAATTCATTCCCTCCCCTTCCCCAAACATTTCTGACTTTTTTTCTCCCTTTCTATTCCCTAGATAAGTATAAAGAAGATGTAGAATAAGCTTTGACATTTTTATTTTGGTAGCAAGTTTTTGGTTTCGGATATCCACTGTTTTATATTGTATTATTATTAGGTTTGTATTGATTGTTACTGTTGTATATTGTATTATCATGTTTGTATTGATTTTTATTGTTTCATATGGTTTTGTATGGTTTAGGCCTGTGTTTGTAAGTGAACCAAAGTCATGTCAAGTTTCCATTTTATATGTCAAGTCTCCACCTTGTGTCCTCTGCCTGGGCATCCCATATTGCAACTATATGAGTCACGTACCCCTCCCATGTAAATTGGTTCCTGGATGAATAAGAATGATTGCGAATGATTGAAATACAATGCTAGTAGGCCTCTACTAAATGGCCTGTAATGACTGGGCCATCACCTCGCATTGATTCCTCCAGGAACCACAGACCTCACCCAGGAACAGAGACAAGACCAGCATTTGAAACACAAAAGACCCTGCAGAACCAGCAAATCTCACCATTACAGACACCTGAAACTGCACATCCCTGCATGGAGCACACATGCTCAGTATGCCAGGGGCTGACCCTTACCTGGGCATGCCTCCTGTCACTAGGGTCACACAAGGTCTGTAGGGTCATAAAAGGGGCAGTGAAGACAGACCCAGTGGGATGCCCTGTCCATCTGGACCAGCACCATGCCACACCACCTAGCCACCCAGAGGTCCTGCCAGCGCCCCCCCTCTGGACAACACCTACTGGACAATGACACCTTTCCAGCCTGGGTAGGTAGATAATACCTGCACACCTCCTCCTACAAGTGTGTGTTTGTATGCATGTGTGTGTCTCTCTGTGTGTTTGCATGCATGAGAAAGGGAACCAATACGACATTGTGTCACCATCTCCCCGGTTCAATAAAACCACTGTCATTTGCAACCCTGAGTTAGGTCATGTTTTACTGAATCCCAGTCCCTTCCCTATCTTAAATTCCAGCCTCGTTCTCTCTGCTCCAGCCCCACCCCCCTGATAGTTTCTTGATCTCCTCGCAATTTGATCTCCCCTTTTCTGCCACCTCGCAGCCTCTCCTAGCTTTCATGCTGTCCCTGCTGCCTTTCAGCCTACTGTGCCATCTACTGCCTTTTCTCTGTGACTTTCTGCTGCCTTTTTCTGTTTTCCCACTGCTCTGCCACCTTTCAGTCTCTCCTGCTGCTTTTCCTGTTATTTTCTGCTGTCTGCCTCTTTTTTCAGGCTTCCCCCACACCTTCTGTAGTCATCCCCCCCCACACCCCACAGCTTCTCAGCAGTTTTCTCCAGCTCCCAGCACCTAATGTCTCTCCCTGCAATTTCTCTAGCTGCCCCAGAGCCATCATCTGGCTCCCCACACCCAGAGCTCCTCTTTAACACCCACACTTTATTTTAGTCCCATTTCCCCCCTCCCCACCTACCTTTTCAGCTCCCCCATAGCTTGGCTCCAGTCCCAGCCTCTGTACCAGCATTGCTCCCCTGTTCTGTAGGAGTTGGGCATTGTCTTTTAATCAATTAAGATCAATTAACCTAAAGTTACCCCTGAGCCACAGTTCTTCAGCCCAGGCCCCTCTAGTCTACTAATTCTAATCCCAGTCCTGGTGACTTTCACTCCCTACACTTCTATTTTCTTACCTTAACCTTTCCCCAGGTATCCCAAGTACACCAAGCACATACATACATACACATCACAACACCCAACTTAGGAACTCACCTGTGTGTATGCATAGGTGGGTGGTATGTGTGTGAATTAGTGAATACACATATATAGATATTATTTTGTGTGTGTGTGTGTGTGTGTGTGTGTGTGTGTGGCATTGTGTGCATGATATATAAATTAGTGATCTGTGTCTAAATTTTGGAATATGTAGTGTATGTGCTTGAATTGGTGATAGGTATGCACTTGCCCAGGCTGGTTTGGATGTGTATGTGCCTGAGCTGGTAGTGTGTGTGTGTATGCACCTAATTGATTTGTGTGTTTGTATATGTGCAACAGCGCAATATTGAGATCCTGTATGTTCTCCTGACCCCTCAGGGCAACATAATAAAAGATATCAGATTGACCCAAAAAACATTGTCTATGTCCTTAGACCAACACAGCTACAGCCTTCACCCCTGTGAGTATATATGTGACATTACAGGGATACACATGTAAACAGTCACAATTTATTTAATGAGGCATCTTATAGACTAATTTGTTTGGAAAGGAATGAATTATTACAAGGTACATACAAGTGTTGTATTTAGATCACCATAGCCAAAGTTAGGGCCACCCAAGTACTCTCCAGTGTGCCAATGTTCACAGGATTTTGGTCTCCCTAAAAATGGTACCCTGATCTGAAGATAGTGAACCAACTTTAGATCAGCAAAGTGTTTACCCAGTTTATCACAGATTAACTCAGTCTGATGAACACTTGCACCCAGCCAAAACACAGGCCATGGGCTGGGAAAGCCTATCCATGAAACTGGGGTTGTGCTATTTAACTCCCAGAGCCTGACTAGAGTATTTCTACACACCCCCCACCCACTGAAACTACCCCCACTGCAGAGACAACAGCCTCCTTAGCAGATCTGCCAGCCCTCCAATCCTGCTAGCTCATACTCTCCTTTTTCCCCCAGCTCACTTGGCTCCAGCTGCCTGTGCATCCTCCTGGCGAGCAGCAAACAGTTGCAGGCTTGGTTCCAACTCTTGGTGCCTTAAGCTAAGTCACCTAAACCAAAGGTCCTTCAAATGCCTGTTCACACCCTTAGGCTGCTTTGTCTTACCACATCTCTGTTCCCATTAATTTTTAAATAAAATTTACTAATGAAACAATTATAATGTTGTTGCAAAAGCTGGCTTACAGACCACAAACCTAAACTTTGATTATTGTAGGGTGTAAAACATGCTTTTGAATTACCCTTTCATTTTAACTAGCATACTGGCAGTCAAAGCAACTGGGATTCCAAGAGTGGAAAACATCTCAGACAAGCTAGTAGTAAAATAAACCAAATCACTGGTGCATCAACAACCTTGGAAGTGTTAACTAGCTGAGGGGGTCATAACATAATAAGACATTACTTCTATAATAATAGTTTTGGCTATTTAACACTTGAATCTTATTACTGCTTTCTAAAGAGAAGTTGATACCAAAGGATACAACTGATCATCTTTCACTATTATATTTTATTGATTAGTTATAGAAAATGATTTATGTGGAATTAACCATATTTTAACGTGCTTGAAATTCATTTTAACATAACTGAAAATTTCCCTACAAGTGCAGCATGTGTCCACTCCCATAGATGTGCACACACACAAAACCAGGACTGGTATAAAGTGATTTAATTGCATGGAAACGAATGCTTGAAGGGTGGATAAAAATAATTCTGAATTTGACTACACATGTGTGTTTATGCTACTAAATATAAGAATGCACAAACTGACATTAATGTGTCATTAAGAATTGAAATGTTAGAAAATAATAAATTTCATGTTTTTTTTAAATTATATCATGTCATGCACATGTTGGGTGTTAAGTACATCTATTTAAAATAGCTATTTTGTGTTAATTGTATACTAGAGCTAACCAATATGTGCCATCTATGTTTTACTGCAACTTTCAAGGCTTCAACACTTGTTATCCCTTCAACGAGATGGAATGAAGTCATGATTTCTTGAATGTTTTGTAAAGATAAGATTTGATCCACGTGCCTTAAAGAAACAATATCTCTCTGACTCAATCCATTCTTTTTCACCTTCTTGTCAATTTAATCAATATTATCTTAAGAAACCTACTGTAGCTTGTTATTTATTCAGTAATTCAGGAGAACAAGATCCTCAACCTCTAAGGATACATAAAAGAGGTAAAAGGATTTCTATAACCTAAAACCATCCCAGTCATAGGCAAGGGCTAAAGGTAGAGGTTGAAGTGCCTATCCCCGGAGACGTATGTTGGCAAGTATAGTAATGGGCACAAAAACAACAAAAAAAAGCCCTCTAAAGTGTCAGGAGTCAGGTTAGAAGGCAGGTTAACTAGTAACCAAGTAGTTATTTCAGTGGATCTGACTCATCAGGGCCCAACTGTTGCTAGTTACCTTCATTGGCATGGCTGCCTGTTTATAAGCAGCTTCTCTGTCTAGTCCTTGTCTTATAACTTCTTTGTCCCTAGCTTCCTGGTTCCTGCCTCTTGGTTCCTTATTTCAGACTCCAGCTTTATACCTATTTACTCCAAACTTGCTGAATCCTGGCTGCTACCTTGTTCCTGACTCCAGTCTAGACCCCTAACTTCAGACAGACAGTTCAGTTCTGGCTTGTTACTCTTATTTGGTGATCACCCAAATCATAGAAAATTAGGATTGGAAGGGACCTCAGGAGGTCATCTAGTCCAACACCCTGCTCAAAAGCAGGGCCATCCCTAATTATGTCATCCCATCCAAAGCTTTATCTAGGCAGGAGTGAAACCACCAGCACTCTGGTTCTTCCCAGAGGGGGAAACCAGAGGGACAACTAGGTCATTCTCAGCTGTGGTGCTCACCTGCCATGACTTGATGGAAGAAGTTTATAGAATTCTCTCTCAGTGGGAGACAGTGCTCACCCAAGTCAAGGCAGTCTGTTGTCTGACTCACTATGTTTTAGAATGCCATTTGGTAGGAGCCTTATGTGGTCCAGATTGGGAGCTCCTCCCCCCTACACTCACACCGCAGGCCTCCATAAGGTGCTTTGGGTAATGCAAGACCCAGGTTCTAGAAGCTATGTCAATCACCCTTCGACCGTCACACCAGCCTTTGGAGCGTCATATCTGTAGCTCCTAGACTTCATGCCTGGAATCCCCAACAGTCCATCTATTATGAAACTACAGTAACATGGACAAAAAATAAAGAACCTGTCTGTCTCACCCTCTTCTAGCATGTGTCTATATTCATCATCCAAGACCTCCTTCCATCACTTCTCGTATGCTTTGAATTCTGCCCGGAGTGTGTCCAACCAGCCAGCATTGGGACTCACCTCCCAGATGTGGCTTATGCCCCCTGTGGGAGAAGGGCCCACCTGCAGTGAGCCAGAGCCAGGACTGCTTTCATCTGGAGCCCTAGGCTCCCCAGAGCTCAGTATTCTGGCTGAGGTACTCACAGTGAAGGCCTCTCTTCTCAGCAGATGCTGTTTCCTGGCCAGAAAACAGTATGCATAACCTGGACTGCATCTCTCATAACACTGTATTTATCACCCTGACTGCATCACCCCAAGCCAACAGGGCTTTTTGCCAAACATCAGGTAAGGGAGAGGAGGAGAGCAAGGCATTCTCCTTCCCTGATCCCCTTGCTCTTCTACAATAAGTCTTAAAAACTTCAAAAAATGGAGATTCTACAACCCATCTGGGTAATCTGGTTCCAGTGCTTTATTCACTTCTTAATGGGAGGGCTTTTCCTAATATCTAACCTAAACTTCCCTTGCTGCAACTTGAGACCACTGCCACCATTGTTATCTGCCACCACTGAGAACAATCAAACTCCATCCTCTTTAGAACCAGCCTTCAGGTACTTGAAGGCTGCTATTAAATCCCCCATCAAACTTCTCTTCTCTATACTGAATAAGCCCAGTTCCCACAGCCTCTCCTTAGGAAGTCGTGAGCCACAGTCCCTTAACCATTTTCATTGCCCTCCACTGGACTCTCTCCAATTTGTCCACATCCTTTCTGTAGTGGAGGGTCCAAACTGGGACACAGTACTCCAGATATGGCCTCACCAGTGCTGAACAGAGGAGAAGATTCACATCCCTTGATCTGCTGGCAACACTTCTACTAATGCATCCCAGTATGCTATTGGCCTTCTTTGGAACAAGCTCAGAGTGTTGACTCATATTCAACTTGTTGCTCTCTATAACCCCAAGGTCCTTTTCTGCAGAACTGCTGCATAGCCAATCAGTCCCCAGCCTGTACCAACGCATGGGTTTCTTCCATCCTAAGCAAAAACCTTTCCCCTTCTCCTTATTGAACCTCATGAGATTTCTTTTGATTTCTTTTGATTGAATCCTCCAATATTTTGAGGTCTTTCTGAATCCTAGCCCTATCAACTTCACTTGATACAGGCTGCCAACTAAACATGGGGTCATTGATTATTACCCTCAGTGACCAACAATCCAGCTAGTTTTCTATCCACCTTTAAATCCATTCATCCAACCCATACTTCTTTAACTTGCTTGCAAGAATGTTGTGGGAGACTATATCAAAAGCCTTGCTAACATCAAGGTATATTACATCCACTGCTCTTCCTGCATCCACAGAGCCAGTTATCTCAACATAGAAGGCAATCAGATTGGGAAGACATGACTTGCCCTTGAATTCACACCAACTATTCTTAATCAACTTCTTCTCCAAGTGCTTAGAAATGGATTCCTTGAGGATCTACTCCATGATTTTTTCCATGGACTGAGGTGAAGCTAACCAGTCTGTAGTTCCATGGATCCTCCTCCTTCTTCAAGATGGGCACTATATATGTCCTTTTCCAATCATCTGGGACCTCTCCCAAATCACCATGAGTTTTCAATGATGGTCAGCAGCTCAGCAATCACATCAGTCAACTTTCTCAGCACCTTTACATGCATTGCATCTGGCCTCATGGATTTGTACACCTCTAGCTTTTCTAAAGAGTCCCGGTACCTTACAGCTACAGTTGCCTGCTCTCAGTAGCTCAGTGCCAGTGTGAATCCCTCTTTCCTGTTCCTAATTTTCCATCTTCCTTTTGCCCCCACTCTCCAGATCATGTCTCAACCTCAGTGACTGCTCACATCTCAGCCCTTTACAAACCATGCCTCTTGATCTGCCAGCTCTAGATCCTCTGACTCTAGTGTGGACCTTGCCTGCACCTGGCATTATCTGTTCCTAATCCCTTGGGTTGTGATTCTCATGGGGAGTCACAGGCTTGACCACCCACATCCTAGTCATCCTCTGATATCTACCTAAAGTTTGACATCAAGATTTAGTTTACAGGCTACACTACATTTTTCAGGGCAAATTTATCTCTGAAGCTCTAAGAACTTCCTAGAGCAGCAATTTACAGGCATTGTTTGTTTACTTATGTTTAGTTAACATGATTATTTGGGGAAAATAAATTGATATTAGGTTTTTATTCATGTTATTTTGTGTAAAACTGGAGAGGCAAATCATTGGAATAAGAGATGAGTAAGGAATGTGAATAAAGTCATTTAGAGTATCCACTCCTTTGATATTGCCCTGTATAAGGACTTTTTTTAGTAGTTTAAGACTTATTGAACCTGAGAAGTAAAGCAACTGTATCCAAACTTTGTCTGGTACCTGAGAGTAAAGCATAGAGATAATTCTAAAAGGAAGTGAATGCGTGGGTGGTGGAAGCACATAAGTGATTCTGATCTCTATTAAATGCACATATTGCTCATATTTATATTGAAGGACTACTGGATCAAGTTTTAACATTGCTTTTCTGTGAATAGATAGTCATGCCTAATTATTTCAAATGTCATATGTACTTGATTATGATTCACTACAGTGCTGTGAATCTAACCCTGTGTAGAGTACAGAATGCCTCTCATGTGTCTTATTAAATGTCACATATCCAGACATTAATTTGGTATTTAAAAAGTTAAACTCTGCATTTAAAAAAAAAAACAACAACAACTTCTTTCTTGACAACTCAATGAAATCAATACATTTATGTTCCAGGAAATGGAACTGTCCTGCCTTTTTGGGCAAAAAAGATAGTCTTGTGTGGCAAAAGCTCTAAATAGAGAATGGTGAAATTTCTAGCTCTGCCCTAGATTTTCCTTGCGACTTTGGTAAATCACTTTGTAGCTCAGTGTCATAGTTTTCCATCTGGCAGATGGGAATAATGCTTCCATAAAGGGGTTATTAAGAGGGGAAAACTGAATGAGTGCCTCACAAACAGTAAGAAACTACACTGAGATTTAAATTATTTGTATGTACATATTAGTAGCTTTCAAGCAGGGCCTCCCTATTTTACTGGTAGATGTGTTAACCTTGCTAGCTAGATATTAGGAAACAATAATGCAGTTGCAGTAGATAACACCATAAAATTCAAGCTCTTGCTATTTCATTTCATTTTTAATTAAGTTAACCAAAGTCATTTATCTACAGCTCAAAGCAGTCTGGCAGAATACCTCAAAATAAATAGTTCTTTGGTGTTAAATATAAATACCAAGATTGATAAGATTAAAACTCAATCAGATTCACCTTTAAAATATAAAAGAAATCTTGCTAGGCATGAAGGTTTTGCTATTTGGGACAACTGAATGGATGGAGAGCAAGCCCTGCCTGTATTGTTGTCTTAATGCTCATGTAAATTACTTGAAACACAGTTTATGATATTGTTTTAATCTCTTAAATAATCATGCAGCATAAATACCTTCATAATCTGAATAAGAAGCAGTTTACTCCAGACTCTGAGTCAATGATGTCATAGAAACTATTATTTTACATTTTGGTAGATCCCTGGGCTGCCACCCTTCAAGCAGCTTGTCACTTTCTGGCAGCTTCTTGGAGTTAGTTCCTACTCATTCTTCATTATTGTTCGTAGTGGATGCTTGCAGTTTGGTTTGGGAGTTTTGGGGTATTAGGTGGTAGCAGACATTTGATCTGTGGAACCTGAAACTTTAAACTGTCGTAGAAGCTTTACTACTTCTGTCCCTTTCTTCTACATTGGTAAATATCAGCTGCTACACTTTAAGCAAAGTGATGTGAAAAAAACAACTATAATCTCATTTTCTTTTCTCATGTCTATAGGACAGATTCTACAGCCTTGCATCCAACCAAATGTGTGTTGCCCGCTTGGCGCGAAGAACTGCTGAATTTAGCCCTTTGAGTTTTTACTGCTTACACAGTCTGTACCTTAGTATTGACAAATGGGCTATTCTAGCACCTTATTTATTTTTTATTGAAAGCAGAAGCTTGCTTTGCCTCCCTGTTCTCACTTCATGTTGATGTTAGACAAATTTACATGGATGATTACTTCCTTAGCATACTTATCCATCATAATAACTGTGAGATGTCACCATCAGTATAAACCAAGAGAGAAGAGATCACCCAAATTCTGCAATTTATTTAAAGGGCATATTAACCTTCAAAATCTGATTTATTCTTTATTTTCACATCCATAGACTTCCCCACACTTGTTATGTTTTATAACGACTCTGCCCACGAGGCAGGTGACTTCACGTTGCTTCTGTTGCCTCATGTTTCTGACTACAGTTTTCCCTCAATTTATGTGGGTTCTTTATATGTGAATTTGCTCTTATGCAGTGAGCATATTTAGACCCGTTATTTGTTATATGTGAGGTAAATTCACTCTTATGAGATCAGCACAGATGCCCCCCTGCTCCAGCAGATAAGTCTGTGGGGGGAGGGGAAAGAGCCATGGCTTCACTCACCTGAGCCCCAGCAGCCCTGGGAACGGCTAGCGCCAGCTGCCTGCAGCCTCTGGGCTGTACTGTGCTCCGCCTGTTCCTCCTGTGCCTGGGCTCCACTTGTCTGCAATTACCTCTGCTCCTGGCCTGCACCTTACCCTGATACAGACAGCTGGTGTCAGCTGCTCCTGGGGCCGCTCCAGCATGGGCTGGGGTGAGTGCGGACAAGCAGAGCCCCAGGCAGGATGGGACGCAGCACTCACCCCAGCCCTGGCTGAAGCAGCCCCGGAAGCAACCAACACCAGCTGCCTGTAGCTGCTGGGCTGCACCATGCACCAAACCCCACAGGGCTCTGCCTGTCCCCACTCACCCCCACTCCTGCTGCAGCAGCCCCAGGAGCAGCTGATACCAGCTGCCTGTAGTCCCTGGGCTGCACCATGCCCTGGGGCAGGTAGCTGGTGTTGGCTGCTCCGAGGGCTGCGGCAGCTAGGGCTAGAGTGAGTGTCGCACCCCACACCGCCTGGGGTTCTGCTTGTCTGCACTCATCCCAGCCCATGATGCCCCAGGAGCAGCCAACACCAGCTGCCTGCATCAGGGCAAGGCACAGCCCAGGAGCAGAGATGAGTGTGGACAAGCAGAGCCCAGGCATGGGAGGGGACACGTGCAGCAAGGTGCAGCCCAGCGGCTGCAGGCAGCTGGCACCAGCTGTTCTTGGGGTAACTGCAGCCAGGGCTAGGGTGATTTCTGCTCTCTTCCCTCTGCTTTGCTGCCTTGTGCAGCCCTGGGAGAGGCACCCCTCCCTTCACCCCTTCCCTAGTCCCAGCCTCACTCCTTCCCTCACCACCGTGGGAACCTATCCCTGTTTGTTACATTGTAAAGTGTGTTAACTTTATGCAAATTTGATTTATGTGCCATTCTCTGGGAACGCATGTACCACATAAATCAAGGAAAACCTGTATGTTTTCTTTGCAAGTAATGCAGGAATTCATTTTGGAGAGATGAGGTTCCATGGCAGTTCAGAAGTCTGGGATTCTACCTGGTCTCAATATACTTTTGGTTTGCAGCCAGTAGAAGCTAGGGAAGATCCAGGGGGGAATTGGGAGTAGTTTCATGCTGCCTTTAATTCTTGTTCCACTAAAACTATCCTGCTGGGACAGCCACATTTGTATTCAGGTGGACCAGAGGGAGTCAATGGACTTCATTATTTATTATTATCTACTTGATTTCTGCTAACTGCTTCACTCCTTGGCTAGGTACAGACAATCAAAAAGCCTGAGACTGAATTGATTCAGTGTTTGCTGGTTAGTCTAAACTGCATAGATTACATTGACATGGAAGTGAACAGACATTTACTTTGATTCAGAAAATGTGGCTACATGCCTGCAGTTGCTCAGGCCAGACGCCAGGAGGTGTCAGAGCATGGCTCTCTGGTTCTGTGTTGTTCCTGCTGCCCCTGAGGTCTCTGGGATTTGCAGTCCACATTTACAGCAGCAGGACCCTGCATCACTTACATTTATTGTTTCCAGGTGCCTCTGGGATTTGTAGTCCACAGTTGCAGCCAGCAGTAAGTTTGAGCAGGAGAAGGGGTGTTTAACTCCAGACCCCAGATGGAGTTTGCCTGGAATGGACAGTCCCACCCCCCTGTAAACTGAACTGCATCCCCAGCTGGGCTTGCCCCTCCTCCACCCCCTTGTCAGCCAGCCCTCACTGCTCCAGCTAAGCAGCAAAGGGGCTGGGCCAACCCTGAAGTAGACAGAATTGCACAGCATAGGGCTGCAAAGCATACTGGGATGCTGAGGGACTGTGGTTTAACTTGAACCAGAAAAGGGTTCTAGCGTATAAGTTTCATAAACTGGTTTGACCCAAATAAGTTAAGGCTGATACTACATTCAACCAAATTTATCTTAAACCAGTTTCAGCCATTTTGAAAGTAGTTTATGTGCACTGAGCTTCTGTTCTGCTACAGGTTTAAACCAGTTTCTGATCACTTAAACCAGGTTATGTGTAACTTCTGTCCCTAATCCATAGGTGTTAACAAACTTTAATCTCCCTCTAATCAAGCTAGCCTTTTTTGTACAGTTATCCTGTCAGTTATGTACCCTGGTAATGTTCTTCTGTTCACCCCCTGCCCTCTGCCCCCTCACCTCCCTACATGTCCAATAAAGGTGTTCTGCTGCATAGGACCCTGCTGGATGCCTTTGTTCCTATGGGATTACAACCCACAACAAATCATAGACAGGGAAGACAGGGGCAGGGCTAAAGGCAGACTAAGATGTAGCAGTGGCACACCAGTCAAGCAGGAAGAAGTTGCAAAGGTGAGACAAGGGGAAAGTTATTTCAGTGATCATTTCTTGGATTTTCATTGCAGCAGATGATGGAGGTGGTGGAAGGCTGAACCAGTGTTGGAAAGATAGTCCCATTATGGATTTCCCTTCTAGGCATGCACGCATTGATTAGAGATGGAAAGGTTCTGTAACAGCTGAACTTTACACCTTGATGATGTCAATGACCCACTTACCTTCTGGGAGCATGCGCAGTAGCCTCTTTGGTTCATTTCAGTGCCATGTGCTACACCTAAGTGCTGGGTCCACCATATTATGGGTGTCATATGCACATGGGAATGATTGGTTGGAGGATGATTGACAAGTGGAATGACTTTGTTGGTATAAAAGGAATCTTATGAGGATTTGGGGCACGCAACTGGGAATAATTGGTGCATGTGAGTTGAGGACTGTGAGAACTATGGTGATGGTATACTGTGCGTGATTCAATTGGTTGGCTTATTGTTTGATTTTGAGAGGGATTGGTCGAGTTTGGATAGCTTGTGATGGAGTGTATGAGGGGTGACTTATTGGATTATTTGGACTATTTGATTGGAGACTTACCTGTACCTATTTGGAACCTTAATCATCAGTTGGAGTTGGTAAATAATCACCCTTCCCCTCTGATTACATTGTGTGGAAAAGACTGAGGGCATAGTTGTCATAGTGGTTCAGTGAGCCTTGAGAAGACACCAGTGCTGCCCTCGACTGCCTCCTTCAGCAGTCTTGCTTATTGTGTTATATTCAAACCAGTGTATATAAGTGTTGCATTATTCTCACTTGTTGATGCTCTTATTTTTGTTGTATATGTGATTTTAAAATATACCTACAAACCTTACCTGAGTCTCCACAATAGTCTCATTATTGTAGGGTGCATGAGGAAGGGCTATCGTCCTATGTGCACTCCTGGCCACAAAACCCACCTCCATCAGAGATCATTAAGAAAGCCCCTGGTCCCCCATTAGGTTTTCTATTGGTGCTCAGTGTCACAGGTACACACTACTGTGTCCAGCTTTCAGTTTGGCATCCCTGAGTGAGCAATAAGGGGTTAACTGTGGATTTTGTTGTTTCTGGTTGTGTTGGAGATTCTTGTACCTTTGGTTTTGTGCTGTTGTGTGATAGTACAAAGGACAATTGATCTGAGGAGGGGTCATAACATGCAGAGTGTGAGGCTATTGTTTTGGAATTGTCTGCGATTTTTGGCAGAGATAAGCACACCACCACCATAAGTTTGTACCCTGCTGTGGGACAGTAGTGAGTGAGTGCCATTTTGAGTTTGATTTTTGTCTGAACAGCTTGTCACTGTGAGACAAGATGGATGGCTCAGCAGTGATAGGTGTGATGGCCAAGAGTGCCATGCAGCTGTTCAAAGAATGGATTAAACCAAGGATTAGAAATAAGCATGTGTGGCAATATCCAGTTAAGAAACTTATATTTAGGGAAAAGGAGGATTTGGCCTATGAGCAGCTATGTGAGCATTAGCAGTTGTGGCTGGGTAAGAAGTGTAGAGACAAGAAAGCCTGTAAGAAGGCTTTAGGGTTCTTGACATGTGTTAGGGAACTGGCTGAGAATGCCAAGAGAGAAAGCAGGTAGAAAGAAGTGCAGACATTACAGGGCGTGGTGTAGAGAGACACCAACAAAATAGAGTTAAAAGAGATTGCATCAGTAAAGAAAGAAACAACTTTAGAAACAGAGTCCAAGGATTATTGGAAGCAACAGATGGAGGACTAGCACACCAGTCAAGGAGAGAGAGAGAGAGAGAGAGAGAGAGAGAGAGAGTGCATCTCTGGTAGCACCCATATGTTTTAAGGAGGTTATAAGGCCTGGAGTGTGTGGTGATAATGTAGTAGAGACCACAATAGTACCACAGCAGCTGTGAGCAGCAGGAAGAAGAATCAGTCTGCTTAAGAGAGGTAAGGCAGTGAGTTGACTTACGAAAATGGCCATGATTGGGGACAGTATGGGTTATACCATGTCTGATCTCTCAGAAATTGTCCAAGAGTGCATGGACCATAAAGATTACCTGACACGCATTAGGAAGAAACACGCCCCAGACAGCACAGCGATCTGCAATGAGATCTCAAAGTTATTCTTTCCTGCAAAGCCTGCTATAG
This sequence comes from Crocodylus porosus, assembly GCF_001723895.1. NCBI lineage: Eukaryota > Metazoa > Chordata > Crocodylia > Crocodylidae > Crocodylus > Crocodylus porosus. The sequence continues at coordinate 52,023,260 of NW_017728951.1, forward strand.
TATTCTTCCATAATGAGAAGCAGCAGCAGAGTGAGAGGCCTGAGGCTTACATTGAAAGAAAGAAATTATTTTACATGGTGGCTGGATTAGCCAGACTGATTAGTAGTCATTATAATTTGACATTCCAGATTTTAAGTATCCATTCATAAAGGGTTTTACTGCTAGGTTAAAAACCTATCTTGGTGGTGGAGCCTGGAATAGCATATTATAGTATGGGCAAAAGATGACTGTGAACTAGAGGCCAGTAGGATCTGTGAAACCAAGAAAGGCAAGATAGCAGCAATTTCTCAGGGAAGCTGCAGTGAGGAAGAAGAGAATTTTAAAAGGAGAAAAACTAAACTTGTCAGGTTCAACAGTCAGAGGACTGGCAGCGAGCGAGTGATACCCAGAGGATGACCGCATGCCAGTGCTGTGAAGCAGGGTAACTGAGTGACACAGCTCAACCAAGTGCAGAATAAGGACAAGATGGCAGAAGCCCCTACCAACAACTGAGACAAGGGTGGTAAGCCATATGAACAGAGATAGTATTGTTCCCCATATATGCAATTTAGGGACTCTATATGGAAAGAGCTCCTAAAATATAGTAGCAGGGATGTTATCTATGTGCTGCCCACTTTGAGATTGCTAGAGTTATTAATGGAATACAAGAAACAGGATGTTGCTGGCAGAGGAGATAAAGGGCTACCCCCACCACCCCCAGCATCTGGTCCTGGTTCAGACTGGAGGCAGCCTGGCACTACCTGAATCCCAGCTTGTTGAACATAATTTGGCACCTATAATTTATGACAGCTGGGGACACCCCACACTTTTTGTTTATTTTAAGGATTATTTGAGTCAAGGAGCACTGTGGCATAAACAGAGGATGCTAGTTGATATTGGTGCCACCTATAGTTTGATTAGCGTGGAAAAATGAGCCATTTGCTACCTGGCTTCCAGTGTGAAATGCAATTCTGGAAGTATTTGATGGCTCAGAGCAGGTAGTAGTGTTCACAGAGTTAATGGAGATGAAGACTGGATCCCAAATTGGGGAGTTTCATTTTGGACCTTTTAAATTGGGCAACATAGGTATTTTGTGGAGTGATATTATGAGAGGATGGAATATAACCTTGGACTTCCCTAATTAGGTTCTTAGACTCATGACGAGTTCAGAGCAGATAACTGTAGTACCAGCCAGACACAGGTATGAAGCCTTGAGGGCAGTGGAGATGCCAATGCTTCTGGAGTGGGAGGATGACATCAAGCTGGTAGCTTTAAGTTTTAAACAGGCATGGGCCAAGTACAAGATTCAGTATGGAAGGATCAACACATGCATGGAAGAGAAGGGTGAGGACCCTCGACTACAGCGTCAGTACTGTTTCCCCCCGAGAGGCCATACCGAGTATTCGAGAGACAATTGATGCCCTTGTGGAGCAGGAGGTACTAAGTGAGACACACAATATAGTAAACAGTCTCATCTGGCCCATAATTAAGGCTGATGGAAAGACATGGAGGCTGACAATCAATTATAGGCAGCTTACTTGATGCACTCCAGCTTTGATGCCCATTGTGGCAAAGTACCCCGAGTTACTAGTGAGCATTGCCAATGGGCAGTTTTGTTCTCTGTATTGGATCTCACCAATGCCTTTTTTGCCATTCCTATGAGCCCAAAATACTGGTATATGTTTTCATTTACCTTCTGTTCAAAGCAATTTACTTTTACTACGTTATCGCAAGGATATAACAACAGTCCTGTGCACTGCCATTGCTATGTGACAAGAATGTGGTAGCAGCTTCTAGGAAATTACAAAGAACACATTTCATATATTGATGACATCCTCATAACTGCAACATTGAGGGAGGAGTATTTGGAGTACACCAGGATGGTACTGGGTGTAATCAAACACACAGGTTTTAAGGTGAACCCTGAAAAGTCCCAGTTATGTCATCAAAGTGGTGTATCTGGGATTGAGGCTTGAACCAAATGGACACAGTCTGGATGTACAGAGGGTTAGATTAAACTGTGATCTGACTGCACTGACAGATTTAAGTACTTTGAGATCCTTTTTGGGTTTAGTGGGGTTCTTAAGGGAATTAATTGAGAACTTTGGAAGTGAAATATGGAAAACTGCTCAGATATATTACTAAATTGGGCCAGAGACAGAACCAAACAGTGAAAATTTGTAAGGTAAAAGCACACCAGAAGCAAGATTCTCTGGAAGCCCAGTGGAATGCACAAGTAGATGCACTGGCAAAAGAAGGGGCCGGGGTAGGGCCACTGTGGCAGATGCCATCCACAGGTGAGATGGGCTCGGTGTGTAAAATGAATCTGTCCCCACTCGACATTGTTGATTTAATTCAACTGCAATGCCAGGATTTGGATATCTAATATTTGGTAAAAATTGGGAAATTACAGGACTTGAAGGTATGGCAAGAGCCAACTTGCCTTATATTTGCCAGGAAGGGCAGAGACCTTCCAGTGTGGGTGGTGCCCAAGATTGTACAAACAGATTGCATTGATACATGATCGGGAGCATTTTGTGCCTGAAAAACAAAAAAAACAAAAAAACAAAAACAAAGAGGGATTGGACAGCTTTAGATGGTTACCCACATTGAGAAAAGATACAAGCAGTTTGATACAACTCTTTATATAATAAAGAGTATATCCTTGTGTATATAATAGCCCTGATCATATGGGACAGAAAGGTGTATTGAGACACCATAGAATTTATAGGCCATGGTCCCACATTCAAATCAATTTTATAGGACCTTTTCCTAAGAGTAAAAAAGGTAACCTATATTGCTTAGTGATAATAGACTGCTTCACCAAATGGTTGGAAGCACTGCCGACCAGAAACTGCAAAGCCAAGACTACTGCAAAAGTGCTAGTTGAGCAAGTGTTCTCTAGGTGGGGAACACCTCACATTTTGAAAAGCAATCAAGGACCTCACTTTGTGGAGCAGGTGAAGAAAGACGTGTGCCAGGCCTTTAACATCAGGTAACGCTTGCGCATACCTGGACACCCTCAAAGTTCAGGCCTTGTAGAAAAAAGTAATTGAACAATCAAAAAATGCCTTATGCAAGGTGGTTAACATCTATGGTACAGACTGGGACAAGAGGCTGCCTCTCATCCTGAGGCCATTGAGAGGCTCTAAAGCCAGCCAAGGGGTGATGCTTCACTTAGCAGTGACAGGGAAAAATATGAGGTTCCCAGGGAGATGGTGGATAGACAAGGATGTCCCAAACAATTGGCAGCCCAGAGTGTTAACAGAAACATTGGTAGATAACTTGATGGAACAGATCAGAGATGTGCAGATGCATGCAGCACATGCTTCGGGAATAAACAGGACTCAAATGGTCAAAAAGAACTTATTGAATGGAACACAGGGGATTGAGTTATGTATCAAGCTGTCTCAGAATGCAAGCATGTATTCTCTCCCCTATGGCTTGGGCCAGTATACGGAGTGGACAAGGCTTATTATAAAAAGAAGCTGAAAAAAAAATGGTTCCATTCCTCTCAGCTTAAGGAATAGAAGGGACAATAAAGCGAGACACAGATAAATGTAATTTTGTCAGTCGTCTTTTACCAAAACTCATAGGTAGAAATGAGACTGCTTCTGAAGATTTTGATTCCCCTGGCAGGTTGCTCCATGATGCTTCCACAGAGAGGAAGAGGTGGAAAATGGCTCTCAGATGGTTGGGAAAGGAACCTGCTGTTACTGTGGCCAAGGAAAAAACATCCATCATCCTCATGGTGTTGCAGGCAACTCAGACAGACAGACCAGATGTGGTTGTGAACACGAGACACACGAGACTGCATACAGCATGCTAGAGTGAACATCAAACAGCAAGGGGTCCCAGAGCTAATGATGGCCAGTGGATATACAATTATCCTTACCTGCAAGGCACATGATCCTGAAGGAGATGTCCATGTCAACCTGGATGTCTGGAATCTTAATGGTAACAACAACTGGACTGTTGGTCTGCAGCATCAGTGTCCAGCTAGTGCAAGTTGTTTGTTGAGACTGATGCTCAATGGAACACAGAACATTGTCAAAAATCAAGACTTGGGGACTGTTGCCCTATTGTCCGTTTGAGAATGTGGGCATTATTACCAGTCATTGGGAATACAAGCTGATTTATTCAATGGACAGCTGGCCACGATTGCAAATGTCAAATTTGACCCCACAGCTGTAATTTGTATGTGAAATGATAGCATTGATATGCGTTATGATTATAGCTTGTATACAATGTGATGATATTAAACTTTTATGATTGGTATATGGTGTGCTTGATATAAACTATATGAAGAATAAGAAAGGTGTGTGAAGCAATAATATTATTTGTCATGGTTGGTACATGGTGTGCATGGCACAGATTCTACAGAAAGATATGAGCTTTGGTGAACACTGAGTGAAAGGGAAGACACCAGCACACCTACTTAACTGCAACTGACTTGGATATGCATCTTAGATATGGATTTCAATATGGTGATCTAAGGTCAGGAGATCTGTGGGTCTCGAGGACAATGCTGTCCTGTATCACCCTCCTCCACATGATGCACCACCTGGGTGTTGACTCAAGGAAGCTTACCTCCTTGATGGGTTCAGGGCCTCATGCCCAAATCCCATCACCAGTGGAGTAACCAAGGCAGCATAAAACCAGGCATGGGTGGATAAGAGGGACTGGTCTCCTCAGGTAGGGGGTTGACAGTGGTTTAAATGAGTCTTCTCCCAACCCCAAGTGTTTGTTTCTGTGTTTTGAGGGTGGAGGAAAGTGGAGGCCAGCTATGGGCTTGTGGTGAGGAGTGGGGGCAGTTAGTGGGTGGCCCCATGGTTAGAAGCATAAAGGATAGGGCAACTGGGAGGGGCTCCCAGGCAGTGCTGTACTGATTGGAGCGGGGGCATGGCCCCCAGGTGCTGATTGTGGGGTGGCACCACCTGGGCCCTTTAGAGCCAGGTGGAGAGGCCATGACACCTCCCATGTTTGGTGCATATTCCACCTGCCCACCTGCCCAGCAGGTTGCAAGTTTCTTTAGCTGTTCCAGCCGGAAATTCCAGCTGCCACTCCTCCCCCTTCATCCAGTGTACTGTGTTGTTAATTTCCTCATGGAAGTGCCATGGGATGGGAGAGGGGGCCATGCACAGGCTGATTTGCCCCAAGCCCCATACTCTGCTCAGATTGTTCTGGGGCAAGGGGGGCACAAATGCAAGCATTGGCCCCTGGGTGCTGGAGACCCACAGTACACCACTGCTCCCAGGGCTATAAGGGTCTGGATGGGAGCTGTGACAGGGGGTTGCATTTTTTCTTTTAATATTCTGGTAAGGGTGCCCCCATCAAGTCTTGCTGGATTTTCCTTCTCTGAGGATCAGCTTCTCCTCCCCTCCTTTACACATCTGCCATGATTTGATGTTACTTAGTTCTAAAGAAAGAGGGAAGCTGACCCACAGGTTCTCAGACACGCTCCAGGCTCACCACCCATAGGATAATGAAGTGTTGCCTTAAGGGCAAAAATGCACACTCCTACCTACCCTTTGACATGCCCCTTGCCTCACAGATGTTTTATAAATTTCTTTTTATGTTGGGGTCTCAGCTGCTGTTAGCTTACCCCCTCTCTGCCTAGCTAGGCTTGTCAGTCAAAACCCACTAATCTTGCAACTCCAAGACTCTAGCTTTCCAACTCGCTTTGGCTCAAGGCCCTCCATTCCATACTCTCCTTGACACCAAGCCTACTCATTCTTCTACACTGTGCACCTCTGTGGTGCCAGACTGTTGGTGCCTCAGCCCCCGCTGGCTTTGCCCCCTCTTTCTGTAGTTAGGGCCTTTCACCTAAGTCCACCCACTAGGACCTGGCTACAAGGCTCCTATCTCCCCTTCAACTGACTTTGGTCTCCTGGTCCTAGTCCTGCACCTCTAGTGCAGCAAGGCTTCTTGAGCCCTCTATCATGGTGGCCCTCAGTGCTAATGAGGTTTCCTCAGCCCTACAGCCTCAGCCACAAACCACCAGCATTTTTAGCATCAAACATAAACCATAGGCTCCTATGGCCATATAATGCAAATAATAATAATAATAATAATAAAAGAAGCAAAGTGCTTGCGTACTTTATGTGATCATGCTTCCATCTCACAGCATGGTTTATTCTTCCCAAAGAGACTACCACAGCTGCTCCACAGTCATAGGAAGTCTACCTCTCTGGCCTTCTCCACTTGCAGTTTATATGGTTCTGGCCTTACCCTTCCTGTCACCTGACCAGCTTGCAGGGCTCAATCCTTAACTCCTTCTCAACTGGCCAGCCATGCCTGGAAGGTTCTGGATTTAAAGGGACCACCCTGTTTTTTGATAACAGAGCTAGGGTTCCTTGTTACAAGGCTGCCCTGCTTTCTGGTAACAGCACTAGGGTTGCCTGTTACAGGAGCTCACAGATACCAAAGAGCTTTCAATGGGAAGGGTGCTTGTAGGGTGAGAAGGGGCTAGGGTATTTTGGGGTGGGAAGGTATGAGAGGTAGATGGGGTTTGGGGTTGAGAGGGGATGATTCAATGTCTAGGGTGAATGGATTTAAATAAGATTAGGAGCAAGTGGAATTGAAAATGGGAGGGGCCTATGAGGTTGAGGGGCTGCAGTGAGAGTTGAATGCTTAGAGCAGCAGTGGAGAGCTCAGTGGGCTATAAGGGAGATGGTAAGGGATTAGAGGGGATGGGGAACAGCCTGTGCAGTGCACAGTGAATTCATGGTGGCAATAAGGGAGCTTGGTAGGACTCCGTGAGGTGTGAGGGTGATGGTGGGATATGATGGTTTTGGGGCACAATGAGGTGGGGTTGAGTATGAAGATATGTAGAACAGCAGGGAACAAAGTGGAGGCAGGTACATTTGAGGTGCCAGGGTCTGTGCATAAAGGGCAATGAGGGGCATACATTATTTAGAAAGAAAGAGAACAATGGAAAATGTATTCTATATGTGAGGGGCACTTTGGGGTTAGAAGGTAACATCTGTACTCCCCTGTAGCAGCTTCCTATCCCACCCTGAAGCTGGCATAAAGCTGAACACAGACTCAGTTGTCTTTGGTTTTTTTTGGATCATGAAATGAATAATATAGCCCAAGGTCCTTAACATATTAGTAAAGCTTCTAGTTTCTTTTTAATTGGAAAAATATGCGCACCTCCTTTTCAAAATCCTAGATTCTCCCAGGGGTAGAAATATTTTACTCTAAGCAAAGCTATTAAATAGTAAAGTGAACTCAGAGCATCCATAAGTTTTAAGTGCTGCAATACAAACAGTTCTAACCATATTCAAAAGAAACCCTTTGAAAAGGCAGGTCTATGAAAAAACCTACAGTACTCACCACTATTCTACAGTTGCACCAGTCTGGAACTGCCTTTTGTTAATTCCCATCTCTTATTTATTATCTCCCTTTATATACTTTCAAAGGTATTACTGGAAAAGTCCTTAAATATAATGGATAGACTGGTTCCCTCTGGGGTAGAAGCACTGCTCAGAACATTCAGCACACCCCTTAAAATGACAACTGTGCATTCATACTGAATACAATTATGAGAGTTTTCCTTTTTAAGTACAAAACTTCCAGTGCTTTCTTCCTGCTATACCTTTACCTTTCTAAATGTAAATATTAATAAGTACATTAAAGAAAAGGCATATAGCTAAATAAACAGGGTATGCCCTGGGGGGGGGGGAGAATAATATAAAGTTTAAAAGGGCTTTAATTGGGGAGAGTTTCAAAGGCAGTTAAGTATCAGACTCCCATTTGTGTTTTTGAAAATCTCCCCCTATACCTTTAACTATTATAATAATAGTTTCATACCATGTTTCCCACTTCCTTAAGGCAATTTATGGACCAAACAGTTTGAAATTAGAATTCATTTTAAAATATAAACTGGTCCAGAAGGCAAGAAGCTTTTCAAGCCAGTTTTGACATCCTCCTCACAAACAGAATCAGAGGCCAAAAAAATCTGTGACATTTTGATTAGTAATTACAATTAGAAATTGTAATCAGCTCCCAGGGCTGCCAGTTCAAGCTGTGTCTCCCTCAGCTGCCCCCCCTGCCCCCACTGGGGTGAAGCAGGCAGTGCTGGCAGCACGAAGAGAAGCTGCAGGAGCTGGGGGGAATGATCAGGGGCTGGAGGAACAAATAGGGGCTTCTCCCCAGCTCCTGGTTCAATTCCCCAGCTCATGGTTTGATCCCCCAGTTCCCAGTTTGATCCCCCAGGTCCCCAGTCATTTCCCCCAGCTCCCTTTCATTTCCCTAGATCTACAATCATTCCCCACATGCCCTGGAGCTTCTCCCAGGGCTGCCAGCACTGCCTGCCTTGCCCTGGTGGGAGGACAGCCAGGGGAGCAGTTAGACAAGTCACAGCTTCTCCCGGGACTGCTGGCTCAAGCCAGGGCTCATCTGGCTGCTCTGTATAGTCTAAGGCTGAATAAAATTTGGCACCAAATATCTTCAGATTCAGATTCAACCAGATCAAATCGGGACAGTGATTCTAATCACCAAATCAAATCACTGTCCTTCCAAATCATTGAATCCCAAATCCGAAGCAAACACTTTCTGCTTCACACAGCCCTACTTTCAGGTAAATGTTCCTCTCTTTCTGGTGTTGACTGAGAAGCCTGCCTTGGACTTCAGAAACATTCCCGCTGAATTAAATAAATTTCTGTGAAATGTTTCAGTTTGCATAAAACTAAGTTTTTCAATGAGAAAATGTTTAGTCAAAGCTGCGTTAATGATCTCTTATATCCACCAATCTATCATCAGTCTTGGTAAGAAGAAACTGATACATTTTTAATAATTTTTTATGCAATGCTTTAAAAAAACTGCTCTCCTCTGAAAGGGAAGGTACTGTCTAAAATATCCTGATGGGCCAGATTCAGAATGAGAATTTAGGATTAAAATTGCAGCAGCTAACTTGTAGGTGCCCAGCTACCCTGTGGAATCTATAGTCATGAATTAGATGCCTAGATGTCCCATCCAACACTTGGGAAGACACTAGTCTACATTGTGCCTATAGTGTCTCCTGCCAGCCCTGCTTTGCCCACATAGTCTCACAAGTATGCTTTATATCCAAAGATATTAGACACCTATTTTTACTTAGGGTTTATGGTTATGAATTCTTTCCTGGAGTGAAACATGCAAGCCCTGTCAAAACTTTCTTCCAAAAAAACCTGTAGAGGAATTGTCACAGTTTCTCCTACTCACTTTGAGTGAGGTAAGTGATTGTACCTTCTGGATGAGGGTCTGTGGGAAAGACAGTTGGCAGAACTAGTTTGTGAGTCCTGCTGGAGTTTAGGCATGAAAAAAGTGCCAAGCTGCTCAGCACTGCCAAGACTCTACTGATTGTATGTAAGCCCAACCTCAGATTTAACCAAAATAGTTTGCTGGATGCATAGGTGCCTTCCGTGTTAGGCAACTCATCTGAAGTTTTCAATTTTGGATTTGAGTGTCTATGTCTCCCTTGAGGTTTTAGGACTTTGGTAATCCCTTCTCCTCCCGCCCCCCTTGAGCCACCATCCTTAATTTATGCTCAGAATAAGGACAACATATTAGAAAGCAATGTCCTAAATTTAAAATAACCACTGTACTTTGTGTAAAGCTACACAGATGTTTCCCCTTGAACATGTAAGATTTACTACCTAAATTAAATATAGTTTTTCCACAGGTCTAAATGTATTCTTTGGGTCAAAATGAACTCTCATTGATGTTCCATACAATTTCAGTATGCACCTGAATATGACACTTGATTACTAGGGCTGTGCAAAGCTTCAGTCCCTCATTCAATTTGGCAGAGATTTGGCCCAATTTGATGGCTGAATCTCCAAATCTGATTTGAATCAGAGCACGCTTTAATCTTTGTGAAGCAATTTAAAACCCTCTGAATTGATTTGGAGAGATTCAGACAGATTCAGTGATTCGGATGTAGCTACAGCTTTAAATGTTTTTTCTACATACCTCTAGGTAGCAGGGGCTCTAAACATTGAGGAGCTGGGGCAGATGCAATGTCCCACAGAAGCACAGGGGGGCTCCCCAATGCACTTGGCAGCAGATCCAGAAATGGGCCAGAAGCACATCCGGTCCACTTCCTGGTCCACTGGGAAGTGTGGGGAGGGGGGCCCTGCACCCCCCTGACTCAGCAACTGATGCCCCCTGTGTCTGGAGGTGGGGCACCTGGGTTCCCCTGCTGCCAATCACTGAGCTGGGGGGAATGGGGAGTGGGGGTGCACTCCCTGGAAGACCTGGAAGTGGACTAGAAGTACTTCCGGTCCACTTCTGGGCTTGCTTCTGATCACACTGGAGAGCCCCCCACACTCCTGTGGGATGCTCCATGCACCCCAGAATTACTGCGATAATAAGCTGTGCCTGCTACTTCAAGGTATATAGAAAATGAAATTTTTAAGCTGTGCCTGTGTATGAATCTCTGATTCACTGAATCGACGGTGAATCTTTAGATTCAGATTCGACTGAATCAAATCAGGGATGGTGATCTGAATCAATGGATTGAATCACTGTCCCCAATTTGGGCTGAATCTGAATTGAGTAAGGTCTGGTTTGCAGAGCGCTTTTGACTACCAATGTCAAACATTCAGTAAAATCTAATTTACTTTTTAAATCATGATTCATTTTATCTGCATCCACTGTCTATGATTTTGACCTCTTTAGGTTCCCCTTTGTCTATATATATCAATTCCATGTTCTTTTCCATTAGTTTTCCATATCCATATTTTCAAACAATGGTTTCCTGTGCCTCTTTGTCAGAAGGTGTGGTTAGGAGAAACTACTAAGCTATCTAGATTTGAAAATTCCATCTAAAATCTGCACTGGTCTGGTCCTGCAGGGAGCAAACCAGGAAAGTCAAGGCTGCAACTGAACTCCAGCTAGCTTCAAGTATCAAGGACAATAAAAAGTCCTTTTTCAGATATGTGAGGAGCAAAAGGAAAAGTAAGGGAAACATTGGACCCCTGCTAAACCAGATGTGACATCTGACAACTGATGCCCAGGAAAAAGCCAACCTATTAAATGCATACTTTGTGTCGGTCTTTCATCAGCTCCATGGGACACACATGCCTGCTACGGGACAGGGAGGTCTGGGTGAGAGTGATCCCCTGCCCTCCATCAATGCTGACGTCATGAAGGAACACCTTGAGAGACCAGACACCTTCAAGTCAGCTGGCCCTGACAATCTCCACCCCAGGGTACTCAAGGAGCTGGCAAACATCATAGCCCAGCCCCTGGCATGAATCTTTGAGAACTCCTGGCACTCTGGTATAGTGCCTGAAGACTTGAAGAAGGCCAATGTGGTGCCTATCTTCAAGAAAGGGAGGAAAGTGGATCTGGAAAAGTACAGGCCCATCAGCCTGACCCCTATCCTGGGGAAGGTCTTAGAAAAGTTTATGAAAGAGGCCATCCTTAATGGACTGGCCAATGCTAACATCCTGAGGGACAGCCAGCATGGTTTTGTTGTGGGTAGGTCTTGCTTGACCAATCTCATTTCCTTCTATGA
>NW_017728951.1:52035273-52041333 GCF_001723895.1 Crocodylus porosus
GTGGAGAAGCTTGAGAGAGTCCAGAGGAGAGCCACGCGCATGATCAGAGGTCAGGAAAACAGACCTTACGACAACAGGCTGAGAGTCAGGGGGCTCTTTAACCTGGAAAAGTGCAGGCTTAGGGGTGATCTGATGGCCACCTATAAGTTTATCAGGGGTGATCACCAGGATCTGGGGGAACATTTGTTCACCAGAGCGCCCCAAGGGATGACGAGGTCGAATGGCTATAAACTCCAGCAACACCGTTTCAGGGTGGACATAAGGAAGAATTTCTTTATTGTCCGAGCCCCCAAGGTCTGGAATAGCCTGCCATCGGAGGTGGTTCAAGAGCCTACGTTGAACACGTTCAAGAGAAATGTGGATGCTTATCTTGCTGGGATCCCATCACCCCAGCTCACTTCCTGCCCCTCGGGCAGGGGGCTGGACTCGATGACCTTCTGAGGTCCCTTCCAGCCCCAATGACTATGAAATCTATGACATCTATGAAAACTATTACTGTCTTCAAGTCTGACTATTCTTTTGTCTGAACTCTTTGTGAAGATGTACTTAATCCATTCTATTTGCGACTCCTAAAAATATTCTGATATAAATCTATTAAACCTATATTTATTCATTTCTAGACATCTCTACACATCCCGTACCAGGTTAAGGAGTCTGCAGAATTTCCAAAAGTCCCAGAAGAGAGAATGTTAAGCAAAATGAGGTCATCTTCAATAGCTCAGTTCTAGAAGGAAGATCATTTTAAAACCAGAAAAAAGCAGATAGAAATTCTTCAGCTGTAGGTTAGAAACAGGTGTGGAACCTTAAGTCATCTGTTAGTATTTTTATATTTTATTAACTAGGTGATAATTTGAGAGGATCAGCATGGGTTATGTAAAGGACTGCTTAGGTTACTTTTCTAATTGAACAGAAGCAGAGTTGAAAGCATTGTAATAAGATTTAAAAGTAGGTTTTGATATTTATAAGCTCTTATCTATCTGATGTTGAAGGTGTATACTGAAACCTTCTACAGACCCAAATTGACTGCAGTGGTTACAGCTTGAAATGAAACAAAAATAAATTATTTGAATATCAGTAGTTCATTTGATGGTTGATTGCTTTTCATTATGGAAGAATCAAATTAATTTTTAATAGTTTCTAAGGAAATTAGATAGTATGCTATAGCCATTAATTTTTTTATAAACCTACAGAATTTAATATGGGATGCTACTTTTTCTTTAGAATTTTAAACAATTGTATAGACTGTGAAATAAAGTTAGATAGCTGCTATAGATTTCCACATGTTGATTTAAGAATTCCAAAGAGGGGTTACATTTCCCACTATACTTTTCTGTATTTCTTCCAGAAGTATATACGCTAAAATGCTAGAAAGAAAAGATTTAATAGCTACAATGAACCTTGAATTTGATAGAGAGATTCTCAGTGTCCTGTGATGGCAGAACCAGAAGCCACAATCATGTCTATATAAATCAGGTCTATATAAATAAATATATATACTCAGATACATACATATATCTGTGCTGTACATAGCTTTTTCCCACTACAAGATTGAGTTTGGAATGGATGGACTGGTACCAGATCAATAGGTCAACTTTTTTAAAGCATATCAACAAACAATCACAAATTTCACTTGAAGTGAAGCAGCAGCTAAACTACTGTGGACAGATGTTCATTTCCAGTACTGAGAATTTCTGGTATCAGGAGATATTAAAGGGCTGCTCCTTGGTTCACTCTTCATCCCTGTCCTTAGGAAAGCCCAATGATTGACTGAGATGGGGTGAGCCTGTCAATGGAGAGTTGACATCTACCAATAGTGGCAAATGCTTTGTACATCCCTTCACCTCATAGGGCTAGCAGGGGCAAGGAGAACTGCTGTCCTCACCCCTTCCACTCCCCTTTCCCTGCAAAGACCAAGTTCCTGTCTGTGCAGGGAACAAGCAATGTGGTGTCCCTGAGGCTCTGGGAAAATTCTCTGACCACCCCTTCCCCACCCACTGTACAGACCAAGATAACCCCAGTCTATGTAGAGGGTAGGAAGCAGAGGCAGCAGAGTTCAACTCAACCATGGAGTACTGAGGACAAGTTAAGCCATGGAGAAAGCCCCCACTCTCTCACCTTAATTTGTGCAGGGGCAGGAGACCAATGTGGTGCAGCTGTATACATCCCACTGCAGGTCAGGTCCAAATGCAAGGAAATGTCCTCCCACCTGTACACATACAGATTCTCTCACCTGTGCAGGGAGCAGAAGGCAGATGCCTTGTGGCTTGAACCTTCCCAAAAGTTTCCATCCTTGCACATAGCCAAGTAACCCTAGTCTGTTCAGGGGCAAGGGGGTGTTATCATGGATAGCAAGGTATTTACTGGGCTCCCTGAGTTGGCTATCAAGAATCAGTGTTTTCCCTCTCTTCCTGTTCATGGAAGGGGGAAGGGAGAGTGGGGGTTGTGGGATACCAGTACAGGCTGGGGACTGACTGGATAAATAGCAACTCTGCAGAAAAGGACATGTGGGTTAAGTTGACAATAAACTGAACATGAGCTAATGGTGTGCCCTTGTTGCGAAGAAGGCTAACAACATACTGGGCTGCATTAGTAGGAGTATTTCAAGTAGGTTAAGGGATGTGATTCTTCCCCTCTATTCAGCACTGGGGAGGCCACATTTGGTGTACTGTGTTCAGTTTTTGGCACTCCACTACAGAAAGGATGTGGACGAATTAGAGAGACTCCAGTGGAGGACAGTGAAAATTGTAGGGGGCTGGGACACATGACTTCTGAGGAGAGGCTGAGGGAATTGGGCTTTAGTCTGGAGAAGGGAAAATTGATCAGGATTTAATAGCAGCCTTTAAGTCTCTGAAGGGTGGTTCCAAAGAGGATGGAGCTAGACTGTTCTCAGTGATGACAAATGACAGGTTAGAAGGCTGAGGGGAATCAGGGAGGTGGAGGAAGAAATTGATGGCTATTTCCTTTCCCTGCAGGGCCACACACCCAAGGAAGAAGCATCTCGGGAAGTGCCCTCCACTGCAGAGTGGCAGACGGTCACCTCCAGAACCAGGGCTGCTTGTAACACAGCAGTACCAGTTCCTCCAGTCCGGCTGGAGAACAGGTAAGAGACCCTGGCAACACTGGAGGAGAAGGAGGGAGAGGAGGCAACCAGAGAGGAGAAAAATCCACACTCTCAATGCTCCAAACAGGCCAAAGGAGCTAAGCAGTTCTGGAGGAAAAAGCGTTGAGTGATCATCATAGGCGACTCCATCCTGAGAGGTACAGAGGGCCCCATCTGTTGCCAGGACTCCTCGACATGGGAAGTCTACTGCCTACCTGAAGCAAAGTTTCATTATGTGATGGGGATGATTCAGGCCGTGATCCACCCCACTGATTACTACTCCATGGTCCTAATCCATGTGGGTACTAAAGATGCAGCCAGGAGAACCCCTGATCACCTGATGGTGGACTACCATGCTCTGGGAGGAATGCTGAAGGAGCTAGGTGCACAGGTGGTATTCTCTTCCGTTCAACCAGTGAACAGACATGGAAGACGACATGAGACGTGAATCACAGAGACCAACTGGTGGCTTCAGGAATGATGTCTTGAGGCAGGCTTTGGCATCCTTGACAACAACCCGCACATCATGATGAGAGACATGCTCAGGTGGGATGGGATTCACCTTTCCCCTAAAGGTAAGCATGTGTTCTCTTCTAGGTCGGTGGATCTCCTCCATTGGGCTTTCACTAGGCTCGTCGGGGGAAGGGGAAGATGAGGCAGGAGGAAGCTTTTGACTGCTAAACCAAGCAGCACTCACAAGTACAGCCCAGCCTAGACAGATGAGTGGAACATATACACAGGTAAGCAACAGGGGCCAGGGCAATGCTGTGATTAGGGGGCCAGTGCACACGTCCACAGGAGGCCTCAAATGCCTCTACCCAAATGCTTATAGTATGGGAAAAAAGCAGGAGGAACTTACCCTCCTGCTAGCTGACACCAACCCAGACATAGTGGGGCTCACTGAAACATGGTGGGACCCAAAGCATGACTGGGTGGTGAATATCAAGGGCTATAGGCTGTAGAGAAGGGACAGAACAGGGAGGAAAGGCAGCGGTGTGGCGCTCTTCATCAAGGAGGAATACACATCCTCATCAGGTAGCACAAAGTCAGAGGAGGGGCACACGGAAGTGCTCTGGGTTAGAATACAAGGCAGTTGAGGGGAAAGAGACTTAACGGTGGGGGTCTACTACAGACCACCCAACCAAGGGGAAGAGCTAGACCAGGAATTCTTAAGTCAGCTCACGGAGGTAGTTAAGTCAAAGGACGTGGTCATCATGGCTGACTTGAACTTTCCAGACATCTGCTGGGAAGAGCAGTCAGCCAGGTCTGACTGCTCATGTAGGTTCCAAGCCCAAAAAAAGGACCTCCATCTAACCCAGGAGGTGCACAGCCCCACCAGGGGAGATGCCTTGTTGGACCTGGTGCTGGTCACAGGTGACGACCTGGTGAGGGGGCTGCGGGCCCTCAACCGCCTGCGTGACAGTGATCATTGCCTGCTGGAATTCACCATCCAGCACAAGGTGGCAAAAGCCTGTAGCAAGGCAGCAGCCCTAGATTTCAGGAGGGCAAACTTCAATGAGCTAAGGAGAATAGTCGAGGAAGCACTGTGGTCCAGGTGGGGAAGGGAGCCAGGTGTCCAAGAAGAGTGGCTGCTCCTTAAGGAGATGACACTCCAAGCCCAAAGGGAGATAATCCCAACATGAATCAAAGGGAGCAGGAGGGCACAAAAGCCCCCATGGCTCACCAAAAGCATCCAGGAATGTCTCCTAGCTAAAAGAGAGGCACATACCCAATGGAAGGCAGGGGCCATCATCAGGGATGATTATACTGAAGTTGCTTGGGGATGTAGGGGGGCAGTCAGGAAGGCCAAGGCGGAGATGGAACTGGGACTAGCTTCCCAGATTAAGGACAACAAGAAGTTATTTTTTAAATACATAGGCGGCAAAAAGAAGGTACCGGGTAATGTGGGGCCCCTGCAAGACATGCAAGGAAATTTGGTCATCACACCAGATGACAAAGCTAACATGTTTAACGATTTCTTTGCCTTCATTTTCCTGAGCAGGGACTAGATAAGTCCCCCTCCCACGGGACCCCCCTCAGGTCCCAGGGGAGGCACACCTAGGCCATGGGTCAGTGAGGATCTAGTCAGGGAACTTCTGGAATGACTGGACGTATTTCAATCAGTGGGTGTGGACAATCTCCACCCCAGAATGCTGAGGGAATTAGCTGAGGTCATTGCGGGACCCCTAGCATGGCTCCACGAGCACTCATGGTGCTCTGGTATGGTGCCAGAGGACTGGCAGAGGGCCAATGTGGTTCCCATCTGGAAGAAAAGGAGGAAGGAGGACCCGGGAAACTATAAGACAGTTAGTCTTACCTCGATCCTGGGTAAGCTTTTTGAGAGAATTATTCTGGCACATGTCCACAAGGGGCCAGCAGGGGAGATTATGTTTAGGGGCAATCAACACAGGTTCATTAGAGGCAGGTCCTGTCGAACCAAGCTGGTGGCCTTCTATGACCAGATCACCAAATCCTTAGAGTCAGAGGTAGCAGTGGACATAGTCTTTCTGGACTTTAGTCCAGTGCCTTTGACACTGTCTCGCACCCCGTTTTCATTAAAAAATCGGGGGACTGTGGTGTCGGCACCTCCACAGACAAATGGGTCTCCAACTGGCTGGAGGGCCACACCCAGAAAGTGGTAGTGAATGGGTCACTTTCAACCTGGAGGGATGTAGGCAGTGAGGTTCTGCAGGGCTCAGTCCTCGGGCCCACACTGTTCAACATCATCAGTGACTTGGACCAGGGGGTAAAAAGCAAGCTGTTCAAATTTGCTGATGACACTAAGATGTGGGGGGATGTGGGCAAGTTAGAAGGAAGGAATAGGCTACAATCAGACCAAGACAGGTTACGGGGTGGGTGGATGAGAACAGGATGGGATTCAATGCTGACAAGTGCAAGGTGCTGCACCTGGGGAGGAAGAACCAGCACCATACCTACAGGCTGGGGAACTCCCTTCTCAT
>NW_017728951.1:52041704-52047711 GCF_001723895.1 Crocodylus porosus
TGTTTGAAACTAGTCAGAGGGGACCAGCAGTCATTGGGGAAGTCCCTGTTCCCCCAAGCACTACCAGGAATGACTAGAAATAACGGTCACAAGCTGGCAGAGGGTAAATTCAGATTAGACATCAGGAGGCGCTACTTCACGGTCAGGGCGGCTAGGCTCTGGAACCAACTTCCAAGTGAAGTGGTGCCAGCTCCTACCCTGGGGGTCTTTAAGACGAGGCTTGACAATCAACTAGCTGGGGTCGTTTCACCCCAGTACTCTTTCCTGCCATGGCAGGGGGTCGGACCTGATGATCTGCTTAGGTTCCTGCCGATCCTACTAACTATGAAACTATTACAATGGTGGCAATGGTCTCAAATTGCAGCAAGGGAAATTTAGGTTAGATGTTAGGAAAAAACCTCTCTCACTAAGAGGGGTAGTAAAGCACTGAAACAGGCTACTCAGAGAAGTTGTGAAATCTCTATCCCTGGAGATTTTTAAGATCCGGATTGACAAAGCTTTGGCTGGGATGATAAAGTTGGGATTGGTTCTGCTTTGAGCAGGGGGTTGGGCTAGATGACCTCCTGAGGTCCCTTCCAAACCTGTTTCTATGATTCTATGGTACTCCTGTTCCTTACCACCCAAGAGAAGTGTATAGCTATTCAAATTAGTGCAGGAGAAGACAGACCTCCCTGCTCAGAAGTGATCTTTCTTGCAGAAGAGTTGGTTATCTTTTTGTGCCAAGAGAAAGGCTTTTCTCCCATCACACATGTGACACCTATCCACAGTCTCCAATGAATCATCATAAGATGAGGTAAATGGAAGAGCAACTATGATAGCTATTGCATAATTAAAGTGAAAAGTGTCTTTATGAGAGAAAGATATGTTTGAGGCTTTCAAAACATGACCAGACTTGGAGTAAAGCTTTAAATAGCTCCTTAACGTTTGCTAGCAAACCTTTAAGTGTCAACATAGTTGGAAATGTTAAAGATCACCATTTTAGTTTTCTTCCCCTAAATGCAGTTTAGCTCAGCTGATATTATATTATTATTTATCATTTCCTTGAAAATCTACCTAGTTATATAATATTCATACCGTTTAATTTTTTTTTACCAGTAAACATAGCCATTAGGGTAGAGTGAAACCAAATATACATTATATTACATAAACAATGAGTGGAGCTAATTCACAAATATTTTTTTCTGAGAGTAACATCTTTGTGCTGCTGCTATTATTGTGCTGAAAACCCTTTATGAAATATTATGTCTAAATTTCCTTTTTAAAATATAGTTTATCCTAACACATGCAAATGCTTTGATTTTTAGATATTTTGGGTTGTCTTTTGTAATATTTATACTTCCATACCTTAAAACTCCTTTAATTAGTGGGAGGCTGAAATGTGTGCTATGTTTCATATATTCAATCTTAATTAATGATTTCATCCATATGTATAATCCCATCTGCTTAAGTGAGCTGGACTTGAGGAACAAGCATGTTTCTCCCTACCCCCAGCCATTTAAACTGTCAAAAGAGGAGCCATTTTATAGAAATGCAATTTCCTCTTCCATAAAATGAGTCTGGGAGAGCAAAATCAGTTAAGTACTTATGATTGCACCCTCTGCATAGCATAATATAATGTATCACTGATATTTCATTACTTTTATGTAACATGTATATTGCAGTCATACCTGAAGACTCAGCAGAAGGGTCTTTTAGTCTTGACACTGTAAAAAACATTTAGTAACTAAAATCCCCAGCCCAGAAACCTCATAATCCCTTGAAGATGGATATGGCTTATGTTCAATTCCACTTCGTGAACTCTAGTTTAGAGGGAAGGTGCTGCTAACAGATTTTTTTTCTAGTGAAGATCTTCAATTTGTGATTGTACTCAACTGACATCCAGTTCTGGTGATTTTCAGGGCAGATAGGAAGGGTCCTTCTTTTGTCAGGCTGTTCTGTGATGAAATAGGCTGTTCAGGTGACTTTTATTCATGGTGGTTTGGAGGTTTAATAGATACTGATCTGTGTAATTATTTATGGATCTCCTGGTTATGTATAAATAATGTGTAGAATTGTAGATAGAAATTTTAAATTATTAAAATAGTTACTGTAAGTAACTGAGCAAATTCCTCTTACTCTAGAAATATAATAATTTTTCTGAAATTAGCATGACCAATGCAAAGCATTTTCCCATTTTTCTATGTCTATGCTATTACTTGGATGTGCCCTTTATAGCTTGTTATTTAGAAAGAATGAGAAGAATGGAAAATATATTCTGTGTCCTTAAAGGTCAAATGAATTGGTAAACAAATTTAAAACTTATTATACATTCAAGAACATTTGTGGGACTTCAGAAATGAATGCTATCATTGTTGAAAATGTATTGAACCATAGCATCATGGTACACTGGCAAGATCTTGGTTACTGTAAAGTACGTTACCAAGGACATTTTTAAAAAAAGCATTAAAAGATGACTGGTAACCATATTACTAAGCAAAAGGAATATTGCCCTCATCTATATTTTAACCCTGTTAAGTTAAAGCACCAGCTAGCTATCCCTTGAGGTATCCATTGTAATGCATGAACTCAAAAATGTTCAATTAAGTCAAATCAATACGTAAAATGAAAATCATACTTTGTACTTAGTCCAGGCTTTCTATCAGCTGTATCAAAGCACAACATAAGCCTTAATTAATAAAGTATGCACAATCTTAATTAGCCCCCATTTTACAGAGCTATTGAAGCACCAAACAAGTGATTTGCCCAAGGTCATAAAGGTAGTTTTTGAAGTGAGAAATACAATGTTGACTCCCAGACTTCTGCTTTAATATCAGTGCTGTACTTTTCCATTCAGTCTTGAAAGCTTTTCCTGCTTGGACTGAGATCAGGGATGAAATTTCATTCATTATCAGGTCAGTTTTCCAAATCACTAGTTTCCAAAACTAGTCTGGTTTTCGTCAGATTAAAAGTAACATAAGGATGGCCATTCTCATGCTATTTTTCCTGTTTCTGCTTAAATCAAATTGTATAGTGAGATAATAATAATTATAACTTGGTTTTTAGACTGAAAAACAGTATTTTTGGTTTGAATGAAGAATTAAGTTTGTCCTAAATAAAATTTCAAGTGACATTACATTATATTAAAAGGAACCTATTTTCAAAATCACATTTTTTCCTGAAAATTTGATTGCTACTTTTGTTACAAATATCATTTAAGGCATGGGTGACTGGTGCCTCTTGAGTCAAGGGGGGCAGGTGCCCCCCTGACACCGGTCAGCAACCAGGGGAAGGGGGATCCCCCAGCAGCTGATCACACCGACTGGGGGGTTCTCTGCCCCCAATCTCACTCACTAAAAAGTGGCTGCACCGCTTCTGGAAGTCCCAAAGCCACTTCCAGAACCAGAGCAGACATTTTTGCTGGCAGCCCCGCTCCCCAGCCGGCACTCACAGGGGGGCACTGGTGCTCCTGCTTGCCCCCCTGCCTGGTGGCTAAACAGGGAGCGTGGCCTGACAGGAGGTGCACCAGCACTCTGAAGGGGTGCATGTGCACCCCCATGCATCCCCTACGCCACTGACTTAAGGTTACTAGAACTAAAACAGATCAAAAGAAAGCTCTTTTTTCTCAATTTGCAGTTTACTTAATTTGTGCCATATGCTGTACTGCATGCATAGCCATTTGGCCTTTTATTTTGTCGATTGCCCATACAGAAACATGAGAAACATGAGGAACAAAAATGCAGAGAGAGAGAGAGAGAGAGAGAGAGAGGGAGAGAGAGAGAGAGAGAGACAGAGGTGTGTTTGTATATACAGCAAAAGCTCTGTTATCCAACACCCATGGGGAGTGGAGGGTGCCAGATAACCAAATATGCAGGTTACCTGAGAGACCCAAACAGGTGTCTTAGCCTGTTCAGGCTGCTACCCCTCCTGCTGTGTCTGGTGCACCACTGCCCTTCCCAGGAATCAGTGTGCGAGGGGAATAGGGAGGGGGGCCCACACACAAGCTGCTTTGCCCCAGACTGTGGGGGCTTGGTGAAACCAGAAGTGCCATGGTGGGCACTTCCAGTTTCTCATTCCGGTTTCTAAGGTACAAGATAACACAGCTTTCACTGTATATGTGTGTGTGTGTGTGTATAGATGTGTGTGTACATATATATGTATATATATTAGGGGCATGTGAAATGGGCCATATTTGATTTCAATGTGGCCCAAATTGGAGGTAGTGATTCGATTCACTGATTCAGATCCGATTCATAGATTTCATAGATTTCATAGACATTAGGGCTAGAAGGGACCTCGGAAGATCATCGAGTCCAGCCCCCCACCCAAAGAGTAGGAAGTCAGCTGGGGTCATAGGATCCCAGCAAGATAAGCATCCAATTTGCTCTTGAAGGTGTTAAGAGTAGGTGTTTGAACCACCTCCAATGGTAGAGTGTTCCAGACCTTGGGGGCTCGGACAGTAAAGAAATTCTTCCTTATGTCCAGTCTGAAATAGTCTCACAGTAGTTTATGACCGTTCAACCTCGTCATCCCTTGGGGCACTCTGGTGAACAAATGGTCCCCCAGAAACTGGTGGTCACCCCTGATAAACTTATAGGTGGCCATCAGATCACCCCAAGCCTGTGCTTTTCCAGGCTAAAGAGCCCCATGGCTCTCAGCCTGTCGTCATAAGGTCTATTTTCCTGACCTCTGATCATGCACGTGGCTCTTCTCTGGACTCTCTCAAGCTTCTCCACATCCTTTTTGAATTGTGGAGCCTAAAACTGGACGCAGTACTCCAGCTGCAGCCTAAATTCAGCCAAATCCAAATCTGAAGATTTGATGCTGATTCAGAAAAATCAATGATTCAGCCATAAACACAGCTGTAAATGTTTTTTCTACGTACCTCAAGGTACCCAGGCAAAGCTCATAAATGCTGCAATGGTGGGGTGAATGGAGCATCCCACAGAAGAGTGGGGGCAGGGGGTATGTGCTCAGCAGCAAACTACTTCTGGTCCACTTCCGAGTCCGCTGCTGAGTACACAGGAAACCTTCCCCATGCTCCCCTGGCTCAGCGCTCAGCCACAGGGGGGCTCCGGGTGCCCCCCCAGACCCAGGAGGCACCAGTCACCTATATATATGTATAGGGGGCAGACCCAGGAGGCACCAGTTGTATATGTATATATGTATGTAAAAATACATATGTCAAAATGTGATTTTGAAACTATAAAAATTGAAATAGGGATTCAGATGGGATGGGGATAATAATTGAAATTAAAAAGACACTGTCCCTTGAAATCTGGTTGAGAGAGCGCATTAAAAGTAATTTTAATGTAACTGCCTCTGAATCCCCTGCCAGTTTGAAGAAGATTTTGCCACTATAGTCTTGAAACTGTCTCCTCTTGCTTTGTAATAGGATTAGTGTGTGTCATTTTGTTTCTTCCTCCACCAACAGCATAAATGTTACAGGTATGTTGGTGGATAACTGCCTTGTGGTTTTAACCCTAAGTTTTTATTGTGCAAGTTACAGACATTACTGTAACAGTAGATCCAGAAGTCTATGCAAGAATAGACTGTTGCATCTATTTTTTCTACAGGGTTCCCTGGCATGCTTACATTCTCCAAAATAAAACCTCTCTGACCCCTTTGTATTAATTAATTTTAATACGTTTCTATGATATGATTTGATATGGTCCTGTCAGACCGACCTGGTGGGCTTCTATGATCAGTTAACCAAATCATTAGATGCAGGGGTAGCAGTGGACATAGTCTTCCTAGTCTTTCGGAAGGCTTTTGACACCGTCTCTCACCCTGTTCTCATTAAGAAACTGGCGGACTGTGGTGTCGACACCCACACAGTCAATTGCAGGCCCTATGCAGAGAGGCTACGGGACCTGAACCTGTTCAGCCTCCAGAAGAGAAGGCTGAGGGGGGATCTACTGGCCTGTTACAAACTAGTCTGGGGGGATCAGCAGGCATTGGGGGAGTCACTGTTCCCCCAAGCACTACCAGGAGTGACCAGGAATAACGGTCACAAGCTGGCAGAGGGTAG
>NW_017728951.1:52047861-52059786 GCF_001723895.1 Crocodylus porosus
CTTGGGTCCCTTCCAACCCTAGAAACTATGAAACTATGATATTGTATTCCTTTAGTTATTAGAGGAAGCAATTTCATAATGCATATTTCCTATGTACTTTATGACTTGATATGACCTGTACCAGTTTTCCTCACCTTATTTGTACTGCCAGAAAGCTCCTGGCTTACATCTAGTTTCCCTGGCATTGTGTTCTGCAATGCAATGCCTTCTGGTTTTCCTGGGCTTGTCTTACATTCTCCTTTGCCAGCACAATATGATGAGCAAGTTTCTAATTGCCGGAACATACTTTATTAGAGCCAGCTTCTGGCTTTGATAGGATCCTGCTTTCCAGTTTTTCCCCAATACTATCAAAGTGTCCCTGCAGTGACAGCAGTACATAAATTTAAAACGGGTACTCTTCTGATAGATAAAACCATTGCTGTGAAAGCAAACAGGAGGGAGAATGTCATTGTTACACCAGTGTGCAGCTTCCTAAACCAACTTTTGTGTGTGTGTTTTTACCAAGGTCTTATTAATATTCTAGCCTATTGCTTCAAGTATAGTGGGGTGTGCTCTTTATAAGCAAGTCCTGCTATCAGTTCTAATACCTTTTTTAGCAATACTAAAATGAAGCTGATCTCTGTTCAGTTATACTTTCCTTTAGATTCCTTTGGCATCTTCTTAAAGACTTTCTTTAAGCGATCAACTACTCTTTAAACTTCTAGCATGGATAAACTAGAATATGCTCCCCGGCTACCCAAGTGGCCAGAATATTCTGACAGCGTTTGAGCCCCCTTTATTTTTTCCCCTAAGAACCCAGTAATCTCTGCTGATGTGCATTCTCACTACCAAAAATTAGAGATGTGCTGACATCCTCCAGCATTGTTTCTTGACAGAATAATTCACAATGTTCTGCTAATTCTACCTGAATTGTTAGCCAGAAGAGTTGATTTTTTTATGTAACTGCCCAGACAGTAATTACCCTCATATAGTGTTTCAATATATTTATTCAAGTTATACACAGTTGAGATTCAAGTCCCTTGGTGTTGTGACACTTAGGTCCTAGTCCCAAAATTCTTCAAGTATTTCTATTTCAAAATAACCAGTGGAGGCTTGGCCACCCTTGTTGCTGCCTACGACTTATGTCTTCTGAACAGACCTTCTCTTAACTTCTCTCTGTAGGGATAAATTAGCTTTCCTTTAGAGGATTAATTTTTTTTTTCCCAGCTGAGTTCATTGCTTTTCCTTATTTCAACTTCAATAGTTATTCAGCCCTTTTTGAGACTTAGTGGGTGCATCTACACATGTAATTAACAGACAACAATAAACGTCAGCACATATCACACTGGAATTTATTGCTCCTGCATGCCACACATGAACATGTGCCCAGGACCATAGCACCTTGAGCCAGGTTGGATCAACCCCAGCCAGCAGAGGGCCTGGAGGGGTCAACATGCTTGCCTGGGACTGCTCCAACCCAGCTCAAGGTACTGCAGAGGGCTGGTTCGGGCACAAGACTGCTTCAGTGTGGGGCTAGCCATCAGGCAGTAAACTTCAGTTTCACATGTAGATGCACCCACTAGTTACTACTTTAGTCCTCTAGTTTTTGGAAGTTCAGAACAATAGTTACTATTGGACCAGAACTTGCATCCATTGGTGTTGGAACCTTCTGCAGTGTGCTTTTCCAGAAGGTGTTTTTTTTAAATATGACAAGAAAAAGTAGCTGCACTTAAAGCAACCATTTTGTAATTGGTTATGGTTTTTCATATCTTCCCTCATCTGAATTGCAAATGATATTAACTACTCAAAAGCACCCCTCTGTTTTTCTTTTCTTTTTATTCCTTATGAAAAGGTATGTTTTCACCTAGGAATGAAATGAAAGAACACAAAAAATGGCTGCAATAATATGTGAAAGGGAAAATGTAGCAACTGATTAAAAATGACTGCAAAAGTAAATAGCATGAAACTATCATATGCTAAATAGGTTTGTATTTCTGGATTTTTTTGAAGGACAAGCAATAGGAGGCATAGTTACTGAAATTCAAACCTAATGTCTTAAAAGTAACTTTGAACAATTAGCCCTTAGGCAAAAATATAACAGTATCTAGAAGAATAATAAACAGTATGAATAGCAGTATAGAGAAAGAAAAAAGGGCATTTACATTCAATGGGAAAGAAAAGAATAATTCAAAAGCGAAGCATAAAGTCCTGTTGCTCTCTAGAACATCCAACCAAATAACCTCCTACGCTATTACTTGAAATCATTTAATTATATACATTTTCCTATTTTACTTGACTGTATAGGGAAATAAAATGATATGTTGAGCGTTACTGCATTTTGTTATTTTTCTTTGCAAACACAACCTAAACCCCTTGAGCTGTTTAAACCTGACGCTTTGTGGAAGTGCACATATCACCCAGTTTATAATAGCTGACACTTGTAAGTCTATATTTCCCCTAATTTAGTGGTAGTTTAAGATCAAGACCCTATGGAAATAATTTGACAAAAGAAAAAAGATATAAGGACCTTGAGTATAAAGATAGAAAATGCCACTAAGGGCTAAATCAATTGAGAAATGTTAATCTTGTATCTCCAGATTACTTTGAATGTTAAAGACTTTTATAGGTTTGAATATAACTTCTTTAGATCCTTGCATAATTTGTGGCTTTATCCCTATATTGTCCTTGACTCAGAACTCTGAAATTTTCAGCAATATTACATATTATGTCTAACCCCTAATATGACAAGAAAGTATCACTTGTCACTTAATAGTAGGTAGCACTTCCTTCAGGCCCCCCAACTCTCCATTCTGCAAAAACAAAAAAGCTTTGTTCCAATCTCATTCCTAATCTGTTTATTATTTAATCCAATTGTGGCAGCATATGCATTTTAAAAGAAGAAATATCTCCCTTTCTTTCTATCCTCTCCCATGAGGAAGAAAAAAAATCAGTTATTTCGGGAACGCAAAATCACTTCATATTATACTTCATTTGTGTTTCTCCAAGCATTTAATAAACTTTAGTTAATCCAAAATATCCTGAGAAATAGGACAGTATGATTAACTTAATTTCTACCATTTATAAATGGGGAAATGAAAAAAGTGTAAGTTTGTATGTTAAATAATTGTCAAGGATAGCAATAGAATGAAAAATGTGAGACTTTTGCAAGAGTGGAAACACAGTGGAATTGTAGCCATGACTAAAATCTGAGTATTGAAGGGTGTATGCTGCTTAGGAAAGAGAAAAACAAAAGTGGTACCATTGTATATCAATAAAGGGTAGATTTCAATTATAAAAAATGCAGTGGCATCAACAGAACAGAATGCATTTGGGTGAAAGTTATGCTAGGAAGGGACAGTAAAAAGTGTCTAATTCAGCTTGTGTGGAGGACTTGTTGTTTCTTCACATTCATATCCAAATATGAATAAAAACCGTAAGAGATCCTAGGAGAGTTTAGTAATAGTCCAAATTGTGTGGTTATGTAATATTTTAACTTCTCTAGTATTGATTAGATGACAAATGCTACCAATAACTCTAGGTCACAGTTATCTTTTGGATAAGGTGCCACAGAGATTTCTCTACCAGATGCTCACAGAATAAATGAGGGGGTGGTATTTTAGATATTATTTTAGCAAGTAGTGAGAATCTTATAGAATTGATGGTTGTGGAAAATAATCTTGGATTATTTGGAACTGATTCAGTTTAGGATAAATTGCAGAATGAACAAGAACAGTTCTATAACGAGAACTTTGGACTTGAGGGGCAAGTCCATACATTCAAGTATGTGCGCTTGCAGCAGCTCCAATAGAACCAGTGCAAATTTGAGCCAGGGTTTTTTACGTCAGCACACATGCTTGGGCATGCACTTTGTTGTGGAGCAAATTGTGCCACTTGGGGCAAAATAACCCTGTGTGGCTCCTCCCAGCTCTGCAGCCAGGGGGAGCTATACCCTGGGGCTAAAACCTGTGCTGGACCCATCAGTATAAAAACCTGCCCTGGCCAGCAGCTCCTGGCTACTTGCCTCCAGAAGCTTCTGATGGAGGAGCCTCTGAGAGGAAATTGGGCGTGCCCCTTCCTGTCCCAGGTGGTGGCGGTGGTGGTGGCAGCTGCAGCTGCTGCTGCTGCTAGTTTGGTCTCAGAAGCTTCTGGGGAGAAGATGGCCAGGCCCTTTCCTGCTTCTTGCTACTATTAGTTGCTGGCTTGGTATCAGAGCTTTTGGAGTAAGTTGGCCACACCCCTTCCTGCCTTGGGATGCTGCTGCTGCTACCCCCACTCCAAGGTGGGTCCTCAGCTGCATGATGCTGCCCCCCCCTCAGGGAGGGGCCCACTCCATTGCACTGCACCACAGCTTCTGCACCCCTGTTCTGTTCTGCTGCCCATCCCACTGCCAAGCTGTGGCTGGGGGCAGCCTGGGGAGAGCCTGAGCTGCCTGTGGAGCCCTCCCCCACCATCACTGCTGGAGCCTAAAGGAACCTTGCCTGCCTCAGCTGCCTTGGCTGGCCACCTTCACCTCCACCTCCACCATGATTGGCTGAACTGGATGGCTCCTACCATTGCTGCTGCTGTTGTTGTTTCTGCTGCTGCCCCCTCTCAGGAAAGCTGTATCACCTTGCACCACCTGACACTACAGCTGCACTGGATCACTTCCTAACTGACTGACTGCTTCTGACCTCACCCAGAACTACCTCGCTGCACCTGATCCTGACTTGTCTTCCTGCTGAGCACCTGGGTGGAGGCCTGAGAGGCTTCTGGACAGATCTTCCACAAACAAAGCCTCTCCACTGGTCCAGCCATCTTTTACATCTGCCTCAGCAGCCTGCCCTGTGTGGTTCTTTGCCCTTGTGTGGTAAGTCCTGTGATCCACTCCCCCTGACACGGTGTTTGTTATGTGGCTGAGTAAGCCAGCTCTAGATTCCCCAGCCCTTATGTGTGTGTTCCCCCTCCCTCCAAATTCTCAAAGCCTAGACCTCCCTGTTTGTTTTTTCCTCTAGGGCTGTAGCTCATTGAGCTACACCCCACTAGATTCACCAGCTCCAACAGAATATTTTATTTTTCTTTATTGTCTTCCCTGCCCCCATGTAAAGTAATGGCAGGGCAGGAACCTTCTGTGGAGGCAGATGCCCCTACAAACTTCCTGCAGCCCCAACTATGGGGGTGGATCACAGCCAAGCCCCCAAGGAGATGCATGTCACTGTAGCCTCCACCCCAGAGGCAGAAGTAACCAACCTCCTCTGGGGGTGGAAAAGCCTGCAACCTCTGCTGCAGGGGCAGTTGGGACTCCAGTAGGAAGCCAACAGAGCCAGGGGGTCTAACCTGGCCAGCCCCACCCCCAAAGGGGTTCCCAAGGCCCTCTCCTGCCAGTGGGGACCAACGACAAGGGCAGTGGGAAGGGCTCCTCTTCAGCCTCCTCCACAGCTGGGGGTGGGAAGGGTAAGAGCCCTGGCCCAAGCCTAGACCACCAGTGCCTGAGGGGACCGGGTGCACTACACCAGCCAGCACACCCACCCACCCAGCCTGGCTCTGGCCCTAGCCCTAGCCCTGACCCCTAGCCCTGACCCCACCAACATGGCCCACCAGGGGGCAGGACCAAAGCTATGCACAGGCAGCTGCAAGGAGACCCAAAGCCCAGGGGGCATGGACCCTCCGCCACTAGCCCTTCCAGCTTGGACAGCGGGTCTCCTTTTCTGGCACTCACCTGCAGACATGGGGTGAAATGCCAACTGCCCAAGTGGGAGAATCTGCACTTTAAGACCAGGGTACAGGCCCTGGCTCAGGTAGTGGGGGCCTCTAACATCATGGCACCCTCTGGCTTTCATGACAAGGGGGTCTTTCTTCTTGCCTCAGAGACCACAAAAGGTGGTGGAGAGGGGGCTTGTGGCAGAGGGCAAGTAAGTCTCCCCCCCCCCCAAGACTTTAGAAGAGCTGGGGACCAGGGTGGCCCTCGGCTCCATCCCTCCCTATATCCCCAATTGGGCCCTACTCCCCCAGCTCCAAACCCTGGGGAGAGTTATCTCCCTGATGGTGGCCCTCTCACTGGGGTGCCAAGATACTGGCCTCTGCCACATGCACTCTTTCCATCACCAGATAATGATCCAGCTGACAGTGGGAGCATGGCTGGAGGCTGAGGGGTGCCAGGTAATTCCTTACTGGGGAGCCCTGGTGAGTATTTCCTATACACTGCACTGCTTCCAGGGCCATGCTCCAGAGCACTTGCATCATGAGTGCCCCACTGGTCAGGTGGGGAGGGCATCTGCGTGTCCCACTGGAAAGAGTGGTGCCCCTGCCACTGGTGCACCACCTTTGTCAGTCCCTCACGGTACCCCAGCCACAACTACATGCTCCCCTGTGAGCTTAAGGGACCCTGACCCTGAAACAGTTTAATGAAGTCCCAGGGAGGGCATCAGCAACCAGGGGGAGAGAGGGAGCAGAGCCCCTCTTCTCCTAGTCATACCCCCATTATGGCTGTCCCACCCTGCCAACCCTCACCTTCTCTTGCTGGAGCCTCTCCTTTTAAGGACCCACTCCATGGCTGAGTGGGTGCAGGTCCCCTCTGGACATAAAGGCAAGAGGAAGGTCTGGGCACAGCTAGAGCCCTCTGATGTGGAGGACTCCTCTCCCTCTCCCAAGACCACCACATGGGGCGGGGGGGAAGGAGCAGCTCAGCCTTCAGGGGCCTCCCTACATGTGCCTGGCACCCCACCCTTGGGAAAGATGAAATGGGTGATCCCCATGGAGGCTTCAGGGCTGCTGGATTGTCCCAAACAGGAGCCTGTTGGACTCCAACTCCATGCAGTGCCCAATAACTAGGCAGACTGATCCAATTGCTCAGGAATCCCATTGCTCAGGGAGCAAACACCAGCACACCTTGCTAGCCAATAGCTTTATTCAGAATGAAAATGTCTTTAGGCAAGCTCCCAAAGAAACTGGAGAGCAGTACTGAACATTAGTTCTTTCCACATTTATTCATGGTTCATACTCATTAACATTTACTCTTCCTTTGCCCCTCCTTTGTTCCACTCATTTTCCCTATTATCTCAAGCTACACCTATGTTTACTGTTTGTTTCATTATCATGGAATTACGCATTTCACTTATTTGCATGTCTTTTTGCTAGGAGTGCATGCATAAGACCGTGAACCCAGCTTCTTTCAGTCAATTGCCATTTCTTGCTGACTCTTCCTTCATCTCCAAGGTCTTGCTTCTGCTTTATCACCTAATGACAGCTGGTGGGCTTCATCCTGTTCTTTTTTACATAAGGAATCATATATCCTACACACTACCACATTTCATAGACATAAGAGCTGGAACGGACCTTGGAAGGTTGAGTCCAGCCCCCTGCCCAAGGGGCAGAAAGTCACCTGGAGTCATAGAATCCCAGCAAGATAAGCATCCAAATTTCTCTTGAAGGTATTCAATGTGGGTGCTTGAGCCACCTCCAATGGCAGGCTATTCCAGACCTTGGGGGCTCAGACAATAAAGAAACTCTTCCTTATGTCCAGCCTGAAATGGTCTTGTAGTAGTTTATGACCGTTCAACCTTGTCATCCCTTGGGGTGCTCTGGTGAACAAACATACCCCCAGATCCTGGTGAACACCCCTAATAAACTTATAGGTGGCCATCAGATCACCCCTGAGCCTGTGCTTTTCCAGGCTAAAGAGCCCCATATCTCTCAGCCCATCATCATAAGATTTGTTTTCCTGACCTCTGATCTTGTGTGACTCTTTACTGGACTCTCTCAAGCTTCTTGCCATCCTTTTTGAATTTTGGAGCCCAAAACTGGACGCAATACTCCAGCTGCAGCCTCACCAAGGCCGAGTACAACAGGAGAATGACATCCACGGATTTGCTTGAGAAGCATCTATGGATGCAAACCAGCATTTTGCTTGCTTTACTAGCTGCAGCATCACACTGAAGGCTTATGCTCATCTTGTGGTCAATGATGACCCCCCAAGTCTCTTTCTTCTGTAGTGCAAGCCTATAAGGATGATGTAAGGTTCTCCATCTTGGGAGGGAAAACCTGCATTTTTCAGTGTTAAATACCATCAGGTTCTTATCCACCCATTTTCTGAGCCTTTCAAGGTCAGCCTGGATTGCCCTCCTGTCCTCAGGTGTGGATGCTTTACCCCAGAGGTTGGTATCATCAGCAAACTTGGACAGTCTGCTTCTGACTCCAATGTCTACGTCATTAATGAAGACATTGAACAGTACAGGTCCAAGGACAGAGCTTTGAGGGACCCCACTGGTCACAGGGTAGCATGACAATTGACTTTCATCAACCACCATCCTCTGGGTCTGACCACGTAGCCAATTCCCCAGCCAGCAGATTGTGGTGGAAAGCCTAACATTGTTAGGTAGGCCTGTGCGAGTCAGAAGTTATCTTATCCAGCTTTGGATCCAGCCACTTCAGATGCCAGGGATCTGGTCCAGAGCTCCAAACCGGGTTTCTGCTTCGATCTGGCCGAAGCGGCTCCGAAGCTATGGAGCCACCTTGGAGATCTGGCCATAGGTTATAATGGGGAATCAATTAAATATCTATATAATGTTGTTTTTGTCTGACTTGAATGAAACTTACGGGGTGGTAGCCTCTGCTGAGAGCATGAAGTATGCCTAGTATCAAGAAAATCAATGCAGCTGTTTGGGGGGGATCTGTACTCCAAATTCTTGAAAGCAAATCTCATGTCTCATCTGTGTGTTCCACCCCTGCAGTTTTCACTCTTCTCTCCCCCCACCCATGGTGTTAGCCTCTGGTGAAGCTACAAAGCCTGCCAAATTTGGAGAAGATTAGTTTATGGGAGAACTGCACCTCAAGCTGCTGATGGTGGGGGGGAAGACTCATGACATGGGTTACCCTGTGTGTGTTAAGGCACTGCAGGGATGGTATCTCTTGCTGTGACCGTGAAGCCTGCCAGTTGTCAAGAAGATTGGTGAATGGGGGTTCTGTGGCCCTGCACCTCTAGCTGCTGACAGACAAAACTCGTGACATGGGTGCTTGTGCAACTGACTGTCTCTTTCTTGGGGCAGTAGATTCTTTGTATTGATTATTTCCTCTCTAGTCTCTGCTTTTGTAGGTGTTAATTGATGGTAATTAACTGCTTACATTAGCTAGCTACTATGTATTGAGCTGTTCCCTGAGTGAATCAGGATTGATTGGTAACTGGTAACACAGTAGCTTAGCAGTCAGGCCTACACTAGTATCTCCTGTGCCCCAGGAAGGACATAGTTGCACAAGCACCCATGTCACAAGTTTTGCCTGTCAGCAGCTAAGGGTGCAGGACCCCAGAATTCCCCTGCACTTATCTCCTTGGCATCTGGCAGGCATTGTGGCCACAGGAGGGCCTACCATCCCTGCAGTTTTCATCCTGCTGTGTCTTAACACACACAGTGTCACCCATGTCACGAGTTTTTCCTTGTCTGCAGCTTGAGGTGCAGTTCCCCCCAAGCCCCTGCACTGATCTTCTTGAAACTTGGCATGAATTGTGGCCTCAGCAAGGGACACCACTCCTGCAGTTTTCACTTCCCTGTGGTGTAACAGATAAACATGACATCAGTTTTGCTTTCAATAATTTGGGGTGCAGTCCCTCCCCCCCCCCCCAAACATCTCCACCAAAATTCTTGAAACTTAGCAGACTTCATGCTCTCAGCAGAGGTTACACTCCCATCCAAATCAAACAAAAAACAACCAAGTTATAGATGTTTCATTGTTTCCCCATTATAGCCTATGGCCATATCTCTGAAATGGCTCCAACGCACTTCAGAATATCCAAACTACTTCAGAAAGTCTAAAGTAGCCAGCACTTCGGTCCGGACATGTTGCTTGGGATAAGCATCTGAAGCTCTGTCCAAAGCCTCATGCAGCCCAATTGTTGGGAAACTGGTTGCCTAAGCATCTTGTAATGTTACTTTTAATGTATCATTCTGCTTTGTGGGGAGAAGCTTTGCTGAAGCCATGAATTAAAGCCTTTATTGAGCTGCAAACCCAGTGCTCTCCAAGATCCAAATACAGTCACCCTAGCAGAGCCCATGGAGTAAGCCCTTCATTCTGCTGACCAAGGCCTATCCCCTGAAACCATTGGTGCCAAGGCTGAGGCCTACCCAAAGGAAGGCCTGGCAGCAGAACCTACTCCCTCTGATCTGGGGGATATAGATACACCCCAGTAAGTCCTGAGGGATGAGGTCCCCTTTCCCAGGACCCTGAGGCTGACTCCAGAGTCAACCTGGTGCTTGGCAGGTCTCTTCCCTCCCAGGAAAACCTCACCTCCAGCCTGCCCCATAGTCCCACACCAGAGGGGGTCATGGCAGGGTCCCCTAATCAATGGGCCAATCTCATCAGGGACTCTGCACAGACCTCCCCCACCCCTCCCGGCTCCAACTCTACCCCACCATATTGTGCAGGAGCCTTACTCCCACCCCTATCCCAGGGGGATTCAGAGCCCTGCCACTCCCAACCAGGAGTCTTAGCAGACAGAGGGGTTCAGATAGTGCCTAAGGAGCCCTCTGAGCCCCAGGACCAGGAATAAAACACCCAAGAAGCAGCAGGCTTCATAGAGCCTCCAGACCTCTTGGTCCCAGCAGTTCCCAGGGATAAGCTACTTGCACTTCTTGACCATGACTACACCCACCAATCCACCGGCTAAGTACAGCTAGCCTTGAACTGCTGAGGAGACTTTGACATCATCTTCACCCCGTGAGGGTGCTGGGGGAAGGCAAGGGAACCAAAAACTGCAATGCCTGGATCTATAGATGCCCTCTATACATACGTTGGGCCTGGTGCTCCTTGTTGGTTCTGGTGCTGGCCATGGGTGATGACCTGGTGAGGGGGCTGCGGGTGCTTGATCACTTGGGTGACAGCGATCATCACCTGCTGCAATTCAACATTCAGCGCAAGGTGGCAAAGGCCTACAGCAAGGCAGCAGCCCTAGATTTCAGGACTGTGGACTTCAATGAGCTAAGAAGAATAGCTAGGGAATCACTGAGGTCCCAGATGAGAGGGGAGCAAGGTGTCCAAGAAGAGTGGTCGCTCCTTAAGGAGACTATCCTTCAAGCTGAAAGGGAGGTAATCCCAAAATGGATCAAAGGGAGTAGGAAGGCACATAGGCCCCCATGGCTCACCAAAAGCATCCAGGAATGTCTCCTAGCTAAAAGGGAAGCATACCCAAAGGAAGGGAGAGGCCATCACCAGGAAGGATTATATTGTGGTTGCTCGAGGATGCAGGGGGGCAGTCAGGAAGGCCAAAGCAGAGATGGAACTGGGACTAGCTTCCCGGATTAAGGACAACAAGAAGTCCTTATTTAAATACATGGCGGGGGGGAAAGAAGGTTCCGGATAACGTGAAGCCCCTGCAGGACACACTAGGAAATTTGGTAGTCACACCAGATGACAAAGCTAACCTATTTAATGATCTCTTTGCCTACACTTTCCTAAGCAGGGGCCGGAACAGCCACCCCACCTCTGGGCTCCCATTAGACTCCAGGGGAGGCGCACCTAGGACAAGGGTTAGTGAGGAACTAGTTGGGGAACTTCTGGAGGGACTGGATGTATTCAAATGAGCTGGTCCAGATGAACTCCAACCTCGAGTACTGAAGGAATTGACTGAGGTCATTGCAGGACCCCTGCCATGGCTTTATAAGCACTCGTGGTGCTCTGGTGTGGTGCCAGAGGACTGGCAAAGGGCCAATCTGGTTTCCAACTTGAAGAAAGGGAGGCAGGAGGACCCAGGAAACTATAAACTAGTTAGTCTTACCTCAATCCTAGGTAAGATTTTTGAGGGAGTTATTCTGGCACATGTCCATGAAGGGCCAGCAGGGGAGATTATGCTTAGGGGCAACCAACATGGGTTCATTAGCAGCAGGTCCTGTCAGACCAACCTAGTGGTCTTTTACGACCAGATCAATAAATCCTTAGATTCAGAGGTAGCAGTGGACATAGTCTTTCTGGACTTTCAGAAGG
>NW_017728951.1:52060541-52069222 GCF_001723895.1 Crocodylus porosus
GAAGTCCCTGTTCCTCTGAGCACTGCCAGGAGTGACCAGGAACAACGGTCACAAGCTGGCAGAGGGTAGATTTAGGCTAGATATCAGGAAGCGCTATTTCACTGTCAGGGTGGCTAGGATCTGGAACCAACTTCCAAGAGAATGGTGCTTGCTCTTACACTGGGGTCTTTAAGAGGAGGCTACATATACACCTTGCTGGAGTTATTTGACCCAAGTACTCTTTCCTGCCATGGCAGGGGTTCAGACTCAATGATCTGCTCAGGTCCCTTCTGACCCTAGAAACTATGAAACTATATGGGAGGGCACTATGGAAACTGGCAGCCCCCACACCAGGCTTTGAGAAGTGCAACGCCCTTGCTGAACCATCTATTCCATCCCTCCAGCCATTAGGTCATTTAAGATTGTGACCCTCATCATCCATGGATGCTGAAAGGATCTCTGGAAGTGCCAGGTGCTCTGCTTTCTTCAGAAGGGAGGGTAAACCCATGGTTTTCTTGCAGGAGACCCTGAGGCCTGCAGCCACAAACCAAATTGATGGCTGGATGGGGGTGGCAGTCTTTTAGTCACCTCTCAGCCACCTCATGTGGGGTGGCCACCCTGTTCTTTCCAGGCCTATAGCTGGAGATTCTGTTCAGGTGGTGCTGGGCCACCTGCTGTACCTGTGGGTTCAAGTACAGGGGCTGCTCCTGAACTTTCTGAACGTGTATGCCTCTGCGAGGGACCCAGAGTTGGTGGATTTCTTCTGCCAGGCGGCCATGTACATCAGCATCCTCAACCCTCATGAGTGCCTGGTCCTTGGCAGGGACTTTCATGTCACTCAAGATGCATGAGACTGATCAGGCAAGAAGCAGAACCAGGCTGGCATGGGCATGGGCATCCTGATGGACTACTCCCTGGTGGATGTCTGGCATGCCTGTCACCCTACTGACCCCTCTGTCTTCACTTATGTGGGGTGGGGGAGGAGCAGGCATGCCACTCCCGGTTAGACTGGATTTAGATCTCTTTTCCACACTTTGCCCAGGCCCACTCCTCTGGCATTCAGCCAACCCATCAGTGCTCACCACCTTGTCTGGGCCCAGGCCACGCTGGGGCCTGGGTGTCCAGGGTTGGCCTACTGGCATTTCAATGCCAATCTGCTGGAGCATGTAGGCTCCAGGGAGGCCTTCTGGGAATTCTGGCTGGCCTTATGGGAGCAACGGGCAGCTTTCCCCTCAGCTCAGAGATAGTGGGATGTGGGAAAGGTATGTATCAGGCTTTTTTGCTGCAGCTATACACAGGAGCACACCCAGCAGAGGGACATGGTCCAGGAGCATCTTGAGTGGGGAAATGCTAGTGCTGGAGAGATGCATGGCCACTGACCCAACCAACCCGCCCCTCTCCAGAAAGTGTCAGGAGAGGTGGGAAGAGCTTCATGCTCTAGATGACCACCACGCCCATGGTGTGTTTGTCTGCTCATGCTTCCAGCTCCTTTGGGAGATGGACCAGGACTCCCACTTCTATGACCTGGAGAGGAGGCAGGGGGCCCCCCTCATGGATCCAGGTAAGATGCACCAGCACATGCGGGCCTTTCTTTGGGAGATTTTCTCCCTGGATCTGACCGATACCAAAACCCCGTGAGGGACTCCTGTAGGTCAGCATGGGTGACCAGGATGGGCTAGAAGTTTCTCTCACTTTGGCTGACTTTTTGGCCACCCTCCACCTGATGCCTGCTGCCTTGTTCCCAGGTATTGACGGGCTGACTGCAGAGCTCTACCGGGCTTGTGGGATGTCCTCGGCCCTGACCTTGTCGCAGTCTGGGCCAAATCTGAAGTAAGTGGGGACCTCTCCCTGTTGTACCAGAGGGCCATGCTGACCTTCTTGCCAAAGAAGGGGGAACCCCATGACCTGAAGAACTGGTAGTTCATGCAGAGGAAGGACACAGGACACAAAGTGGCAGTGAAGGCCATCTCACTGTTCCTGTGGTCCGTGCTGACAAACGTGATCCATTCTGACCAGACGTGCACAGTGCCTGGATGTTCCGTCTTCAACAACCTGTATCTGGTTCGGGACCTCCTGGAGCTAGTCTACCGGGGGAGGCCTGTCTTTTCCTCTCCTATCCTTGGACCAGGAGAAGGTGTTTGACAGCGTGGATCACAGGTACCTCACAGGCACACTGCAGGCATATGGCTTTGGGTCCCACTTTGTGTGGGCTTTCCAGGTACTTTATGCCTCTGCAGAGTGTTTGGTCAAGCTCACCTGGACCCTGACACAGCCCATCCTGTTCAGGAGAGGGGTATGTCAGGCTGTCTGCTGTTAGGCCAGCCGTACGCCTTGGCCCTGGAGCCCTTCCTCATTCTTCTGTGGCAGCAGGTGGTGGAGTTGATGCTCTGGAAGTCAGTAGTGTGACTGCTCCTGTCACCGTATGGTCTACTTTCCACTGTCCATCACCACCACCTCTACATGCTCATGTGCTGCACTGTCCATCATGCCGCCCTTGTGTCCCACCGAGACACAAAATGGCAGGACCTCCTTAATGAGGGAGCAGCTGAGGCATCCCAATGGCTGAGTCTGTAATCCACCCTCATCCCATGAGCCTCTAGGGACCTCAGCTGGTGGTCCTCCATAGAGCCTTTGCCATGTGTGTGGTGAGCATCCCGGTCTCCTGCCCCTTCTGCAGAGGGAGACCCTGGAGCACATTACCCTCGAGTGCGCCAGGCTGCAGCCCCTCCACCTCCTCCTGAGGTTCTGGTTAAACTTCACCCCCCACCTTTTTGTTTTTGATCCCCCCATCCATGGCCCCACCAAGTCCCGGGACCTCCTAATCAACCTCCTCTTGGCCCTGGCCAAGTGGGCCCTGTACTTGACCAGGAAGGAGGCTGTGACTGGGAAGGTGCCCTGATGCTCTCCTCTTGCTTGTCTGTGCACATTTCCATGCAGAACAACAGTGGACAGCATCCACTGGCTCTTTGAATGCCTTTGAGGAGCGGTGGGTGCAGCCCAGGGGGCTCCACTCGGTGTCCCCTTCAAGCAGACTTATTTTCATGCTTTGACCCACACAACACTCCTATTCTGTTTTTGTTTGTTTCTCCAAGTATTTTGTTGTAACATTCACCCACTAGCACCCATACAATAGGGCCCACACTATTTTGAATGTTACAAATAGAAAGAAGCTTCTGAGGTCCAGCTTCTGAGTTCCAGCCACTTGGTATCTGGGAGTCTTAGCCACTTGTGTCATTTAGACTGCTGAAGTAGTATCCCAAACTAACTTTTTAAAATACCCTCAAATGCACATACTTCCCCAATTAGAACAAAAGAGAGGGGGGCTGGGATTCAATCACATGGGCAATGTTTTATTACTATGTTAAAAAAATGTGGAAGCCTACCAATGTCTCTAGCACGGGGTGGGGCATTATTTTGGGCGGAGGGCTGTTTACCCAGTTTTGGCAAGCTGTCAAGGGCTGCATGGGTAGCCCCACCCCCTGGCAGGTGCCCCACCCCCTGGTCACCATCTTGAGACCAGTGTACCAATACTTTTGGACTAATATCCCAGGACCAGCAACAGTGGGGTCCAGAGCAGGGCACAGGCTGGCAGGGGTCTGTGGAGCCAGACTGGGCTGCAGGGAGAGGGGCGAGCTGGCCCAGCTCCATAGAGCCCCTGCCAGCCAGGACTCTGTCCCTTGCTGGTCCTGGCCCTGGGACATCGGTGCAGGCCCCATGTTCCCACTGGCTCCCGCACCCGCTCACTCCCAGTCCCCCCCAGCCCTGCAGTACAAGTGGGGGGCAGCGCACAGCCTCAACCCTCTGCTTGCTGGCAGAGAAGGAGCTAGTGTGGAGCATGGAGAAAAGCATCTTCTTGCCTGCCCCATGGCCAGTGCTGCTGGCAGCCCGTGTGGGGCTGTCCTGAACAGGCACAGGCAGCCCCACATGGGCTATGAGTGGCTGCAGTGGAGGGCTCCAGCCACAGATGGGTGAGGAACTGCTTTTTCCCCCACACTCAGCACCAGCTTGTAACCCGCCCCCACTGCCAGCTTTGGCTCCAGGCTCACTCATCGAGGTTGCAGCACAGCAGCTGCAGCCTCCCCGCTTGCTGCATCGGGCAGTGTTTGCTGATGTTGACCACCCAGACCTCATGCACTGGGCAGCACAGAGGCAGTGGTGGCAGCCTCACTGCAGACTACCATGGTGTGAGCTCTGGGTGGGCAGCAGCAGCAACAAACACTGCCCAACACAGCAAGCAGGGGGGCCGTGGCTGCTGCTGCTGTGGCACAGCCCTGAGGGATGAGCATGGAACTGGCATAGGGCTGGGTTACAAGCTGGTGCTGAGTGTGGGGGGGAGTGGCCCCTCCTCCACCACGTGGCCAGTGCCCTGTGCTGCAGCTGCTCCAGCCCACAGGCTGTATTTTGCCTACCCTTGCTCTAGCATCATAATAAAATAAATCCTAAACTTCAATTATTTTTATGTTTGCTTTCAGTTTCCTTATCACTTGGTGGGTATATGGGGTTTGCAGGAGGATGTAGGGGGATGAGAGTCAGTGCATGGGTAAGTGTGAGGGAACTGCTTAGGAGGGGTGGGTCCGCAGCATGCCCATCACATGCCCCTGGCACCTGGTGGGGCATGGCAGTGCTGGCAGCAGTGGGAGTGTGGGGGCAGCAGTAAGCAGGGAGCTCCCACAGATGCCACCAGCAGGAGGAGGGGTGGCGAGTGCCAACGGGGGGTCAGCAACCAAGTGGAGACACTGCCAGTAGCAACAGTGGTGGCCAGCAGCAATCATTGACTGCTTGCAGACACCACTGGTGTCAAGGGGGGGGATGATGGCAAGGTGATTTTCTGAGGGGATGCACCACCACACTTGGGGAGCTGCATGTGCACCCCCTATGCATTGCCAATGGTCCCCAGCCCCCCACAGGGCAGAACCCCCTCCAGAGCACATAGACTACCTTGCCTGCAGGGTCCCAGGCCCCTCCAGGGGCTACAGCTTCCTCCCCCCCCGCATTGGTCTCCAGCCCCCTGATCATTCCCCTGATGATCTCCAGCCACTCAAGGCTGGAGATGAGCAGGAGAACAAGCAGGAGGCTGGAGAGAATAGGAAAACCAGCAGGAGTCTCATTCCCTGGCACTCCCAACCCCATTCATTCTCCCAGCTTTCTGCTTTCTCTCCGAGCTTCCTGCTTTCTCCAGCCCCCTGCTCATCTCCAGCCTCTGAAGGTTGGAAACAGCAAGGGAACAAGCAGAAAGCTGGGGACAGCCCCTACAGATATTTCCCCACTGGTCTCCAGCCCTCTACACATTCCTCTGCTTGTCTCCAGCCTCACTAGGGTATGTCCAGATTAGCCTGCACATGCCTCTTGCAGTGTCTCAACCCCCTTTGAGATGTTGCAAGAGGCACATACAGGAATAAAAAACCATTCCATGCACTGCAAATTTGCAGTGGGGGAGAAAAATTGTCTCACTACGCTGGAGACAAGCAGGGGAATGGAGACGAGC
Organism: Crocodylus porosus; assembly: GCF_001723895.1. Taxonomy (NCBI): domain Eukaryota; kingdom Metazoa; phylum Chordata; order Crocodylia; family Crocodylidae; genus Crocodylus; species Crocodylus porosus. The sequence continues at coordinate 52,066,006 of NW_017728951.1, forward strand.
CAATGGAAATAAGCTGGAGACATTATCCTTCTCTCTCCAGCCTCCTGCTCCTTCTGTGCCACTGCTGGTGAGTGTGGTCAGGTGGGGAAATGAACAGGGAGTTGGGGAAGGTCCTCTCCCTGCTCCTTCAGGCCAGCAACCCCCTACTTACCTGGCAGAAACCAGGTCCAGGTCCCTGCAGCTTGCACCACTGCCTCCCCCACATGGGCAGGCACTGTGCTTCAGGACCTGGGAAAGGGCCAACCAGAGATGCTCTGGTAGGCCAGCCACAGAGACACTTCTGCACACTCTGTGGAGGACCTGTTTTTTTCCCCTGGAGTATTCTTTGACCCCAGGGGTCTAATTTTTCTCCCCCACTGCAAATTTGCAGTGCATGGAATGGTTTTTTGTTCCTGTATGTGCCTCTTGCAACATCTCAAAGGGGGTTGAGACACTGCAAGAGGCATGTGCAGGCTAATCTGGACATACCCCAAGAGGGCAAACTTTAATAAAATAAGGAAGTTATGTTGAGTAGGTTCAGGGGATAAAGGACTTAAATGCAGAGTAAGCATGAACTTGCTTGAAGAAAAAAGAACAAATGATATTTGATGTGTGAATAACAAGCAAGAGGAAAACATGGGTAGCACAGGGCTACAGATCTAATTGGATAAACAAGCACCTTAAGCATAGTGTCTTTAAGGACATGTCCTCAAGGGGCAGTGGTCTAGCCTTAGCCAGTGCTTGACTCCTCTGCCTGAGTGCTGGGTCAGCCCCACCCCACCCCCAGACTGTAATTGACAAGAGTGATGTCACTCTTTTTCCAATCCTCCAACTCTCGTTCCCTGTGAACATCTATGAGCCACTGCCTGGTATTATCAATCAGTGTGCAGATTCCATGTACCTCATCTGGCAATTTGTAAAGCTTGCAGTTTTTGATTAAGTGCCATGCTGATTGTGAACACTACATTACAGAGGGCTGTCCAAGATGTTAATCTTGCACAGTGTTGTTTTGAATCCTCTGTATCTATATCTTGGTCTGTTTTGCTTGACCCACACTTCACTGTCAAAGTCATGCCTAATGGGGGGCTCATTTGGTGTTGGTATAAAATGCTGTAGGAATATATTTCAGACTCGATTACTTCAAATGATCATTTCATTTCCATTCACCCCCACCTCTTCACTATCTAAATTTAGTGCAATTTACAAGGCCACAGTACCTAATCTGCCAGGCTCTCTACCGGCCCAGAAACTTGGCAGCAGGGGAGCAGTTAAGGTCAGTCTTCTTATGTGACTTGGTCTAATGCCATAGAATACAAATAATACATCTGTGTGCAAGTGGAACAACCTGAGTCTCTGCACACTGTTAAGAACAATATTGAGCTTTTTCATGCAACAGCTTTTGGAGTATACAAGAGTGCAGTAATCTGCTCAGGCTTTGCCATTGCAAGTGCAGTGGTTCTAGGTACTTTGAAATTAGTGCTGCATGTTAAGCTGGCTAAATGTCTTAAGGCAGCTGCCCATGCAGAGACTTTACTCTTGACCTTCTGAACACGATGTTAATAGGTGAGGGAATGGTCTAATGTGATTCTATGGTAAGTTGGGGTATATTCACAAGATAGGATGTGCTTGCTTACCCTGATATGCAACATGCTCTTCTATTGATGATTGTTCAGGTGGAAGACTGATGATACTGATTTATTGATGTGGCCCACTAACTTTTATGCCTTTCAAACACCCTCCACAATCCCTGTGCCACTGGTCTGGAATGAAGCTGAGGTGCCAGGGCTAGGACTCCCTACTGTTGTTGGGGGCTTATTACATTGAGTGGCGTGATAAATCTGGGTAATTTTAGGGCTGTGTGAAGCTTCAGTCACTGATTCAATTTGGCGCAATTTGGTGGCCAAATCTCTGAATCCAAATCAAATCAGAGGACCCTTTAATCTCTCTGAATCGAATCAGAACTCTCCGAATCAATTTGGAAAGATTCAACTATTCAGATATAGACACAGCTTTAAATCTTTTTTTCTACAAACCTCAAGGTACCAGGCAGCTCATGAATGCTGAGATAGCAAGGTGGATGAAGCTTCCCACAGGACTACCATTGAGGGGAAGGGGGGAGCAACTGGCTGAGGCTGCATACTCCAGGACCATGGATGTCATGGATGACTTCAATTATCAAGACATCTTGTGAGAGGATCACTCAGCAAAATCTGAGCAGTTGCAAAGCTTCTTCTCATGCGTGGATGACCTCTAACTGACTCAAGAAGTTTATGGGCCAACAAGAGGCAAAGCGCTGCTCAACCTGGTACTGGCTACAGGGGATGACCTAACTGGCAACCTAGTGATCAATGGGAAGCTGGGTGACAGTAACCACAAGCTCATCACCTTCACCATCCGCCATGAAGCTGGCAAGTCAGTCAGCAATACAGAAGTCCTTGACTTTGGAAAACCCAACTTTGACTAGCTCAGGAGGCTTGTTAGTCAGGCCCCTAGGGACCATGACCTCAGGGAGAGGGGAGTTCAAGAATAGTGGTTGCTCCTCAAGGGAGCGATCCTCAATGCACAAGTTAAGTCTATTCCATCTTGAAGGAAAGGCAGCAAGAGGACACAGCAGCCCCCCTGGCTCTCCAGGGACCTAGCAAACCTCCTAAGGCTAAAAAGAAAAGCCTACAAAGGATGGAGGATGGGATTCATCTCCAAGAAGGATTATTTTGCACTGGTCCAGTCCTGCAGGGAGCAAACCAGGAAACCCAAGGCTGCAACTGAACTCCAACTATCTTTGAGCATCAATGACAATAAAAAGTCCTTTTTCAGATATGTGGGGAGCCAGAGGAAAAGCAAGGGCAACATTGGACCCCTGCTGAACCAAATGGGGCAACAGACAACTGACGGCCAGGAAAAAGCCAACCTATTAAATGGGTACTTTGCATTGGTCTTTCATCGGTCTCATGGGACGCCCATGCCCACTACGGGAAAGGGACGTCCAGGTGGGGGAGATCCCCTGCCCTCCATAAATGCTGACCTTGTGAAGGAACATCTTGAAAAGCTGGATACCTTCAAGTCAGCCGGCTCTGACAATCTACACCCCAGGGTACTCAAGGGTGACATAGCTCAGCCTCTGGCACGGATCTTTGAAAACTCCTGGTGCTCTGATGTAGTGCCCGAAGACTGGAAGAAGGCCAATGTGGTGCCTATCTTCAAGAAAGGGAGGAAAGTGGATCCAGCAAACTACAGGCTC
>NW_017728951.1:52069322-52078545 GCF_001723895.1 Crocodylus porosus
TCACCAGAGCGCCCCAAGGGATGACGAGGTCGAGCGGTCACAAACTCCTGCAAGACCGTTTCAGGCTGGACATACAGAAGAACTTCTTTACTGTCCGAGCCCCCAAGGTCTGGAGCAGCCTGCAATCGGAGGTGGTTCAAGCGCCTACATTGAACACCTTCAAGAGCAAATTGGATGCTTATCTTGCTGGGATCCTATGACTCCAGCTGACTTCCTGCTCTTTGGGTGGGGGGCTGGACTCGATGATCTTCCGAGGTCCCTTCCAGCCCTAATGTCTATGAAATCTATGAAATCCAGCATGCTCGGTAGCAGGCCCAGAAGTGGGCTACTTCCTGGTCTGCTGGGGAATGTGCTGGGGACACCCAGGGTCCCCCTGTGGTTGATTGCTGAGCTGGGGGGACCACTGAGAGTTTTCTGCACGCTAGGCAGCAGACCTGGAAGTGAACCCAAAGAACTTCTGGTCCAAATCCAGGTTTGCTGCCAAGCACGGGGGGCCCACACTCCTGTGGAATGCTCCATCCACCCCACTACTGCAGCATTTACAAGCCATGCCTGGAACTTCGAGGTATGTAGAAAAAACACTTAAAGCTGTGTCTATGGTCGAATCACTGATTATCTGAATCGGCATCAAATCTTCAGGTTCAGCTGAACTGAATTGGGATAGTGATCCAAATCAACAAATTGAACACTGTCTCTAATCTGAGCTGAATCCAAATCAAATATGGCCCATTTTGCACACCCCTAATAACTGTCAACAGACGACCCCATTCATCAAAGTTCTGTTTCTTTTCTGAGAGACCAGCATGTTTAACCTGCTTCACCTGACAAACTTGAAACCAGAGACCCTGATATACACTTGAAGCTTTTTCAATCCCCACAGCTGAGGTGTAACCAACAGGTGAATCTGCACATCTTCATTGGTGATCCTCCAGATGGCATTACAAAGCAGCTATGAATGAACATTACTGAAGGTAAGGTACAGTGAGAAACAGGAGCTTTCCCTAGAAAAACCCCTCCCCCAAGTCCTTCCCTCCCTTTCCTCCCATAGAACCAAAGAAGATTTATGCCTCTTGGCCCTGATACTTGGGTTTTCCAGCCCTTCTGGCTCCCACAGTAGGGAGATGGAATCCAGACATTCAGGTTTTCCAAGCTGCAAAGCAGAATGCATACATTTAACAGCATGGTCAGCTATAATAAATTGTGCAGCTTGTGGCCCTTACCATAAGTCCCTCAGTGTCTTCCTTGTCTGCAGACTACACACTTGTGTGCAGGAGGCCCAACTTGTGCAGCCTGAGATTCTAGCTCCAGGATGGCCATCCAGAACCTGTAGAGCATAAAAGACATGTGTAAACAATGTTGGTGACATGAGGACTGAAGGGGAATAGCAATGTGGGGGGTTGGAATGAACAGGTTAGTGACTGCTTGCACCCACAGTGCTGCAGCACTTGAACAAGCCATCATGGGTGACTGGTGCCACCTTAGTTGCCCCCCCCTTGGCCAATCTCACTGCCTGAGGGGGGGTCCCCCTGCAGCTAATCTCACTGACCAGTGTGGGACGGGGGTCCCCCTGCAACAAAAGTTAACAACCAGTGAACGGCCACATCATAACCCAGCCTGGTGGACTGGAGGAATGCCCCTCAGAAGCCCCCATGTCTGTGCCAGTGACTGCCAGCAGCTGGGCATAGTGAGTTGGTCCTAGAAAGTAAATGCTGGCCCTGGCATTGAGTCTTGAGCTAGCACCTCAATGGCATAACCACCTGGTTCAGACAGAGTCTTTCCCCATTCTCTCAATGTTAACTGAGAAGAAAGTTCTCATTTCTGGGGTGAACAACATTACACAGTTTTGTTTTGTTTTTAGTTTAATAAGCAAACTAGCAGTTTGGCAACTTCCAGATTTGAATACAATGAAATGCCTCTCTTCCTTGTGCTGCCTTCTCCTGGACCCCAGTGTGTGCTCCTGGGGGTGGTGAGGGAGGGAGACAGAAATGGGGATAGTGTCCAGGCAGCCTGGGTTGTGAGCTGAGGTGCCCAGAAGGCAGGGCCAGAGGAGCCCATGGGCCTATCCCTTGCCAGAAATACTTGAAGCCCTCCAGCCCTACTCATCCAGGGAGAGCTGCCAGTCCATTCAGGTGAGGAAGCAGTCAGGTGGGGCTTCACAGATCTGGAGAGCCTGCCATGGCATGGGGCTGGGGCCACACATTGGCAAGGGGCTCACTCTCTCCCCAATCCCTGCATCACATGTGCCAGTGATGCCAGGCCCAGTCTGTAGGTGAAGTGCTCCTTCTGGCAGTCCAGCTACCCCCCATAGCTTCTCATGAGTCAGGGCAGAAGGTGGTAAGACAAGGCCCCCAACAAAGATTGAGGGAGTTATGTCATCACCAATGACAAAATTGGGGACCATGAAAGCATAGCACCAGCTGTCTATCACCCCAGGGAATAGGGAATTGTGCAAGAGGTGGGCGTCATCCTCGACAGTCAATGACCCAGTCATGGTTCAAACATGGTTCAGGGTTTGGGTTCTCTGTGTGTGTGTGTGTGTGTGTGTGTGTGTGTGTGTGTGTGTGTGTGTGTGTGTGTGTGTGTGTGTGCATGCGCGCGCGCGCGCACGCGCGCACGCGCGCATCTAGGATTCCTGGGCTCAATGCGCACATGTGTGGAGTTCCCACGTGGGTGGCTGTGATGTTCCTGCCAGCCAATCAGGGGCAGCTCAGCTGTTCAGCTCTGGTCAGGACTCTTTGGCAGCTCAGAGAGCTCATGGGGCAAGCTAGTAGGTATGCCAGTGCCCTCCCCACCATCTGCTGCATGCGGACCATGTAAGCAGGATTTAAGCCCTGCCCCCCTCTCCTTCTCCAGGGGTAACGTGTGTTCTGCTTCCTCCCAACTTAAACGGGAGCACTCAAAGCTCAAAAGTTACAGTGCTTCCACTGCAGACTTCTTGAATGACTGCATTTAGCCTATGATGTCTAAGGTGGAAGCAAACCTTAGGCTTTTCTTTTTGTTTGTTTGTTTTATTACTGTGATGAAGTTGGGTCTAGATCATTTCTATTTCAGGATCATGGGGAGGATGGGGGGAATGTCTGGCACATGTAATAGGAATTCCTGTTGCCTAGATCTTCCATGAATCTGCCAATTTCTGGATTGTACCCTGTGATAGAAACATTACAGACATAGCACCTATATTCAGAAAAGGAAACACTGTGCTTGGGGAGGGAACAGAGCCTGAGAAGGTTATGATAATAAGGAGGGGAAGATGTTGGGTGGAGCAGAGGGAATGGGGCCACCTGACACCCCAGCCACTTTTCCCTGCTATAGCAACAGGTGGAGACACTGAGTTCAGGACAACAGTCCGGTAATTGTATTCAACACCTGGAAAATGTATAGCAAATTTATGAATTTTCCATATATAGAATTTAACTATTGGGGTCCATCTTATATTCAGGGTCATCTTGTATTCAAGTAAATGTGGTATGATAGCAGTAGGTATAGTAATTATTGCATATGATATGCAGTTTGAAATATTTGTTATTCCCTAAATCCTTAATTATTTGCCTAGCCAAATGAAAACCATGGAGATTTGTACATTTCTCAAAGGTTGTGACTATAGTCCAATAAAGTCAATTATAGTATTTTCATTTATTTGAATATGTTCTGATCCCCATTCCTGTTTTTTTAGTTATCTGTCCTAATAACTTTGATAAAAACAAAACCTGCCGTTTTAATTTAAGCACCATATATACATTGATTATACCCAATCATGGACTGTGGGCCAAGGTATCTGCTTATTTGTATTTCTTAATAAGAACAATTATCTTTTGACTTATTTTACTATTAACTAGAGAGTTATATAATTTCATTTTATCATATTAAAGATCTTTAAGAAAGCTATGATTAAACATGAAATGGCAAAATTAGCATTTCAAGGATTTTAATCGGAAACATAAATCTGCGAAATGCTAATTATGAATAAAGGTGTACAAATGGTATTGTATTCATTTGTTTATCTAACTTTGTTGCTTTTTCCTTGTGAGTACAAGTGACTGGTAGGGGGTGCATGGGGGTATGTACCCCTTCCCCTGCCCCCCTGAGATTGGCCCCTGACTCGGCACTGTTAAGGATAGGTCAGGTTTTTGCCGTGCCGGCTGATAGCATGTTGGGGGGAAGGAGGGGGAAGACACACTAGACCATGGCACAGAAGTATAGGAGTGGATATGGGGCTTCTGGCTTGCCTCCAGGCCCACCCACAAATTGTGTGCCCCCAGACTCAGGAGACACCAGTCAGCCCTGCTTCCAAGAGAATGTAGGTGGATGGATATACAGAGCTTGGGGAACACATACTGATAAAAATTTTCCTCTAATTGCCCATCTTATTCCATCAGCCTGCACTTTCCCATCTTTCTTCCTTTTTTGTTCTACTTTGCATAAAATGCTTCACAAAATGCAGTATTTTGGTTTGTTTTCTTACTGCTATTGGAATAAAATGTAATATATATATTAGCATTGGAAACTTTATACTGCTTTCTGAACTGCTTACAGCCACACCACCCAAGGTTGTTGTCTTATCTGAATTTATAAGCTAACTAGTAGAGTTTGACATGGTCAGTACTTACAGAGAAGAACTTCAGGGAAAATATAGGTGTGATGGAGTGAAGAGAGGAGGATTAATTGGATTTCACTCTTCCAGGTAAGTCAATATTCAGGTTTGGTGCTAAGGAGCATTGTCTGGAGGATACTGTCTTTTAATTGATTGGCAGGATGCGCTTTGAGTAAAAACCTCATACTGAGGTTCAGCAATGAAGGAGACCTGAGTTTAATTTCAAAATCTCCCACAGCTTTCCAGCATGATGTTGGATGAATCATTTAGCCTCTGTACCTCAATTTTCCATCTGAACAACTGTTACAACACCCTTGTTCATGTTGCTTTTCCATTTTGTTTATTCATGTTCTTTACAAAATGACCATCTTGTATGCATATACAAGATCTAGAACAGTGGAGTCCCCACCTCTCTTAGGAACTCCAGATGAATTGTAATATAAAAAAAATGCATGTAAGGTAAGCCAGACATTCTTATTTCCTAATCCAAAATCCAAAGACATTTTTTGTTAGAACTAAACTTGGTATTTTACCTGTCTCTAACTTCGCTATTCAGACTTTTGGAGCAAAACTTCTTTGGCCAGTTTCTGATAGCTAAATTATTCTTTATTCCTTCTTATTTAAAATGTTGTATTTGCATCAATTTGCAATTGGATTTTTCTTCTGTGGTGGCTGAATTTCAGGGTGATTTTTCAAACTGTGTAAACATCCTGAAATTATCAGGCTATATTTTGCACACTACTAGCATTCATAGAATTTTTCATTTGGGCAGAGGAGGAGGTATTAAAAATGATATATTTAGTTGAAACTTCATGAAGAATTGTGACACTTCAGCTGCAGTTATTCATTTTGAACTTGTCCAAGACCCTAACTGTAGCATATAAGGTGGCAGTGTTCGTACAACTATTACTCTGAGCTCAGGTGCCTAAAGTTATCCGACTTTCTTGCATATAATTAAGCTTTTTTTCCTGAGTCATGAATTTTGTGTTGCTTGCACACTTCTGGCTCAAACTACAGATTTCCATTGCCTCAATGGATCCTTCATAGATGCACAGATTGAGAACTGGAATTTAGTGTTTGTATTTTAATTTTATTTTTTTCTTATGCTCAGAATGAGAATATGACCTCCAGAAACAAAAAAACCTCAGGAGATATGCATGCAGTTTCTGAGACTCCCACCTGTCAGTTAAAGAACACATGACCAAATATTAATACAAGACCTGATTCTGAGCTGTCTTCCTCTATCTTCAGTTGCTATCTTCTGCTATAGGTTATTTTCTCTACACTGTCTCCTGATGTCATCTTTTTCATTTTTCCTTATCCTTTTCCCTCCCTCTCCCCCCACTATTTTCATTCTTAATTGAAAAAGATCAGCTAGCTGATGGTTACAAGTTGGAAAATGACAGTTAAGTGATGATGGTTAATTTAAAGAGACACCTAGCAGTAATATACTGGATTTTATTGGACTCCTTTACTTTATTAGTAAAAGGAGAGAATGAGAACATTTCAACCACTGTATTCAACCCACTCCTTATCGTCCTAAATGCTTATGGGAAATGGTTGCATTATATTTAGCACATATAAAAATGGAAACATGAAATGTAATTTTACCATTTACGACAGTACTCATCTTGTACTCAGATGAAATATGGAACCCCTTAATTATTATTTTAGAGTTTAAATACACTCATTCTTAATTCAGCCAAACGATCCACAGCAGGGGATTTTCTGGCACTGAACTGGTCCCTCTAGCCCGTGAAATGTTCCCAGGTGGGTGCAAAGTATCAGGCATCGGGCTTTTCCCTGCTCATCAGGCCTACTTTGCCACCATTCATGGTTAGTTGTCTTTGTTTTGGGGGGTTTCACAGTTCCTCTTTGTCAGATGGACTGCAGCTCCCTGGATGCTGGCGTGTCTTTTTCAATTTTCTGGATTTGATAAGTAGAGAGATTCCTCCAATCCTCAAAAAGGAGAGTTTCCTACTCTTCTCCCTTGCCCTTGCCAGAGCACAGTCTTAGTGTCTGTTTTTTCAATATGATCTCTCCTCTCTGTCTCTCTCCTCTCCCCTTGCAGCCATTGTGTGGTGCACTTTTATGATGTCATCTTCTGGGAGCCCAGTCAACCAGAACTGACAAGAAATAATAAATTTCGGCATCTGTGCCTTAGATGCACCCTATATTTTTACCATTTGTTCATAACCAGGTGAGTACTTATAACTAAAACAAACTCTCTCCTGTAGTTTTTGACATCCCTGGGGCTCTGTCCCACAGGCCCCAGACTGTACTTAGTACTGGCAGCATGATTTCACTGCCACAGTATAGTTGTCATGTCTACACGTATCATGCAGGTATCAAATTTATGCCCTATTAGTTACTGTGCAGTAACTTGTGTAGACACCTTACTGCACAGTAACACTGTGTATGAGGACTGACTTGGGACTAGCTTTAGTCCCAAGTCAGTCCACATGCAGCGATAATGCACTTTAATGGCTGCATGCATAGATGCTAACTTATTCCCACTTATTGCACAGTAAATTACTTTGCAGTAGATTTAAGTCAGAGTAAATCCACATGTAGATATGTCCACTGTGAATCAAAACTAATGCTATGTATTATTTTTCAAGAAATCATTCTTGTTTGAATTAAAGGTTTACTGTCCTGATAAATTTGCACAACTGAAGATAAGACATTCTCAAGTTATGATTCAAAAGATATATTTTAAAGATATTTAAGTCATGCTCCACACTTTAATTTAAATCCTATATTATCTTCTCTCTCTCATCATTTCCCTTCCTTCTTATTCAAACCTTGAGACAGGCATTTTCGCTTTTTTATTCATTAACTATCTTGAATGTAAGGTATTGTCTAAGATATCAGGAAGTGCTACTTCACGGTCAGGGTGGCTAGGATCTGGAACCAACTTCCAAGAGAAGTGGTGCTGGCTTCTACCCTGGGGGTTTTTAAGAGGAGGTTGGATGAACATCTTGCTGGGGTCGTTTGACCCCAGTATTATTTCCTGCCATGGCAGGGGGTCGGACTAGATGATCTACTCAGGTCCCTTCTGACCCTAGAAACTATGAAACTATGAAAAAATATCCTATTAAAGAAAATATTGAATCTTAGTTCATAGATTCATAGATGTTAGGGTTGGAAGGGACCTCAATAGATCAAGTCTGACCCCTGCATAGTCAGGAAAGAGTGCTGAGTTCAGATGACCCCAGCCAGATGCCTATCTAACCTCCTCTTGAAGACCCCCAGGATAGGGGAGAGCACTACTTCTCCTGGGAGCCCATTCCAGACCTTGGCCACTCTAACTGTGAAGAAGTTCTTTCTAATGTCCAGTCTAAATCTGCGCTCTGCTAGCTTATGGCCATTATTTCTTGTAACTCCCAGGGTCACCTTGGTGAGTAGAGCCTCACCAATTTCCTTTTGCACCCCCATGATGAATTTATAGGCAGCCACAAGGTCGCCTTTCAACCTTCTCTTGCAGAGGCTGAAGAGGTCCAGGTGCCCTAGTCTCTCCTCGTAGGGCTTGGCCTGCAAGCCCTTAACCTTATGAGTGGCTTTTCTCTGGACTCTCTCCAGTTTATCCACATCCCTCTTGAAGTGTGGTGCCCAAAACTGGATGCAGTATTCCAATTGCGGTCTGACCAGTGCCAGATAGAGGGGAAGTATCACCTCCTTGGTTCTGTTTGGCATGCATCTGCTGATGCATGATGAAGTGCAGTTAGCTTTGCTGATGATTTCATCACACTGATGACTCATGTTTATCTTGGAGTCCACTAGGACTCCAAAATCCCTTTCCGCTTCCGTGCTGCTGAGCAGGTCATTTCCTAGGCAGTAGGTGTGCTGGACATTTTTCCTCCCTAGGTGCAGCACTTTGCATTTCCCCATGTTAAATCGCATTCTATTGTTTTCTGCCCATTTGTCCAACCTGTCCAGTTCTGCCTGTAGTTGTCCCTGCCCTCTGGTGTGTCCACTTGTCCCCACAGTTTTGTATCATCCGCAAACTTGGACAGAGTACACTTCACTCCCTTGTCAAGTCATTGATGAAGACATTAAAGAGTATCTGTCCAAGGACTGAGCCCTGCAGCACCCTCCTGCCCACATCCTTCCAGGTCGATACCGACCCATCCACCACCACTCTCTGGGTATGACCCTCTAGCCAATTTGCCACCCACCGAACTGTGTAATCATCCAAGTCACAGCCTCTTAATTTGTTCACCAGTATAGAGTGGGATACGGTATCGAAGGCCTTCCTAAAGTCTAAGTAAATGATATCTACCCCTACTCCTGCATCCAGTTGCTTTGGAACCTGGTCATAAAAAGAAACTACACCTTTGTATGTAGCATTCATGGGAGTAGTACAGCCATACTGTTCAGAACTCATACCCACACTAAAGAAAAAAAGTTCACAACCTGCAGGAAGTTCAGAGATGAGCTATGAGAAAGACATGGGATTCAGAAGAAGTCATAGATTTCATAGACATTAGGGCTGGAAGGGACCTCGGGAGATCATCGAGTCCAGCCCCCTGCCCAAAGGACAGGAAGTCAGCTGGGGTCATAGGATCCCAGCAAGATAAGCATCCAATTTGCTCTTGAAGGTGTTCAATGTAGGTGCCTGAACCACCTCCG
>NW_017728951.1:52080924-52109157 GCF_001723895.1 Crocodylus porosus
GGGGGCGCAGCGGGCTTCACCCACGCGTCTCTCACCGCTCCAGAGCCAACCTGAGTCCTATGAGAAGCTCATGGAAGTCGGTCTCTAAGCTTATCAAAGATAAGATCACGAAGTGATTTGATCATAGTCTCTTATGGTGAAGTTACATGTTAGAAACTATGAAACTATAAGATTCAGTTATATATTTTTGTCAGTGTGTGCATATGCACACAAACACTCACACGCCCCCGCTTGCATCACAGCTCTGATATTTAAATGGGGGGAGGGGGCTTATTGTCTCAAATACAATGTCTGTTCCCTTCAATTCTAGCTCCAAAAGAAGGGTTCAATTAGAGAAAATTAAGGGGCCCCATAACATGCTCTGCCCTCCACATTTCCAAAGCTTGGAGAAAGCAGCAGGGGGTCTGCAGAGACTGATATAGCAGAGCCTTCAACCACTTGATATATGGGAAAGGGAATGCAAACAAGAAGAATCTATGGGCAGGGAACAAGAAAAGAGGACAAGACAGAGGGAAGGAAAAAAACCCAGGGAACTGTAAAGTAGAAGGGAAGAGACACTACACTTTTGTATATAGCATTCATGGGAGTAGTACAGCCATACTGTTCAGATCTCATACCCACACTAAGGGAAAAAAGTTCACAACCTGCAGGGAGTTCAGAGATGAGCTATGAGAATGATATGGGATTCAGAAGAAGTCCTATGAGAAGCTCATGGAAGTCGGTCTCTAAGCTTATCAAAGATAAGATCACAAAGTGATTTGATCATAGTCTCTTATAGTGAAGTTACATGTTGCACTTAACATTCCACAAATTTAGTATGGTCTAAGTGGTGTTAAAGTTGGATTGTGCCATGAGCAGTCACAGGTTAAGAGTGAATACTGTTTCTTGTCTGCGCAGCTCTGATTTGCCACGAGAGGCCTGGCAAGTAAGGCCATGGCTAGGAGCCAGGACACCTGGGTTCTATCCCTGCTGTGTGTGTTGGGGAGGGGGAAGGAGAGAGGAGAGAACTGGATCTAATGGAGGGATGCTGGAGGACTGCAAATGGCTCATTTTACCTCCATGGAGGAGACTGAAGTTACCCTAACACAAACTAAGTAACATGGCCTAGAGTTAACCCTCACCTGAAGTGGCATAACTCTGAGATGCTCAGAAGGCACTTCAGCAGGCATGATCTACCTGCTACAAGCCCATGCTGGTTTCCCCTCAACGTAATTTTTCCTGCTGGGCTCTCACATATATGAACTTTAATAGTTTTTTCAAAGACTACCAAGGATGGAGGTGAGACTGTTGGTAGTAATTTTGCTATTACAAATTGCTGCCATGATAAATGAATCTATTGTCATGCTGTTTAGCAGATCATGGACAATTCCAAGTTTAGTGGTAGTCTGTTCCAGGTCTTGGGGGCTCAGACTGTAAAGAAGTTCTTCCTTATGTCCAGCCTGAAACAGTCTTGGAGAAGTTTTTGACTATTTGACCTCATCATCCCATGGGGTGGTCTGGTGAACGGGCATTCCCGCAGATCCTGATGTGTATACCCCTTATATACTTAAACAGATTCTTCAGATCTGTCCAACTTATCTTCCCCTCCCTTCACATCTCACCTTAAAATATGACTCCCTTGTCCATTTAAGGGTTCTCCTTTTCTTTCTTAACTTAGTATTTTAACATTGCAAGTATATTGCTTAAACCAAAACATATTGAAATACAGTTTGTATGCTAAGCGAAATAGGTTTTAATGTACTTCACTAAGAAGCACAGTTCTCAAAAGATAACCATTGTAAATGAGTGGGTGGGATTTAGCTTTTCAAAGTGTCACTATTTCAGTAGCTGACAGAATAGAGAATAGATAAATATAAGAGAATTAATGCAATGGATTCTTTAACCAAACCTTTCTCTGTGATTTTAAGAGAAGCTGAAAACTGATTTTTAGTATTTCCTTTTTGTTTTCCTTTATAAGGCATCTAAAGAAAAAAAATGTTACCTAAAACTAAAATGACTTTATATTGAGCATAAGCCACATAAATGTTATCATCCCATGTTTTAAACATAATTAAAACACAAATGGTGGAGATTGTATGGGAGAGTCTGTAGAAATACATGTGAACATAGAATACTATGTATAATATTGCAGTATTTGTATAAATATTTATAACATGGCAAGCGTTCAATATTTGGGTAAAAAAAATTCAGTTTGTCATGACTTCCAGTGCTCTATACCACCAGATGAAGATCGAGCCCATCAAGTTGCTGATGGGTCTGTAATCAGAATTAATATTTTGAAAAAATATTGAATTGGTTGTGAAGAAATTCCAAAGGGAAAATGGTTTATATCTGTTATTTCCTGGTTAGCAAAGTGAGAGAACAGAAAGACTATAATGTCTAACCTCAAGGCAACATAAATGAAAACCTGGGTTTCAGCATGAAAGAACCATGATATTCAGAAAAGAAATGATGCTGCATGGAAAGAAATAGGATAGATTGAAATGGCTATCTGAGATCATGCAGTTTGGTAAAGTTTGAATTATATTAAAAGTGTTTATTTTTTTAATGAAATGGCTAAGAGGACAGTAGTAACTAGACGCAGAATAGAGCAGCCTAAGATTCAATTTTGAGGTTGAATTAAGGTGAGTGTTCATATCAAAAACAAAAGTCACTTCAGCTGTTAATCTAAAATTTGTACTGTGTTGGCTTTCTGTGCATGCACTATAAATCACTACTGTAAAGCAACTCCCTTCTCCTTTGGGATTTGAAGTGGAATCCAAACTTTTACATGTAGTTTTTAACCATTTTATTTTAAAATCTACGCTAACTGAACTCTGGACATTTCATCTTAAAAAACTATTTTGTTGCTAACAATAAAGTTTCAGTATAAATGATCTGCCTACTAAAACTTAGTATTCTCTTATAAAAATGGAGCTTCCATATCTCCCATAACTATTTTCAGTCAAATATCACTACTTAAGGTCCCAAATTATTGAGTATGACTGATTGAAATGTTCAGATGATTTACTAATGCAAAGATTATAATGTACAGGATTAGGCAGTGTACAGTTCACAAAAAAATGGTACTTTACTGTTGTAATAGAGGCCTTTTTTGTCAGCAGAACTTTATAAATTCTGTCCTTACTTTCTAGCATGCAATTGTTAGGATGGTGAACCCTTGCACTTTCCCGCCCTGTGTCTCTGCATTTTCCCGCCTTTTTCCTGCTGATTTCTTGCAGCTAGTACATTGCTTGCTAATGCTTGCTTTTTCTCTCCTTTTTTTACAATCTGCTCTTTCTCCTGCCCTTTTTCATTGTTGAGTTGAGCTGAATCTAAACACTGAAGGGTCTCTGTTTCAAGTTAGAGATTTAACTAGGTACTGTTTACTTATTTCTTTAAATGGTTAATTGTCTGTTTAATTGTTTAACTGTTTAATTGTAAAGTAGAGGAACTTAAACCAAACGGGGACGGGAAACCAATGAGTATATGAGAATATAAAAGAAGGCTTTTGAGAACTGTGACTAAAGACAGTACGGGTGATGACCTCATGTGGGTGCAGAGTGGAAAGTTTCCTAACGCATAGGCAATTCCATGTAAATGCAGGGGTGGAACCATGTGCGTAACAGAAGGAAACTGGGCATGGTTAATGCTAATGAGGATGAACTGAAAAGTATAAATGTACGAAAGCAATAATATTCTGTGCGGTGTTCTCAGTATTCTGCACAGTGTGTGTGCAGTGGCTGCACTGGTCTGAAGTTGCCTCCACTCAAATAAAGCAGTTGAACGCAGTGTGTGCTGGTGTTTGCCCCCTGCTCTGCTCTGGCTAATGCTCTGCTCAGGCTCCCACGGGCAAATGGTTAGTCAGATTCCCTAGTCATTGGACCTCACGTGGGGTTGAGGTTTAACAGCAATGATATGTGGCCATGAAAGTATAGAATAGAATTAGAAAGCACCTGTTTCTTATATTCTGTAACTCATTGGGTACTGAGCAGGTAGAGGAATGAGGTTCAAAGTAATTTCTCTTCCCCCAAAATCAAATAGAAAAGGGTATATATTTTTCACCCAAGACAATCTTTTGCCACTCTTTCAACTCTGGGTATGGACAGGTATTACATTTAGAGCTATATCAAAAGGGCAACGTTGCACAAGCGGAGGTGCTGATCAGGAGCCTTCAAGAAGAGCTAGCTTCTAACACATAGGCAAGCACAATACAAATTGAAGTATAATGGCTCCGGCTTTAACACTGATTCATCTAGGGTTAAAGGTGGACCAGTATGATACATTTGTATGATTCCTGGCTTGTCCACACATGGCTGTTAGGACATAATAGCTGCTGTGCAGTTCGGAGCAAGAGACCCTCGTTCCCTTTTCAAAAGTCTCCAAATGTACATGCCTTCTGAATACATAACAATCCCTATTTATTTTGTAGTATAAAGATTGGTAAGTTTCCAGATGGTTGTCCTTACTTTTTATTTTTTTGCTATTATGTATCACGTCAACATTCTCAATGAGGTTCTGCCATGATTTCCTTCTTTCCTCTGCTAGTATAGCAACCAGGTTTTTTTTCTCCTGCACCAATAGTTTCCCCAGCAAATACATCTGTTTCATACAGCCCTAAAAAGAAAGAAAAACACAACAATGTCACTACAAATCAAGTTGTGCATCAATTCATTGAAAATGGTAGGGCACCAAATAAACAACCCAGGGTCTGAATCAAGAGAAGAGACCAGGAGGTTCATTACTGCAGGACACATTTTGCCATGGCTGATTAACAACTGCAGTGAATACTCTTAAAAATGGAAAAGCTGCTAGCCTTGACTATATTCTCACAGAACAAATAAAACACTTTGGACCAATGATAAGGTTATTGCAATTGCATGTGTAACCCTGTACAAAATACCTAAGATCTGGCAGCTAGCACATATTGTAACGCTCCTAAAAATAGGGAAAGATTCCTCAGATCTGGTGAACTTCTGATCTATCATCTTTTCAAACTCTTTGAATGCCTTCTCTTATAACATTTGCTACTGGTTGTCAAAGAACACCTAATCTCCAAGCAAGCTGGCTCCCACCCAGGGAAATCATACACCGCTAAAGTATTAAACATCATTGAGCACGTTGAAAATGGCTTTGAAAAAGGAATGGTCACAGATACCATAGTCACAGGTCTTTGCCCAGCTTATGACACTAAACTACTGGAGGCTCCTTGCAAAAAAAAAAAAAAAAAATTAGACAAAAGGTTACTACCTACTATGAATACTGTGAACCTTGCTAGAAAATCAATGAACTATGTCAAAAGCAGAGCCAACGGCAAAAACAAAGGTAAAACCTACTTCAAAGTTGCATGTGTGCACTTATACTGTTTAACATTTACACCAGGGGTGTCAAGCATACAGCCTGCAGGCTGGAACCCAGTCCCTGGTACTATCCCTAGCCAGAGCAAACCTATACTTGGCATGCTTTGTCCTGGACCAGCCTCACAGGCAGGCCCAGGATTGCACCACACAAGTAAGTGCATAGCGGGGTGCAGATCCTGGAGTGGCCAGGACAGGTACTGCATGTGTTGCAGTCTGGGCAGGAGCATGTAGCATAGATCCCAGACCAGTTGGAGCGGCTACCACACTGCATATGGTGACCACGCCAACTATACCCTGCCACGTGTGGCACCTACTCTGGGAACCTTGCTGCACACGGTGCCTATCCTGGCAGCTCCAGAACTATGCCATAGATAGCACCTGCTCCAGCCATTCTGGTACCCACGTTGCATGCAGTTCCCATGAGTGTCATATGCTGGCTGGTCCCAGGCCAACTGAAACTGCATGGGATGTGGGGGCACTGTGCAGGATGTGGTTCCCAGAGTAGGTACTGCATGTGGTACAGTCCAGGAGAGGGTGGGTACTGCATACAGTGCAGTGCCAGCTCTGGCCAGTCTGGCTGTATGATACATATCCATGGCCAGACTGCGCTGCATGTGGTGGCCATTCCAACCACTCTGTGATCCATGCCACATACAGTGTGGGTCACAGATTGGCTGAAGCAGGAGCCAGCTCCAGTATGGTGGGGGAGGAATGTCTGTGAATCCAATCTGGCCCACAGACCAGGCCTGCACAACTCATCTATATTGTTGGTCAGGAAAGAATGTGTGGGAATGGAGAAAGCTGTTTGTATTTGGAATAACTCTCCCATATTTTCATTTATCATGGGTCTGTGAGATGCTTAGGATCTCTGAGACTATGTGCATATTTGTCCTGGGGCATTCAAGACCCACATTTCTGGGCAGGTATGAAAAGCATGGATATGTGATATCTTCAGGTAGTTCCATATGCCTGCCACTACCAACTTGGAAAACAGCATCATTTTCAGTTATAACCTCTGCTTATGTGAGGTTTGGGTCCCAAATCCTCAGAACTAGTAAAGCTCAAGTCCCTGTTCTAGGATTTACTACTATAAGATGTGAGAAAGTCACCAAATGATTAATTTACAAGTCCAGTAGCTCCCAATAATTTTAAGAGGAATCTGATTCAAGAAGCTGCGGTAAAATTAAGTCACCTTGCAAAATGAAAATTTATGGTATTACTTTTATAGTGGAAGGAAGTTTGACTCCAGGGACCTTGCTATTACCTTTTTTCTTGAGCTGTTTACATACTAGCTAAGGAGCACTGTCATAATTTGCTGTATTGCTATCTCTCACATAATATGTCAGGCTTGTAGGAAAGATGATTCATTTTGTAAAGATATGTAAAAATTGTCAAATAACCTGCAACTTTTGGGTGATCTTCCTTAACTGATGTATTATAATATCCAAAGGCCTTACATCATTACTAAAATTGAAATGACAAATATATCCCGACTAGATATCCTTACAAGAGTACGGGTACTTTTAAATACGGGACACACACAGATTAGGGCAAATGCTGTGTTTGCATGAGAATATTTTAATTTTATAATGAGGTCTACATATTTTTGATGAAATTTCCTGAAGTGGTAGCATGTGTATAAGAGAGTAATTTCAGAGGAGGATTGACAACTAAGCAGTTGGCTGATTACTAATATGGTAATTCTTAGCTGCTCTGAGCATGATTAGTAATAGTCACTCATCCTTATTTCTCTGGCAATGTGTTTAACTTTGATTCATTAGCTTTACATGCTTCTTGCACTAATTCCAAGGAATTACCCTAGTTCAGGTGGGTTGTGGGAATAAGAGGATACGAAGCAGAAGAGAAGATGTAGCATTCTTCATCTCCACTGCAATACCTTGAATCCATTCTGGCCCCTCTTACAAATGTGGCATTATGACTAAAATGATGGACATGATCTCTATGCCTTGCATCTAATTAAAGCAAGGCTCATATGAAATGCTGGATTAGTATTTTAGTATCTTCTGTGGATGACTACACACCAGTAGAGGTACATGGAACTTTTAAAAGCTCAGAGAGCCACATCTTGGCTTAAACTTTTTGTGTTTTGGCTTCAACAAATAATGCTTAATCTGTATGTTCCTGTCTCACAGTGGAAGCCCTAAAGTGTATGTGGGCTTCTGGTAAACTCAAATAGGCATGGAAAATGAACAAATGAGTATAACTAAAAGTAAGGATGGGAACCTAAAACTGAACTTGCAGACTGAGACTTTATATGCATATGTTTCCTGGGGGGCGGGGAGAATGTCATCAGAGCAGCACAGTAGAAGCATGCTGGGCCCATAACATAGAGTGTGATGGATCAAAACCATTCCTGGCTAGGCATGTAGTTCTGCCTTTCCTCTTCACAGAATGGGACCTTGTAGTAGTAGAGGAGCTTGTGTGTCCCAGTGACCCTCAGAGCTATGTCTTACACTCCTGGCAGGGTCACCTAGGACAAACAGGCAAAAACATCATAAGATGACAATGATTTTTGCAACATGGAACATTTGCATCTTGATGGATAACCAAGGTGATGAATGACCTGACATTCATCACCTTGATGAAAGAACTGCTATGGCCTCAAGGGAACTAACGAGATACAACACAGGCATTGCAGCTCTGAGTGAGATAAGATGACTAGATGAGGATCAGATGAGGGGAAAGGGTGGAGGCTGCACCTTCTTCTGGAAAGGGAAACTGGTCCAGAACACATGCAATCCCTAAAAAATCATCTCATAATTCAACTTAAAGAGCTTCTTTTGGCATTAACAAGTATCTTATGGTCTTTCATCTTATGCTTTGGAAGAGCCAATACATATATGCCCCAAAGCTTGATACTGGGGATGATGTCAATGAATAGTTCTACTTCTACCTTGACCTCATTCTGACTAATACTCACAAGGAAGACAAGAACCCTCTTTGTGACTTCAACATCAGTCAGACATGACTTTAGAACTCTGGAGTGGCATCATGGAAAAGGAAGGAGTAGGGAAAGCCAACTCCAGAAACATACTTCTCTTGAGCAAATGCATGGAACACAGTCTTGTCATCATGAAAGCCATCTTCAAACAGTGGCAAATACAAAAATACATGGTGACACCCTCACTCTAAGCATTGGCACTTCCTTGACTGTGTTATTGTTTGTTAGAGCCCATGATCGAATGGATGTCTGTATTACATGAGCCATGCAAGGAACCAATGACTGCTGGGCAGATCACTATCTTGTCACATCCATTATGGACATCTGGCTTGCTCCAAAACACTGAAAACAGCCAAGAGTAACATGAAGGACTCTCAAAATCAAATCTCTTCAAGACACAAAGGTCTGTAAGAATCTCCAACAGTCTCCATGGAAAGCTCTCTGCCCTGTCCACAAATGAAGGCAACATTGAAGAACTCTGGAAAGGGTTTAAAACCACCATTTATATGGCCTGTGCTGAATCCATTAGCTATACTCCCATTAACAACACAACTGGCTCAATGAGTGTGAAACAAAGATCTAAGCCCTCCTCAACTGGAAGAGAAGGGCTTATTCTGTTTGGCAAGATGACACCTCATCTCAGCAAAAGATGTATTAGATCCTTAAAATGAAACCCAAAAGGAAGATCTGAGAAATCAAAAATCACTGGTGGCAAGATAAAACCAAAAATATCCAGCTCTCTGCTGACAAATATGACATGCATGACTTCACTCCTAACTCATGAATTGGCTGTGGTGGATACCACCATTGAAACTATCATCCAACACCCTGAAAGGCAATCCCTCACAAATGCTCATATCTTAGAAGAATTTGGCATAACATCAAGGAAACCAAGAGCAATGAGGCTGCTAGGCCAATGGCATACCTGCTGAAATCTACAAGGTTGGCAGTGAGGACCTGATACTGAGACCACACAAATTTATTCTTCACATTTGGAACAATGAAGAGACCTGTAGAGATCTGAGGAATGCCAACATAATGACTATCTTCAACAAAGGAAATAAGTCTGTGTGTAGGAACTATTGAAGTATGCCCTCCTTTCCACAGCAGGAAAAATCCTTGCCTGCATACTCCTGAGCTGTCTTACACCTCTCAGTGAGGAAGTCCTGCTGGAATTTCAGTGTGGTTTCAGATCATCCCATGGGGCAACTGACATGATCTTTTTGGCCCTCCAGGTTCAAGAAAAGTGTCAGGAACAACATCAGGACCTGTATGTGGCCTTCACTGAGTTCAATAAGGCCTTTGATTCCATCAGTCAGGAAGCCTTGTGGTAAATACTGGCCAGATATGGATGTCCTGAAAAATACATCAAAGACCTAAAGCTTCTTAATGACCAGATGACTGTGAAAATCCTATGTAACAGATCAGAGAAAGGTCCATTTGTCATCTGAACTGGGATCAAACAAGGTTAAGCAAGATTGCCCCAACTCTGTTCTCCATTTTTTGACACTCATCTTGGTTCTCATTAAGGATGGCCTTTCTTCTCAAACTGATATAGAAGAGCCCTCCATCCATTTAGTATTCTATCTGGGAAGTGGCGATGTGCCCAGGGGTGCACATGCTGGTACACCCCCTCACAGGCTGTGCTCCCCACTTAGGCAATGGGCAGGGGGGGCCAGCAGGAGCCCTGGTGCCCCCCTGTGAGCAGTGTTTAAAGGGAGTAGGATTACTGCAGCCACTTCCAGAAGTGCTGTGGCCATTTCCAGAAGCACCATGCCACTTCTAGAAGCCGAAGAGTGAGATTGGCCATGGGGGGGGACTCTCCCCCCTGGTTGGTGAGATCAGCTACGGGGCATCCCCCCACCAGTCACTGACTGGTTCTTGGGGGGACATGTGCCCATGCTGAGTAAGGTGGTGCCCATGTATCTGGGACATTTTCAGTCAAAGACAAAAGTATTCAAAGCAGCCATCTTTGATTTTCAATACACTGACAGTTGTGCCATCCTTGTGCACAATAAGAAAAACCTCCAGACTACACTTGATTTTTTCAGAGAATCCTTCCAAACTTAAGGCCTCTCTCAAAATTGAGAGGATGAAACTTCTCCATCAGCTTGCTCCAGGCCATGAATGTGACCCCCGCTCCCCTCCTTCCAGAATTACCATTGAGAGAGAGTGTGGAAGTAGTCAAGCACTTTGCCCTACCTCAGTAGCTACCTTTCTCAGAAAGTGAACAGTGATGAGGAGATCCAGCACAGGATCCAGTGCACAAGTGCCTCCTTTGAGAAAATGCTCCAGCATGCCTTTATTCATCCTGATCATTGGAAAGATACCAAGATCCATGTCTATAATGCAGCCATAATTCCCACTCTTGTCTATGGATGTGAAACATGGGTAACTTACCATCATCATCTCAAAAGTTCATGCAGGTATTTCCAACAATACCTCTGGAATATTTTCCACAAAAATGGGAAGATGACTACACAAATACCAGCACCCTTGCTGAAGCCAATGTTGCTGGCATTGAGTCGGTGATCCTCAAAGACCTTCTTCACTAGATGGAAAATTGTATGTGGATGCTTATCTCCCAAAATAAGTGTTCTAGTCTCATCTTAGTAATAGCCTGAGATCTCATGGTGGCCAGAGGAAATGCTCTGGGGACACATTGGAGGCATACCTCAAGAAAACAAATGACGGCATCAAGAACTGTGAGGAGCTAGTCTTTGACTCCAATGGTTCTGCAACCTCAACCCAGTGGCAGCCTGTTTTGAGGTAAAGCTTCTTGCCCTTGAAGCAGAGAAGAGAGAACAGAGGAAGGAAAAGGAAACAAATACTGTGGCCTACTCTCTCCTATGGAAAGACCTGCAACTTCCATTGATGGGTCTGTGGCTCAAAGATTGGACTCTTAAGTCACCTCAAGACCCATCAATCCTTGATTCAAGAGATTACTGATAATGAAAGCAAGGGTAGAAACTACTGCACTCATCTTTAATAGCATGATGTTCATGCAAAATCTCCCTTGCTGATTTTTTTGAAAGCTGTGCATCTTCTTCTGGCAGAAATAAAGTAGCTTTACCTGGTGTTACTAGATCTAATGTGAGAGGGAAGGCAAATAAGAAATGATGATATGGATTTTCCCAATGTGCTACTATTAGATTCCCAGAGAAACTGACCATCTTAGGCAAAATGGTAGATTTGTTGTTTAAAGGAAGTAGTAAAATGAATGTATATGCTATCATAAGAAAATCAATAGTAATTATATAACACTATTGGCATTGGGTGAAACACTGAGGCTTTGTCTTTCTGGAAAGATGTTTTAAACTTGTGTGATTTCCAATGATGAAATTCCCCCAGACACTACTACAGGAATAGAAAGACCCACTCTCTTTTTCTGGTACCCCTTTTTGTTAAAATCATTCAATACTATGTTAGAGAAAGATCTGTCTCTCTCCTCCTTGGTGCTTAGCAAGAATATCTTGACTAGGTACTGTGGATTTCTCTCCCAGTCTACTTTATTAAAGCTGAGGTGCTGGAAGGGACCAACTTATAACTAAAGAATGAAGTCAGCACTGTGGTGTTATCCTCAGCATTTCAACAGGGTGCTAAGACAGGAAGAACCAAGTAATAACAGATTCACCACCACTTCATGCCCAACTTCCTCTAAAGGATATACTCAAACTGAGTGTGCTCTTTGTGTAATTAAGGGTGTCTACCCTTTTAGAAGCTCTCCCTCCTACATTAGATAAGGATACCTCACTGATGCTACTAAATGGGCACCCTACAAACCTCAGTGAAGAAAGAGCAGGATTTTGTTCCTTTAGTGTGAAGCTGTCTAAGGTGCTGCTCTTGGTTTTCCAAGTGTGATAAATGACTGTATGAAGAAAGAAGATTGTTATGTTTTCTATCGCTAATAAACTGCAAGTAATTTTCTCTTCATCTGTCAAGGTATATACAGGTAGAAGCCAATATAAATGACTATGTTGATGCATGTTATAATTTATGAAACTAATTAAATGTACTTTTATGGCATGTGTTTAGTGCCATCTTGGTGTTGTAAAATCTGGACACGCATGCAAAAGTAACATCCCTGTCACAGGGCACTAAGGTGCCTGCTCCTTTAAGGGCAGAAACTGCCTAGGGAAAGAGCCCTAGCAGTCAGTCAGGAACCTCTCAGCTTCAAGTTACCATGGCAGCAGGAATAAGGGAATTAGCCCACACCTGCAGTGGTCAGATGACCGGAAGAGGCAGGGTCTGGGGCCTATATAAAGCCCAGGGCTCTCCTAGATGAAGCTAAGTGAAGAGGCTTGACTGCCCATCTGGCTTCTGGTAAGGTTAAGGGGCTTCAGGAGCTGACCAGATACCCAGGCCTACAAAGCCTGTAGTGCTGTGGGGAACGGTAATTCTTTTAAAGGGACAGAGCACATCCTGAGTGGCTTGCATTATGTTATAGCCCAAGGGTTCATATGTTGATTTCTGTTTGTATACTGGAGTATTGGGCTGAGGCTGTTAGGGAAGAAAGAGGCCTCATTGGGGGCCCACTGCAGCGTGGGGACACCAGCACCAGTGTGGGCACGGTGACAAAGGGGGTGAGCAGACCCCAGTGCCAAGGGCTGCAGAGAGAGAGAGAGAGAGAGAGAGAGAGAGAGAGAGATGGGGCTGTGGAGAGCCCAGTGATGACTGGAGGCCAAGTTAAACTAAGGGCTCAGAGGGACACTGTGTGAATAGCATCTACAAGGCTTGAGGCATGGTAAAGGGGTGGTTTGGAGCCACACATCTATCCCATAAGGCTGAGGGTATCCCGAGAAACATCCATTTTGGAGTGGAACCCAAAAGGGGTCCAAGAACCCACAGGGTTCAATGGGGTCCATAAGGACCGTGCGCAAAAATACGAACTTGAGGACAGCCTCCCTATCTATTACGGTGACAGCAAGATGTGGCAGGTGAGAAAGAGGGTGCCCGTTGGGTAGGATTGGCACAGTCAAGGAGCCTTAGGGGTATCATGGCCATCCTTGGGGGCCCCATCATGTGGCAACCCCTCATTTTCCTTTTTTAGTCTGTAGCCTTGGTGGTACATGGCTCTAACCCTGTCTTCAATTGAAGGGAGGTTAGTGGATATGGGTGTGCTGTAGAAGTATGACTGCTTCACTTAAGCCATCTCATCTCCCTCCCCTAAATAATAGAGCAGAAACCATGGGCACCCAGGAAGGTTTAATTATTTACGGATTTAATTTACACTGCAGTGTCAATAAAGCTTACTGAACACATACATAGATATCTAGGAACTATTTAAAGATTTCTATTTACAGAGACAGTGATTCTTATTAAAACATAGACATAAGCAATAACAACTGGGTATGGAAGATGAAGGTTCTTTATCAGCATAGGCCTTGATCCTCAGCAGTCTTCTGGTTAGAGTAGAGCCCCTACCCACAGCAGGTCTTCCAGGCAGTAGGCAAGGGAACATGCAACAGCAAAACACTGGTTAAACAACATGTCAGCAGATGAAACCTGATAGGCGTAAACAAATAGTCTGAGCATACATAAATGAGATTACATCAATAAAATTTAACACATAAAGATAACAAACACATGAAAGTAAAATACTGAATAAGAGGATGAGAGCAGACCCTTAAGCAATTGAACCAGTCAAAACAAGGCAGTTCATGGGTGTTTCATTACAGAACATTAAAGTATACAAGTTTAGAGCAAAAGACACAATTTACAGGCTACTCCACAGTATAAGGAACGAGGACAATCTTAAACAGTTATTTAATGAAACACAGTGGTACAGCAATTGTGCCAAAAAGGGAGGGAATACTACAAGGAAACAAAACAGGTTACCATAAAGAAACACCATCACCACAACTAGTCCACCTAACTAGAATGACTCAGTAACCACAAAGCTGAGAACCCTCCTCACCTATGGAAATTCTCATTTCTTCCCCTTCCTGAGACTGCAATATCTCTCTTTCTCTCTCTCGGGGGTTGGCTGCCAGGATTTCCCCCCTCGCTGGAATGGACACTCTGTCCTGTTGCTGCTTCCTGCAGGAAGGCTCAAACTGTCTCATACAGCTACCTGCCAGGCCCTCTCGGGCCCTGTCTACCACTCTGTGGACCATAGTGGAATTTCTGCCTCTCACAGGGATGGGGACTAGGACTGTGTGAAGCTTCAGTCACTAATTCAATTTGGAGAAGATTCAGCCCAATTCAGTGGCCAAATCTCCAAATCCAAATCAAATCAGGAGACCTATTAATCTCTCTGAATCAAAAGCCTCTGATTCTATTTGGAGAGATCCAATGATTTGGCCATAGACACAGCTTTATATGTTTTTTCTACATACCTCAAGGTACCAGGTGCGGCTCATAAATGGTGAGATGGTGGGGTGGATGGATTGTCCCATGGGAACATGGGGAGGGGTCCCCTGTGCACTTGGCCGCTGAGCATGCAGCCCCCCCACACCTGCCCTGCACTCCTGTAACATGCTCACCATTTCAGCATTCATGAGCTGCATCTGGTACCTCGAGGTATATAGAAAAAACCTATAAAGCTGTGCCTATGACCAAATCACTGATTCTCCAAATCAGAATCGAATCTTCAGATCAAATTAGGACAGTGATCCAAATCACTGAATCAAATCACTGTCCCCCAAATTGAGTTGAATCTAAATCGAATACAGTCTGCTTTGCACACCCCTAATGGGGACCTGCACTGCCTTGTGGAGCCATAGGGTCCCTTCAGCTCCTTCCAGACCCTGTGCACTGCTCCATGCATCACAGGGGCTTCTGCCTTTCACAGGGATGGGAGCCTGCACTGCCTCATGCAGCCATAGGGTCCCCTCACCTCTTTCAAGGCCCTGTGTATCACTCTGTGCACTGTGGGGCTCCTGCTTCTTGCAGAGATGGGGACCCATGCTGTCTCGTGAAGCTGTGGGGTCCCTTCAGCTCCCTCCATGGCGGGGCTGAGATGCAGCCACTCACTGCTTCCTGCTCAGTAGAGGAGTACTTAAGGGCACTTCTGGGGCAACTGCTCCACCCAGCTGGTTCGTTCCACCAGCCTTTCTGCAGCCCTTCTTTGTTGTCCCTCATCAAAGTTGCCCATATGCTGGGCATATGAGATTTTATCCCTTCTGGAGGCTCTGCCCCCAGACTGAAAATTGACCAATGGGGAAACCTGAGGGGTTAGTTCCCCCTCAGGTCCTCTTCTTCACCTCACCTTTGTGTCCGGGCAGGACAAACCTGCCTTCTGCCTTCTCCTGTTTGATGGGGAAGGGAACCTACCAGTCACCTTGCCACAAGTCTTGTTTCTTTCATTGTAAAGTGGTAATCCTGTGGTGTAATTTTCATGTTCTGGTGTGTTATAAAAGTTAAACACTGTCACTGGTACGTACTGTAGGGCCTGAGTCCCCACTTGACTGGCGTCCTACCTCCTTGAGACATCAGTGTAGGATGCTAAGTAGTACCCCCTGCAGGTTCTAGTCACTGTTCCTGCTCACCTGCCATGACTTGATGTTCTTCTTGGGAGACAGTTCCAGCAGGTGGCTTATGAGATCTCACACCTTTGGTTTCTTTGTGGGGCTCCAACCTCCCCTTTACCTCACCCTTACTGCCTGCAGTGCCAGAATGGACATTGTTGTCTTGAGGCTCCAATTCCAGGTGATCACTTCTCACCTGAATGTCTCACCACTGAGGAATGAAAGACCTCCTGGCCATGGGCTCTTCTTAAGCCATCCTTGGGCTGATGTCACTGTAACTGAGCTTCCCACAGCCTTGCAGTAATAATGTTCTTATAAAGGAAACCCAGGAAAAACCAACAAAATCTAAAAAGCTCAGCTTCCACTGAGATGTATGTGGGATGGTGCTTCCTCACTATGAGCTGTGTTCTGTGGGCTTAACAGCTTCCTGCTGTGCCCTCACAGCTTTAAAGGAGACCCTCTACTGGGTCCCCACCCCTTTGGTCGTGGCTCTAGGACTCTGTGCCACCAGTTTTCTGTGGCCGAGCTTGGCCCTAAAACTTCCACCCTTCTGCAGGGGTCTTTCGGTGGTGGGGTTTCCCAGTGTCCCACAGCCTGCCTCTCTCAGCTGCAGGGCTTTGTGTTTCTTTACCACCTGGCTCAGTGGTGCTCCATGGCTCCCTTCCTGTGCTTCCCTGGAGAGTACCTGTGCCACCTGATGCAGCCCACTCCAACCATGCTCAGCACTCCACTTTATTTCCCCGCTAGGCTCAGCAGCCCCTCCTGAACTCTTTCCTGGGGTTGTTTCAGTGTGCCTCTGCAGGAGCACACACCCAGCTCCTCCTCATGAGCAAGCCATGAGCAGCTTCCTGGCTTCTCCCCCCGTGGCATCTCCTAGCTGCCCAACGCTCTCTCTCCCCTCTCCTCCCAGGCTGCTTGTTTTTCAACCTGCTTCACTCCCAGGCCCCATCCCTCTCCTCTTCTTCTCTGCAGGCTCAGGCTGCTCTGGAACTGATGCACCTGTGCCTGCCATCCCTGCATTTCCCTGCCTGTCCTGGGTGATGGGGAAAGCCTCCATTGACTCTCTCTTCCCCTTTCACAGACAGGAATACTAATTCTGACCTATTTATTGTACTTTATATTTAGTCTTTTAATTTGTTATCATTGTAGTCGGGGGGGTGGATATTTATTGTATTTATTGACAACCTTTTGGATACTAAACATCGAAGGACCAATTTCTCTTCTGATGTCAGATTACATGAAGAGAGCACTTGCTCAATCATTTCAATTTTGCAAACAGGAGTTGGACAGCCAGACTTTAATTATATTGATTTGGTGTTTTGGCTAAGTTAAGTCTCCTGCTTAGATGTTGCAGTGAAAGTGAAAACAAAAAGAATTGTTCTGATCAATCCTTTCCTAGGTAGAAATTCTCAAAAACTATTAAACCCAAAATATTTTGTTTTTGTTTGATACCAACAGGGACAGGGATTTTTTTCATTGATAATTTAGATTTTCCACTAGATGTTTTGAAAGTATTTTGGGTGCAACATCTTTTATGTGTTAGTCTCTTTCCTCATTGCATTATGCTGCATTGTGCTGACACAAGTACATTGAATCAAGTGTGCCAGATAATCAGTGTTCCATTAACTTCAATTTGCCCTACTTTAGAATCTGGACCAAGAGAGTTAAGCTGCCTAATGTGTAAAACAGTGGAATATCAGACCCTTAGGTGTTCTACCATTTACTACAAAGGGCCTGAATTTCATCCCTATCTCCATTAGGCATACTTATTTTTTCCCCACTTTTATTATTTTACTTGTTATATTGTATAGCTAGAAAAAGATTAATGAGGCAGTAGGGGAGGGAGGCAGGAAGATAACACTTGCATTAAAAATCACTGAGTCTCCCTAATGTATCCAAGTCTACACAGACCTACTAGGGGGGTCGTTGTTTTTGCAAAGCATGTGTGGCAGTGCACTTGTAGTGCCTGCTACTTTAAGGGCTGAGTCAGACAGCCATCAGGTACCTGACTGCAGCAGCCATTTTAAAACACAGGCCAGCTACATAAACACAGCAGTTTGCTGCTGGCAGCCAGGCAGAGACATTGCTTGGCTGAACTGCTGTATGAAACATCTGGCAAGTAAGATCAGGGGGCTCTTGGTCCTGGGAATGACCTAAAACTGCATCCTGCTGGGGTAGGGAGGCCTGGTGGGACTTTCAGTGGTGTGGCAGCCGCACTTAAATACCAGGACCACTCACCTCCCTGGTGAAAGGTAGGTCAGGGTTCTTCAATAACCCCTGGCCCCCAGAACACTGTGGGTATAAGGGGGCCGGGCACAGCTATGGCCACCTGAGCCAAGGGGGTGTAAGACCCCAGGTGGAGCCAGGCATGGCTGCAACTACTTGAGCACACACAGGGGAATGAGACCCAAGAGGCCCCATGGAGGGGACAGATGTGTAGCCCCAGAGAGGCAGTGGCAGTGAGGGCCCTGATGAGGGTTGAGTAGGGCTGGGGGTCAGCCCTACAAAGGTAGCACAAGGGGTTGTGCTGAGTAGGGCTGTGGGACAGCCTGAAGGGCAGCACATGGCCCAACCCCCTGAAGAGCAAGTTGTTGGATATGAGAAGTCCAGTGAGGGGCTAGGGAGGAGTTATCCCTCTGTGTGGTGAATCAGCTGACCACTAACCAGGTGAGGGTTGTGGGAGATGCCCAACAGACTGCACGTCACTACCCAAGTCATGATCTGGATAAAGCCCCAAGGCCTATGGGAATTGCTTCAAGAGGGAGCAGGGCGGAACAAGTTATTGATGCAAGAAAGAGACCCTTTGAGAGGGGGTGCGAGAGGCTCTAGTAAGAGGAGGGTGGTGTGAATGTGTGTGTGGAAGGGGCCTGACAAAGGACTAAGTTGGCCCAGCTTTAGGCCAGGAGCATAATGTCATCCTGGATGCCATTTCTGAGGCATGGGCCACCATGTAACAGAGGTTTGGAGCAGTGGATAGCACCCCCTGGCATCGGGGCACGTAATGGGTAGTCTCCCACATTTACCACCAGTTATGGGAACAGCAAAGTCATGGCAGGGAAGACTGGGTGGATTGCCCCGTAGACAGGTGGGCGGGGCGACTCGAGCCTCAGCCCCAAGCTTGTCCCCTGTCACAGCATGTTTTGCCCTTTAGGCTTCCCCTAACTATAATATTCCTTACATAAATGCAACACTAGAGATTGAACAGGAGATGGGTTCTATTGTCTTTGGTGACAATGGCTGTTTAGTTTTTCACACTTCCGGTTACTGATTCGATGTTTCACTGGAAATGGAGAACACTTCCTAGCTTTAAGTGCATCTAATTCAGTGTTACCTAATATTTATAATATTAGCAGTAAGTTTGCACTTTTTTCTACAAAATGTTTAAATGACTGTCTTGAAATGTAATGTTTTGGTCTTAATCCTATTTAGCTTCATATAGAAATCTTTATATTTGTGTGTATGCAAATAATTACTCCTAAAATGCATTGAAGAGGCTTCATTTTAAATAAAATCTGTATTGACTGTTGGGTTGGTTTTATATTTCCTGTCTTTTTGTCTTCTTGTATTGAAGCAGTGTTGCAATGTTGTTGTTTTTTTCTTTCAATGATTTAGAAATTGTATTTGGGATAATTAAAATAATCAAAGATAATTAGTGTGTTTTTATTCACAACTCTAACCTGTACATTTTGAAATAAAATAATAAGTTCTAAATCCATACAGTTATTCTCTCTTCCCCAGGATATTAGTTTTCTAAAACATAAAATGCCACCTTTAAAGTGAGAGAAAGCACTTTGCTACACAAATAGTCCCATCAGGAATCAATGGGAAAGTAGACTAGTACATTGGTTCTCACAATGGGAGTAAAAATTGTTCAACTGTTCAAGCCCCCAAGGAGTAATTGGATGATCTCTTAAAAGCTATAGCTATGGCAAATGCATCAGCTTCCAAAATAGGGTGTGATCTGAAATGATTACTGAGTATTTTAATTTATTAATCACTAGGCCTCTGTGAAGCTGCTAGTATTCACTTTGGATTCAGATTTGGCCAATTAAGGGGACAGTGATTAGATTTGGTGATTTGAATCACTGTCCCAAATTGATTTGGCCAAATCAAACAGGCCCCACCCAGCCCCAGAATCCTGGCTCTTTTAAGGCCCACACTCACCAGCTGCTGCCAGGTTGGTGGGGGGAGGTGAGCGAACGATTCTCACTGTACCCCACTGTCCTGTGCTGCATGGGGGACCCTGCCATGAGCCCCCAGAAGCCTCAATGGCAGCTGCAGCAGCTGTGGAGTGTGGGGTTTGTTTTCTGGTTTCTTGTCTTTAAAGAGCCAGGATGCTGGGGCCAGGCATGGCAGCCATTGACAGGGCTGAGAGAGTGGGAGGGGGTTGGGAGGCATTCAGGGGGCTGGCAGAGCAGACAGGAGTAGGGGCCTGGCGGGATGTTCACATCCTGTTCGTATCACTGACCAGCAGATAGTGCTTAGGGATCATTATAGCACAATTAATTCTTAAATGGAAAATGAATTATGAACACAGACAACTCAAGTGTCCTAAAATCAGTCTAACTTTATTAGTATAACAAGTATTATCTTAGCAGTTTCTATTTTCAGAGAAAGAAAAACACTTAATACAATGATCTCACCCAATCCCAGATGTTACTTTGCTTCACAGAAAAGGTGGCCACTCAGTTCCTGAAGCAAAGGTTGTGTAGTTGGCTGGGATGATCCAGACAAGTGTTGAAAGCTGGATCCATGATGAAAATGATGATGATGACAGCGATACTTAATTTGCTTGTTCTTCCCATTTTATGCTTTTCTTTAATTTGACTCCTTGCTTTTCGAGTGTTCTCTCTGCAGTCAGCATATTGCCCATATTTTATCCTGTCAGAATATTCCTTTCTTCAACAGACCCATTACGATCACACCTCTTAACTTGGCCTTTTTCCAGTGTCTTACTTTAAGCATTGTCCATTGGTCTCCTTTATCACCTTTCATTAACATATCCAATCATTTCATCCCTCTGATTCAACTGGTTAGTGCCAAGTTCAGTTAATTTAAGCTAGTAACAAAACTATCACTATATTGTTTTAGAAAAACTTCTCACAGTGATAGAAAAAGGAAAGAAACATCATGCGAGCAAACTCAAGGCCATAACCTGCTTTCAAGAAACAAGGCCAGCTGATATTGCAAACACCAGCAAAATGAAAAGTTCAGATAACAGTAAAGCTATGCAGAACTTTAGGCTGAATATAAAAGAAAACTTTGAACAATACTATAATTCACCAGTCTGTAAACAGGTGCAACTTTAAAGCATAAAATATGACAAGCTACACTAGCAGGGGGTCTCCCCATGGTCCCTCTCCTTCAGCTCCCACTCTGCCCTACTCATCAGCACAGCGGCACAGAGCCTGGATCCAGCTCCCTGCAGCAACAAGTGGGGACTGCCCAAATTTCTGAATCTCTGATTTTTTCAGAGGCTTTGAATAAATTCGGATCTTTTTATTGGTCTCCCGATTCGATTAGGAGACTTGACTGCCGTACCAGGCCAAATCTCCTCCAAATCAAATCAGCACCCAAAGCTTCACACAGCTCTATTAATCATCTTATCTTCTGTTTCTAAGTAACCCACAAACTTAGCAAACTGTAATGTGTTGTGTACTGGTAGACAAAATACACTAGTCAGAACATTACAGCTACCACTCCTACTCTAAGAAAAATGCCTTGGAATTATTATGGGCAGAATTGGTAGCACCATCTGTTAAGTCTGCCTGATAAGTCCCATCATAAGGCCTATTTTCATGTCTTTATGCCTTTAATCACTTGAGCTGAAATTTCCTTGATGGGTGCCTACTTTTTGTGGAAGGGTTCTTGTGTATAGAACATTTCAATCAACTCCTCAAACATTTATAAAAAAAACAAACATAAGGAAAACTACATTCCTTTGCCTATGTTGACACATTGAGATTTTATTATTATTATTATGTTTTGAAAAGCTCTAGTGATTTGTAGCAGCGTCTTGAAATTAGGAGGCAGTAAGTCTTTGAAAACCTGTAGTTTACACAAAGTCAGTGGAACCTACTGCAATTTTAACAGTTAACAGCTCTGCAGATTCCATCTATCATTAACTTTGCCTTATGATTACCTCTCTTAACTATCCTAGGCTAGCTGTCCTAGACCAGGAGGCTGGGTGCTGAAACTAAGAGGGGGGAACCTATCTCCCCTACAATTTCAATGTCCCCATGTGGAGGAGGATATCATCTAATCTGAATGAAGAGAAGCTGAGAAGCTAAAAACCAGAGACAAGTAAATACATTGGGCTAAAGAGTCTCAAGCAATGATAGGAGGAAGAAGGAGAAATTGTGGCTAGATACTGAAGAAGGGGAAACTAGAGAGACATGAGGGCTTTCTAAGAAATGTGGGACCTGATGGAAAGGTTGGCTGGGAAAAGGAGATCAAGAAGCATTGGAGAGTTGAGAGACTGGTATTGAATATATGCCTGAACATGAAGTGATATATAATGTTAAATACTTGAAAAAAATAAAAATATTGTCCTCAGTATCTCAAAGGTGGTGCTCACAGTTAAGTGACTACTTTTTTCTGTTTCAATTACTGATATGTCAAATGGGAGTAAAACCATCCCTTAATCTTGCATAAGTTCTGTAAAGAAAAAAATCTTTAATATTCAAAGCGCTCAAATACGATATAAACACAATAGAAAATTCCATGAGGAAATTAATAAACTTGACTGCATAGCAGGGTTTCATTACTGAACTGTGAAGGGGGGGGCTTAAAGCCACAGGTTTAAAAATGAGGGTGAAACAAAAAATTCAATAGGTGGTGATTAACTGAACACTGCCCACTCTATGTACTAAATGAAGCAGGGATCCGAAGAAAAAATAGCATGTGATCATGTAATTAGATTGTAATTAGAACCTCACACTGCATACACAAAAGGAAACCTGGTATTTTAAAATTACAGCATTTCCTAGCTTTTGAGTACTTGATTTTGCAATGCTTATGTTCCTTTAACATATCGTGTGTATAACTAATATTTACACTGGCAAGTCCTATATTTCATATCCCATCTAGAAGACAGCAATTTCAGCAGCACTATGCTGTGGCATTGATTCATTTCTGAGTCAGACAGAGTGCTACCTCCTAAAACAATAAGAGCATTTCCTGTACTACTGAAGTGTTCTGTACTTGAGCTGGACAGAGAAAGCAATTATGCATTATGAGAGATTTTGACATTGAACCCAAACCCTAACGTTTCAACATCCTTTGTGAAGTAAATAATACCCCAGATTCTGGGTTCTCAGTTCTGTCAGCTGCCAAGCAGGCTGCCCAGATGCCTGGAAACCTAAGATACCTAGCAGCCCATCATAAGGGCTGCCAAGGATCCAAGTGAACAAGATGGCAGGAAACCAGGATCCCATGAAAACCTCATCAGAACAAACCATCTCCATAGAGTGTTTTGATTTTGTTTTAATCAGCAGCTTCCAGAAAATTCAGGGTATTTTTGACTAGCTTTTGTATTTTTCCAATATACCAATTGACTCTGCCCACCATGTGTAAGCTGAGAGACTCACAGGCTTGGGAAATGAAGGTTTAAAAGGTTTATGTTTTGTGTGTGTTTGTTTTAGCACAAAGAAGAAAAATGTTTCAGATTTCTTGTAACCAAGATAATGGAAAAATCTGGTCACACCCTCCTCAAAAAAGGAGCACTACACTATGACTATGAATCCAGTGTCAAAGGGTATTCTAGTTAGTACTACTCAGATATAAAGGATTAGTCTTTTATTTTCCAGGAAGAATTTGGACAGCTGTGTACCAATGAAGAAAAATGAGGAAGTGAGTAAAGAGTCTTCAGAAATGTGCTCTGTATCCTTTACCCAAAAGTATAGATAAACAGACCTTAGAACAATGACAGTTTTCACATGGATCTGACAGCATTGGACTAAGAGCTACTTGATATGTGGTATGTGAGGTAAGGTAAATGAAGGAAAATACATTGTGAAGCAGTGCCATATCTTATTATGTTCTCACTTGGGTAAGTGAAATTACATATCATCTGCAGTTAGATATAGTTAAGTCAGTGAATATCCGTCATCCACAGATAGACGTGAAGATAAGAGTTGAGCTCACTATGCTCAGAGAAAGGGAAGGAAGATTCAGCAAAGTGACAAAACTCAGTAAGTAGGAGCAATTATATCCAAAACATTTTGAGAAAAAAGGTTCTAAGAAGTTTTCATCACTGGTCAACATGAGGTACTCTTTCATTTCCTCTCTATCACAGTCAAAACTAGTTCTCAAAGCCAAATTCAGCCCTGAAGTAAAAGAAAGATCTGTGTTTGAGAAGTGGGAACTCAAGCTGCTTATGTCATGGCTAAATTTCATCCCCAGTACATTTAATCTAAAGATTCTGTATATCACTGGAACTTTCCAAGGGCATAAAATACCCAGATCTTATAATGGAAATTGGATGCAGGCCTTTCTTTAGGTACCCTTGAAAATATTAGTTTAATTAAGCAGGATGTTAAACACGTGTTATTTATGGGATTCTATCCTGTACTCAGGACTGAAGTTCACAACATGAGGACACAACTTAATCTACACTGCAGTCACTGCAACTGTTGTAGGTGTACCTGAACCAGGTTTATGTTAGCTGACTTGTGTACTGATGGATCTACAACCATGGTAGTACAGAGCTCAGAATAGACAGCACTAACCACCCCTAGCACTAACCACCTGACTACTGATCCAAATTTTTACACAGGCTTTGCAGCTAACAATGCACCTGCAGTACCTAAACTAACTATCTTGGACTGGAGGTGCCTTCCAACCCTATTTCTCTATGATTGATTCTATGATACTGGTAATGTAATGATACTCAGGTATGTCATCCTAAGCCCTGAGGATTTTACAAGCTAGCTAGTCAGAAAATATAGGTTGAAAGAGTTACCTATCAATTCCTCTATAATATTAAGACATGGTTTAAGTATTAATTCATGATGGGATAACAGTATATGCAGTACTGCGGGAGGTCCAGTCACTGAAATCTTCATTAGCTGGACTCAAAAACTACTTAGGCCAGTGTAATTATCTTGGAATCTCACATCCTGGCACAATTTAGTGTACTTGAAAGATAGAAATAAACAGGAAGTGCATGCACAAAGTCTGCTTGCATATTCGGTAATATTAAACATATTAGGCCCTTGTTTTCATTAATCACAAATTTAAATACTTATAAATTATTTGCATCAGCACTTGAACTAGTATTAAAATTTGCATCTCAGCTAGGCTCTTCTTATGGAAGTCAGTGGCTCAGCATGTTTAAATGCACAAGGGGAATGTATTCCATGGGCATGGAAATTACTATGTTTTATCTATATTGTTTCTTCAAATATTCCAGGAGTTTCTAATTCTGACTGAACAGCACACGTGTTACATAAGTGGCCTGTAACAATAGGACAGATAAATTTTCCTCACACTAGGAATTTCAGATATCACTTCGGAGGTTGATGTCATAAGTAGGGTTTGGGAGGGTAGGAACAACACAATCCTGGGGATGGGTTTGGTGGCTGGGCTTTCCCAGTCCTGAGGCTGTGCTGTGAATTCATATAAGCATTCATGAAATCTCGTTAACCCGTATAGATTGCGAACTCTTTTTATCCATCTAAAGTTAGTTCACCATATGGTGAAACTTAGGTTGGGCACACTATTTTTTGGGTGTTTTAAACCCATGAATGCCTGCATGACTGGGCAACTAGATTGACTCAACCTTGTTTAGGTCCATCTAAATGTAATCTTTTTACATACCCAGAGGTATCAGATTGGAAATATGAATATACAATTACATTAATTTATCTAATCATTCTTAACATAGCTGTTTCTTGAAGAGTCTCCTTATTATCTGCTACCCATTAAAACTACAGAGCTCAGAATAGAGCCCAAATAATTTAAACCTCAATATTACATTTTAGATTTTACACAAATATCCAGGTCAATTTTAAGCTCTGATAACTAGATACTATGATGATCTTATATGAAATACATAAAATGTATCAGTAGGCAATTTGGGCCAGATTCCTACGTGGTATAAATCTGAATATCTCCCTTGAAGGCAAGAGCACCATGTTAAGAATCCGGTTCTGTACATTTTATTCTAGTTATTTCACATTTTTAGAGAAAAATATTTTTCATACTATAAACTTAATGTGAAAATTGACATTCACTTACAGAACTAACCAGTAATGAGCATTCTGTAGGTTGCATGATGTGGATCTAAAAATATAATACTTTACAATAAAACCATATTCATTTGAGTCTGTTACTAATTTAGTCTGTAGAACAATAAGCCTTCTGGAAAGCTATCATCATGTGGTCACCCTTCTAAATAGTAGTATCTGTATGTTTTTTGTTTTATTCTTGTCTCTGGTACAGAAATGTTCTATAGCATTTTATGTCCCTGAAATTCTGATTCTAGGGCCCCCTTTACATATTACAGGTATCACACAATTAACTGGTTAATTGCATTATTACCTTGACTTTGTCTACACCTGCAAAGTAGTTCCCATGCCATAAAAAGCTTCAACCAGCTGTACAGTTAAATATCAAAAATGTGTACTGACTTTATAGCTGATTGCTATTGAGCTTTAATTTGCATATGTAGCAAAGTCCCCCTTGCAGCCTGGAGACTTATTGGCTGACCGGGCTCCTAGCTGCAGGGCTGCACCATGCCCAGCCAAGGCTATGACTGCTGCAACTGAGATGACTTCCAGCCCCAGCAGCTACTGACTCCATCTCAGCAGCACATGGACTCAGAGTCCCACAGTTACAGACACTGGGTGCCAGGACCCAGCTGGATTCCAGCAGCTGGTGGGGGGGGGTCTGCCCTGGGGGTGCATGAAATGCTCTGGCTGCCAGAGCATCTCCGTGGTTGGCCCCTCACCCTGGTGCCATAAGTAAGGGGCCAGGGGGGCTGGAGGAGGAGGCAGGGGACTATGGGGGAGCAGCTTTTTTGAACTTCTGGAGCCAAGACAGGGCAGCTTTTTATACTGCTGGGAACAGCACAGGTACTGGCCCTGGGCTCTAGCTCCCCTGCCTGCAGATCTGGGAGGAGCCAGGCAGGGTTATTTTGCCCCAAGTGGCACAATTTGCTCCACAACAAACACCAAGGCAAAAAGGCCCGGCTCAAATTTGCACCACTTCTATTTGAGCTGCTGCAAGCACACATGCCTGTGGTGTCCAATTTTTGGTCTGTGCTGTGGCTTTTTCTCAGTTGGCATGTGGATGAGATGTAGGGGAGGTGGAGCCCCACGTCACTCGCTATCTAACCTAGCTAGCCTGAGGGTGGAAGGACATTCTATCTCTTGAGGAACCTCCCATTCTTTTCTTAAAAATGTCAAGTTGTGACAGGTTAGTAAGGAGATCCTAAGGCATTGAGGCTACAAGTGCCCAGTAGACCTTACCCGGGCACAGTGCCTTTACCTGCATGTTTACAGGGGACACTTTTCCCTCTTACTCCTTGTTCCACCCAGTTTCAGTAAAGCCTGCCTACTGTATATTAGTCTCTGATGCAGAGGTCAGGCTTAGAAGCAAACTGACCTCAAACTCAATACATTTTTTAATACAACAGGATCCATGTGTTCAGAAAGGTTTTCATTCTGGTTCTTATTTCTCAGTAAGAGACATAGAAACATGATAAAATGCTGTTAAACAGCGTGTTGAAACCTTTAACTATTTCATTTAATAAATGACTTGT
Organism: Crocodylus porosus; assembly: GCF_001723895.1. Taxonomy (NCBI): domain Eukaryota; kingdom Metazoa; phylum Chordata; order Crocodylia; family Crocodylidae; genus Crocodylus; species Crocodylus porosus. The sequence continues at coordinate 52,108,459 of NW_017728951.1, forward strand.
TGAGAGTTCACACTAATCCCGTTCAGTCTGTAAACCTCAGTTGAATAACATAGGTAACTATTAACCTAATTATTCCTCATTTCATATTTTTAGTGGTGACTGTGGCAGAAAGCCACCTTGGTTTCTCCCCAAAATCTCTGCCCTGCGGCAATGTGATCAAGATGGGCCCAGCACAGAGGATTCACACCTCAGCCTGTCTCTTTAGGTAATCTGAGCTGGCTGCATTCCTGAGGGAGGGGGGAAACCTACTCCCTCTGCCTACGTGACTGGCATCAGCCACCTGGGTGAGGGGCATCTACCTGGGGAGCTAGAATCTGCCTGGTAACAGGTGATGTATTTCAAATTAGTTGGCTGACAGCCAACTGGGGCTGACCTCCACTGGACCAGGTGAATGAGGTCACAGGGGCTATATAGGTTAGAGGGGGGAAGGAGGCTGTCTCTCTCTTCAGCCATGAGGTGAAGCAGCAGCAAAGCAGGGGAGACAGAGAAGCCTTACCATCTGAACCTAGCTCTCTTTCTCACCCCAAAACTCCAGAGGGGAAACTCAACCAGCCTCTCGAAGATGCTTGTGAGTAAGCTACTCAATCGGATTAGATATTTAGCTGGCAGTAACACAGATGCATGATCAAAAGGCTACCTCAGCCACACTGTTTGCTCTTTAGGATTTCTAAGATATTGCTCAATCCTGTACCCTAGTTT
>NW_017728951.1:52109257-52138692 GCF_001723895.1 Crocodylus porosus
AAAGTTCTCCTTTTTGACTGGTGTGGGAGACTTATTGAGGGGTGGGTCTAAATTATGCCTAAGAGACCCCTTAGGTCTGCGGACTAAGGGAGACTTTACTTTTTGCCCCCTGACTTGGGGAAGTGCCCCAAGTGCCTATACTGGGTCGAGTACCCATCGGACTATTAGGCCTGCGTTTCCCCGAGGACACAGGGCCGAGACAGTCCCTTCTCGGGGTGGTGGCTTCGACGTTACTCCCTGGCTAGCAAGTGTGCTCCAGGAAGGGGGTCGGCCGGACGTAAGGCGCCCCTAGGGAGGCATTCTGAGCCTGGAAGGTGGGCGGGCACAGGGAGGTGGGCAGCTCAACGCAGGAGCACCCACTACTGGCCCGCCACAGTGACCCCAAGTCCTACCTGCCACAGCTTGTTGGAAAAATATTTAGTTCGGGAGGATGTAATGCAAACACCACCGAGTAATAAAATATCAATGTATTTTATCTAGAGTTTTGTTTGTTTGTTTGTTAGCAACATGGGGATCTTTGCTTATTTATTTATTTATTTATTTAAAATAAAACCAAACTCACAGGGTGTTCTTTAAGCTATGATCCTTTATTATTTATTGTTGTGGATAGGTATTGTAAGGCTTCAGGGACCTCTTCATGGGTTCCCTGCCTCCCAGCAGTGTCAGGGTGAAACCCTGTTCCAGTGTCCCCTAGATGGTCTGGGCGCTGCACCTGTTTCTTGTCTGCCACATCTTTGCTGTTATAAGTTGGGGACACAGTTCCTGGTTGGGGCCTGGAGGTGTCTTGATCCTGGGGCTATCTTTGTGGAGCTCCAAAACCTCCCCTTTACCCCACCATTACCACACCTTCAGCCTGGGACAAAGCTGCTCCCCGCAGATCTTCCCCACACTGCCCGCCTTACCAGGGCCGGCTCTTCAGGGCTATGAACCTTAAGGGGAATTGCCCTTGGGTCTCAAGCTGGTCTCCCCCTCTTCAAGAAAAATAAACTTACCCCAGCTGGAGTTGTTCACAATTCAGCAAAAAAAATGCTGGCACCTGCTGGTAGAGCTACCAAGCCCGCCTTTCTCTCTCTCTTCCTCAAGGCTCCTTTCTCTCCCCCTCCTAGGGGCTTGTCCATCTCCTTCCCCTTTAGCAGACAGGGGTGCTGGGACCTACCCTGTGATCCGTCCCTACCAGTTCCTCCAGTATCTCCATCCTGGAGTCCGGCTGACCTGAGGTCCGGTTGTCTTGGTCTCTCTTGCCAGCATCCCTCTGCTCCCCTTTCTCAGGGCTCATGGTTCCCTGGACTCTTCCCCCCTCCAAAGCTTATTGCTGCTCTCCAGCAGGGCACCTCAGCTCCTGCTGACCCGTGAATCTGCCTCCTGCCTCACTGGTCTCCTGGTGGCCAGCTGCCACCTCCTCCTCTGGACAGCTGGAGCTAGAGCTGGAGCCTTCCAGCTCCTGAGCCAGCATCTCACAGCTGGTGCTCCATCCCTCTCTCCCTCGCTCTGCCCCAGATGTTTCTCTGGCCACCTTTTCAGCAGCCCGTGCTTGGAGGCCACACCCCCAGCTCTCCCTAACATGCAGGCTCAGGCAGCTACAAAACTGCCAAGCTTGCATTTGTGTCAGCATCTGTGTTCCAGCCTCCTCCCTGCTGCCGTCTGTCTCAACTCCTAAGGTAAGTGCCACAGCAGTTCAGTTAGGGGTCTGGGTCACACTGAAGGGGGGGGTGGCTCCTGTCTCCCCTCTCACATTTATCTATCTTTTTTTTTTCTAAGCATCTTAGCTGGCTGGGTCAATGAAAACCAAATTGTGCTTATCTATCTATTTATTTATTTATTTGGTGACCACTCAAAGTCTTCTCCAATAAAGGTATTATGTCTCTTATATGATTTTAATATTAAAACGTAAACTTAAACATCTCAAACTACAAATAAGTTTTTTCTTTTCCTTTTATAGGAATATCACAAAGAAAACAGGTTGACGTCAACTTTAAATAATTTAAAGCTATCTGGGTGTGCTGTACCTTTCAACTTTCTTCTTTTTATTCATTTATTTATACATTCAAAGATTCCAAAAAACTTTACTTGTTATTATTGTCCTCTGTCGATTCTTCCTGTCTGTTCTGTTGCTCCTCAATGCTAAACAGTACCTGGTGCCACACTCCAGAAAAAAATCCCCCTCTTTTCTTATTCTGCCTCCTCCAGGCAGGCACTGTCTCCAGTACTCCTCAGCACACTCCATGATGCCCTCTCTCTGCCACTGACAGCCCACTCCTCTCCTTGATCAGCTCCCTCCATCCCATGTTCATTCCCTCCAGCATCTGGGTCTTCCCTCCTTTCACTCCGCTTTTGGTAATGTTCCAGCTGCATCAAGCAGCTGCTCTGGAAGCACAGCTTCCTGCCATCTTTTCCCCATCTCTACCGGCTCTCTCATTGTTCCAATCCTGGATCTCTATCTCCATGACATTACTATATTAATATCTCATTGTAGTTCTTATGAATTTTCCCTGCTTAATCTTTTTTTTTTCTGTGCTAAATCACTTTAATTTTACATTTAGGCTAGGGACAGAAGTTACACACAAACTTCCTGCTCCAGTGTGGCAGGCACTGCCTCAACCCTATGCTCCTTAGCCTGTGTCCTGCCTATGTCAGTCAGCCCATATGGACAGGGAGGCAGAGAAAGAGACCCCGCGCCCCTCTAGCCAAAGTCTACAAAGCACTTGGGGAGAAGAAAAGCCCCTGTGGTAGGGGTTTTTATGACCATGGCAGGCCTCTCCCCTGTCCCTCCTGCTTCTCAGCAGCAAAACTAATGCAGAGGAATTCCCCTCCATTCCCTGGGCTATCCCTGAGACTCCTAAGACAAGGGGTTTGGGAGGGGAAGAATTGCCTTCAGCTCCCTGGGGCTGCCCCAGGCTGGGGGACTCTGGACTGGGGTGGGGGGACCCCCTTCCTCAAGGTGGGGCCTCCCTAGTGCTCCCATGCTGAGCTGCATGGGCAGGCACCTGGCCCAAAAGCCTCCTCCTCCCTCTTTCCCATGGCAGATGCTGAAGCAATCAGCAGCTGGGAAGGGGGAGGCAGTTCCCTTCAGCTCCTTAACGGTTGCCTGAGCTGGGGAACACAGCTTGGAGGAAACCTAACATGGATGTTCCCCCAAGGAGGGCTAGCATCCAGACAGGGGGCTTCTTAACCCCCTGTGGAGAGACAGCAGAAGTTTGGAGACACTTGGCTGGGCTGGCAATTGCCAGCAGGCTAAGAGAGATGCTGTAATGCCCCCACCTACTGGTCTGGGTCAGTGCAGGCCTCCCCCTGTCTTTCCCAATTGAAAACTGAAGTCAGTTCAGTTGGTTATTGGCTTTAAGATGCCTAGATTGAATTGATTTAGCCTTAGGCTTTTTGATGGTCTATACTTAGCCTTAGGTATCACAGATTCATTAACCTGGTGCTGAAGAAAGCCAAAAACTATACAATGTGGTCTGACTGGGTTCAGGATTGTAAAAATTGTATCAGTTCCAATAGTCTGAAATTGTTTTGTATAGTTTTAGGCTGCTGGCTAATTTATCATTAGATTTTACTGCTGGTGTTTAAGAAAGCATCCTCAGTGTGTAGCTCTGAATTGTATACAATGTTGTTTCTGAAGAGTGACTGCATAAAATTGCATGTGTGAAAACTGTATTATGTAAACCAACAGGAGTGATCTGAAATAGTTAATCCTTAAAAATGCTTCCACAGAAGGACATAGGAGCTTTTGATTTTCAACCTATGCATAATGCAGTGTACTTCAAAGATATGATGATTGTACAAGTGATATCCCTTCCAGATTCTCAGGGAGCAACCTTTCACATAATACATGTAGTGTTAAAATCTATGATCCAAATGTGTCATTTTTAAGACTTAATGAGATGGCAATGATATGCTATGTAAATATGAAATATATTGTAGTGTAGCTATTAGGACAGAAAAAGGAAGTAATAGAAATAAATCTATTATGCCATTATTTAACCTCAAACATTAAGTTGGCATACATTTAATAAACTCCATGCTCTTTTAAATTCCATCAGTACATTCTGATCATACATATTCACTTGCATATATTATTGCATATCTTGTTTAATCAACTAATGTATATGAGCGTGCAAGCACAACGGGTGGGTTTTGAAGATATGGGGGATAGGGACATAACTACACATCTCAAAGTATAACTGGGAGCTGAAGTTCAAAAGAATGCTTCTGCCCTCTTTGTGTTTTAACTTTCCATATACACTTGGGGTTTAAACAAATATACTGGGAAATTTACCTTTTAAGTACACTAGGATTGGTAATTTTTCTGTTTTGTGGTGCTTTTTTTATTTTCCACTCTAGACTTTTATTCAGGGAAAGGGCCAATATTTATAGTTACTACGTTCTTTTAATAATATCAGTTAAATGTCCCTTCCCCTGAGAAAAAAATGGTGTATTTCAAAGAAAATAAATTTCATATAAAATTAAATCTATTCTGCAATATATTGTATAAATATCTATCAGTAAGTAAAATTGTATTTATTATGAATATTAAACTCAATTTACATATCCATGTATGTAAAACATGAAAATAAACTAGTTTTTAAACAACTACAGCTGTGTGGAAAATCAAATTATATATATTTCATATGAAAAAGGCCCAGATTTTTTCCCCAGAAAACAAATGTGAAACAGTGTTTGGGGCAATTCTTAATGCTTTGCTAGACCCACAAAAATAACAGAATCATAGAAAATAGGGTTGGAAGTGACCTCAGGAGTTCATCTAGTCCAGTTCCTTGCTCAAAGAAGGACCATTCCCAACTAGATCATCCCAGCCACAGCTTTGTTTAGCCAGGTCTTAAAAACCTCCAAGGTGGAAATTCCACAAACTATCTGGATAGCTCCAGCACTTTTGTTCCAGAGCTTTACTACCCTCCTTGTGAAAGAGTTTTCCCTAGTATCTAACCTAAACTTCCTTTGCTGCAACTTGAGACCATTGCTACCATTTGCTGGTAGAAAAAAAAAAGCATCAGGAAAAAATGCATCATAGAGCATGTAAAAATAGTATGAACTGGAACAAATGGAGGCTTGGTCCTCCAGTGAGATACTCTGGCTGGCAGACAGAGTGCAGAGTATCTCTACTGCTCCATTTGTGAGCCTGCTACTCTAGCCTGCTGGGAGGAGCTGGGCAAGGGCAATTTGCCCAAAGTAGTACAATACATCCCACAACAAAACACATGTTCAGGGGCATGTGCTGAGACAAAAAGTAGCAACACACATTTGTGCCACTAGTATTCATGCCATTGCAAGCTCACATCCCTGTGTATCTGGACACAGCCTACTTGTTTCATTTGGGAGTTGTTAACCTATTTTTACCATTAGATTTGGGCTAATTTTGAAACAAGGCCATTTAGAAAATATCATAATAGTTCATTTGTGTACTGGTAAAATATTTAATAAGTAAATATGACATATTTTAACACTTGAAAAATGCCATTCTATTTTTTCAGATGCAACTGTTCATCAAAACTGATTCAAGTTCACAACACACATTTATCCCCTCAAATATTTTTTAGCCAACTTATTGACTTGAAATTTTGCCCTGCTCTATTAAAACAACAATCCTTAAGTTACCTTACACTTCCCATTATAAAAGATCCTTGCAGCCTTTTAATGGAATCTCTAACACTTCTAAGCTTTTAGCATTCTATAGAGAGAAAAGCTGTTAGGCTCAGAAGGTACCTTTTTTGGTCTCATGAAACTGATAGTAGAATGGAAATTATTGCACTCATTTTAACATAGCTTTAAAAGACACTATCACATATATTGGAAAGCTTCACTGAAAAGCATTAGCCAAACACCACAGAAAATAGTGAAAATAAATGTATTTTTAATGTTGAGGATTTCCTTCCACATGGTTGACTTCTTACCTGCTAAAATGACAGAACAGAACATTTTCTGCCAGATAACAACAGGTTTTTGAAGTTTGTTGCTGTTCTCAGTGCAGTACATAAATTGGTCCCTTTCTTTAGCTGTCACTTTTTATTAGCAGTTCCAATTCATTTTTCTTACACAGGGTCTTTTTTTCCCCCCTTGTAGTTTTGACACAGTTCTGATGCTATTTTAAAATTGCACCAAACTGTGAACCTGTAGTAACCACTAACACTTGAAAGACGAAATGTTAGCTACGAAGTATGTGGTACTGATTTATTACTGCAATGGATTTCAAGTATGAATGTATTTGTGTGCATAACAAGCTTCCCATCTTATGATGTATGGGATTTCGGGAAACGTTCTACAAGCATTAGCTGTAAAAATGCAAATTGCAGCTTGCCTAAAACCAACTAAATAAAAGGGAAGCAAATTCTAAGGAAATATGCAAGAAGTATAATGCTGCTACCAGGCAGCAATGGAAAAATCAAACCAGCTTATTTTTTGAGTCAAATAACAGTAACATGCATCTCATACGTGTACATTCCTTTTTCATTGTGCATGTGTAACTCATAAATATTAACATTTGGAAAATAGTATGCATCTGTGTTGGTAAAAGCTTTTAGCCATAATAAGTGACCTATGTTTGGCATATAGAATTAAATTCCAGATGGGAAGGTCAATTAATTAAGCCTAATGCCTTTTATATATGAAATCCAGGATCCTAGTTGCACAGGATTTCATAGCTGTCACTATGCTGCATACTATTACTTCTCAGACTCCACTTTCACATTGGTGACAGAACTCCTGATCACTGGCTCACATTGAATTACAGCCCTCTGTATGCAGGTGACGTGTTCTGAAGGGGGCATCCTGGTATTGTCGTTAAGGAGATTTGACTTCATTTTTCACGTCTGCCACAGTGCCCATGGGAGAGTTACTGTCTAGTGACTTCATTCGCATTCATATTCATTCGCTTATCTTCCTTTTTTTTTCTGCGTAGACTGTAGCACCTTCAGGGCAAAGAGTATCTCTTACCATCTATGTAAACACCTCATACAATGGACTTTTGTTCTTCTCTACAGCAATACAAATCCTATAAAGAATTGTAGTTTCACAGTAGTAACTGATGCATTTTTTTTAGGAATCTTCAGTGACTGCTGCTTCATTTGGACGGCTGCTTCCTTCCAATATTCAGTTCCTACCTAGTCTTCAGTTTTTTTATCAGTGTTATTCACTTAGACAATTGTTATCATAAGTCTTATAGTTCTGAAGCTGTTTTCTTAAAGCTATTCAAGGCGTTATTAAGTGAGAATCTCAGATTATTGCATAAAAGTCTCATGAGTTTGAAGCCCATCTAATACTTAGGGGGAAACATTGTAATGAATTTCAAACACTAGTAGTAGTAATGCTCTAGTGACTTACTGCTTCCCCTTGAGTCTGACCAAATCTCTACTCCATTTGTTATTAACTTTTGTTATTGATTTCTATCTTTGTTATTGATTTCCACCTTTCCAAAGTATGCCAAAGAACTCCCATCAGTTGAAATGCCTTCCTTGGATCTCTATATCTGATTTCACATCACTTACAATCTATCTTCTGGCCTCATCTCCTTTTCCTGACCATGCCCCTTTCCCATTAGATCTTCAGTTCCAATGGGCACAATAATTGTTTTTTTCCTGAATGTGGCTTTTCCCCCCACTTGTCACTTTACCTCATCTTCTTCCTTGTCTAGCTATGACAGACCCACAGTAGAAGTGAAAAATGGCATCAAGTGAAGAAATGTCAGCTACCTAGTGAAGGAAATGGCCTGGAGAGGTTTAGAAATGGAGCAGAGACAGTATTCTCCAGATACTTCTGTCAGTTCAAGAAGCTGGAGTATTCAGTCCTAATTAGGACCTTTCCATACAGATGGTTGAGAACGGGTTGGGCAATTATTTCAGCCAGCGGGACACATAGGCAGTTCTGGGGATATGCTGCAGATCAGTCAACAACCCCTCCCCTGCCCTACCTACAATACACCAGAGTCTGTGCATCCTGCAGCTCCTCCCTACCACTGTCAACAGCCCCAGCCTGTCCTGCACCCTCTCTGGACTTGCCCCACCTGGAGTGGGCCAGGCAGAACCTACGCACACAGTCACAATACTGGCACACCTGACAGCCCCTCCAGATTCGCCCGCCCACACTGAAAAGCGGTAGCAGCTGAGCAGAAGCTGCTGCTCAGCCTGGGGGAAAAGCAACACTATCCCTGTTGCTGGGCCCTTTCTGCTGCAACCACCCAGAGCTGCCACCTGGGCTGCTGTGCAGCTCCTCTGCACTGCCACCACTGTCCCGCTGGACAGCCCAAAGACAGCAGTGATGGCAGCAGAGGGGAGCCACAAGGCAGCCCAGATGCAGGTTCTGGGTGGCTGCAGTAAGAAGGATCTAGCAGAAGCTAGGGGGAGCAGCTGCTTTTCCTCCATGCAGCAGCAGCTTTTGCCTGCCACTGCCTGGAGTGGGTTGCAGGGCATACCAGGGTCAGGGCTGTGCATGGAGGTTTCAACTGGTCTCAGCTGCTGGGCCGAGTCCAGAGAAGGCATGGGGCAGGCCAGATTCAGGGCTGTGTGTGCAGGTCTCCACCAGTATCACAGGGATGGGACAGCAGCCAGAAGGAGCTGCCACTGCCTGGGCTGCCTAGAATGGCAGTCCAATCACAGCACCTCTGCGTGCCTAGGGGTCGGCAAAATACAACAGGCCAGATGGTGCCTGGGAAAGGTGGAACTGAGGGACCCACCCCAGGCCAGACAAAGATCCTCTGTGGGCTGGATCCAGTCCACAGGCCATATTTTGCTCCCACCTGGTCTAGAAAGAAAAGAACTTGCCACAATAATAATTATATGCACGTTGTATACCGCCCATGGTGTCAGTATAGCATATCTGCTTTCTGAGACTTCTTCCCACTAGCCTTCTCATTCCCCTTGGCTCTTCCCTGTCTGTAATCTCAGCTATGACAACCTGATAGAACCAGTAGATGGGGAAATACCTCTTACAGGTGAGGACACTCTCAGATGTCAGGCCCATGTCTGGGCCATGGCCCTTCTGTCCTCAGCCCAATTTTACTCTAGCTGTGCCTAAAGGCTCAAAGCCCACTATTCAGGGCTACAAGCTTTACATGCATTGGGCATGTCACAGGCTTGAGGGTCTGCCATCAAGCATCTTTCAGCCCAGTCCAGCTTCTTGCTGATGGGCCAGAGCTAACCTCCCAGCCTCTGTCCTCCAAGTTGCATTTAAGGTCTGGGGTACCTCACAAGCACCCCTTTTCTATAGCTTCCACCTCCCCTACAGCCACAGTCTTAGACCACTGGGATAAGGATCACCCACAATCCTGGGTCAACTTGACTCAAAACAAAAATGATCTGCCTCAGGTTTGTCTCACCCTGGGACAACACTCTCCAAGACAAAACCCATAAAATAAACTAGTTCCAGAACTTACCTGGGTCCCAACATGATGTCACCAGTTTTCTCTGCCTGTCTGCCATCCAGAACCACTTCTCCCCAATTCTGAGTTCAGCTCCTTTGCCTCTCCACAGGGAACTCCTTCCCCTGGGACTCAGATGGCTAGATTGCCTCTCTGGCCTGAGGCTTGAGTTTATAAAGGGAGATGCTGGTCTTCTACATCTGCCCTTGGGTCATCAGGGTCTGACTGCACCTAAACCCAGCAGCTATCTTGTTTCAAAATCCTCAGTCTTCTAGTAGGCTATGGTAGAACCCAGCAAATGTAAGTAGCAATAACTAAATAATGGGGGGGGGGGGGGGGGGGAGAGAGGGAAGGTGTGAGCAGAGAGACAGTGAGAGCAAGATGGCCAAAAGGCGGGGGAGAACTACACCAAAAACAGCCAGGGTGACATCCCAAAGGAATAGGACAATCTGGTGGGCCCTAGAGGAAGGCAAGGAAGGGACTGAATGGGAAAAAGAGGAGTGGGGGAGCCCAAGCACTCTTGCCCTTCTAGTAACAGGGTAGGGTCCTCTTTAAATGTATATGTAGTTATATTAATGTATATATATAGAAAGAGAGAGACTACTGTAGGTGGAGCTCTATTCCTCAGTCCAATTACTTCCATATGCTTTAGCTTTTTACCCATTGGATAAAATAAACTTTGTTTTCTGAAGGAAAGTTCAATGGGCAGGAATGGGAGAAAAGATGAGAACTAAAACAGAGCTCTAGTGGCAGTTCATTACAAAGTTTTGAAGTTTGGTTTTGATTACATTTCAATGGTGTGGTGAAGTTTTGGTTTTTAAAGCTCATTCAGACAATTCAGTAAAGATAAGTAGAAGATAAATGGATGTCCATTTATTTCTTCAACACCCGATTAGCTAAGACCTTTGTTCTTAACCTTTTTAGATTCAATAGATTCAAAGGACCCCTTGGAAAATGCCAGCTTTTAGCTTTCATGTGTTTCCTGACTATGGGAAATTAATAAAGCAATTCTATCATGAAGAACTCAGACAACAGGTTAGAATGTTGAATCACAATATGGACTCCTGTTTGAAACCTCTAGTTTGATACTGTGAATTAAGTAGAGGTGTTTGCACACTTAGTGTTAATTTTGTGCACCTCCCTTGAGAGGATCTCATGGCACCTTGGATGAGAATCAGTTGGTTAAGGAAATGCTGATTAGGCTATATTTAGGAGGAGTATGGAACCAGTGGTAACCTGATGGCTGGTTACAGCAATTCAGTTTACAAACACACACACACGAAAACCAAAATCTGTATGTTAGCAAACATAACTCTAGAAAGTATCTGTTGTTTTCCCTTGCTTTGGGGATAGAAAGGGAAATTGTAATTAGTGATTTATCAGACTCAAAAGATTTAGCACTTTGGATAAACATTTGATAAACTTGCAAGTCTTGGCTTTTAGACTTTTAGTGACATATTTCTTACTATATATCTGTCCTTCCTCTTCTATTCCCTGCTTCAATTTGAAAGTGGAGAAGCTTCGCAAAATGAAAGCAAAAGAGTAAGCAAACCTCTTGTGAACATTTTGGTGATGATAAAGGTAAATACTTGCTTTAGCCAAGTGGATCCTCCTTTTCTGATTAATAGAGTTAGTCATGCTAGTATGTTATATAAGTCTGAACCCTATCCTTTAACTGAGATTTACAATATAGTACATTAGAGTTAGAGAGACAAGTTTTTAAGTCTCAGGAATTCATATTTATTATTATTATTATTATTACTACTATTTCTGTTATGGTAGCACCTTAAGGCCTGCATCAAGACCATCGCCCATTGAATTGGGACTTTTGCAGGAACACAACAAAAAAAAAGACATAGTCTCTGTTTCAAAGAAAATAGTTTAAATAAACAAAACAGAAAAGAGTGACACGAGAAACAGGCCTGGGAGAGATTAAAAGATTTGTCAAAGTCACAATGCAGATCAGTAAGAGACCTGGTGTTCCTAGAATCAGTGAAACCTCACTCAGTCTGGTATCTTACAACAGCAGCAGATCACGTTACTTTTCCTCAATTATATTTAAAAAAATGATGATAACCCTTTCCTTCCATGCAAAAGGTAGAGCTGTATCACTGTGGGGAACATGCTCCTAGTCCAGGAAGGGAGACAGTGTCCTATCTTCTCACTGCCATATGAAGACTCTCAAGAAACTAGGTATGTCAAGTTCTCTTTTGTTTCCTCATCAACTGTTTCAATTACTTCGTTAAAAAAATGAAAAAAAGGTTTGTGATCCATAGACATTTATTAATTTACTCTTAAAATGTTCAGTGCAGCATAGCTTTCCAAAGTTTTCTTTTGTTTTCCTCAATTGTCCCTATAAACCGTTATCACATCAGCATTTTCCGATCCATTATTTTTCATTTCCAATGAGTTTTTAAACTTTAAAATGAGTGACAAAAATTTAATGCTACCTACCATTTAGCTTGTCAAACCATACTGACAAGTACTAATTCCATTACTTATTCTATGTAACATGCTTACATTGTTGAGGGATGCATCCTTGTCTTTAGAGGTAGAGTTTTAACCTGGTATTTCATTACAGTGTTTTTGTGGGGGATATATGTGCATGAAACAACCTATCAAAAGTTAAGAATACACTTGAATACAGCAAACGTGCTTGTTCAGAAAACTAATAGTGAGGCTTCTTTCCTTTTTCATGTGAGTCATTGGCATTCTTTCATATTCTTTTGGGCATTTAATATTATTTGCTCATTTTTGTTTAAACTCAGATGTGCTGCAATAAATAAAAATAAAAAGAATTTTTCCCTACTGAAAAATCAGATTCAGGATATAATTAAATATTTTGTTCCTGCTTCAGAACTTTCATAAAATGCAAGGAAGAATTGCAGATGAGAAAAATCATTTTGCTATGAAGACAATGAAAATGTCCGGTGACAATTGCAAATGCACAAAAAATTACATCTGTGCTCAGGGGGTGGAATTTCACAACACTTGCAATAAATATCTGCTTTCACTGAAAAAGGCAAATATTTCACCTGGGATAAATACAGTAAATGCCAGTTCTCTCTCTCTCTCTCTCTCTCTCTCTCTCTCAAAAGAAACTGGTATGATATTTTCAGATAGCAATAGTCATATGATGAACTAAAGTTCATCCACATATGGAAAAATTATATGCTGCTCTTTGTCAGGGGAAACAGAAAACTTTTTAGACCACATTATTTTCTGAGTATCTGTACTGTAGATCACGCATCAACTAAAAGTGAATAACATGAATTATCTCCAAGTGTCTTTGAATAGTTCAGTACGTACAATACATAATTCTCATTGTTTCAACTGTGCCTTGGCTAAAAATATATCTTTTACATCTAAAGTTCCATCTGTATAGTTGTTAAACATGTAATTCCATAGCAGAAAGGAAACCCTTCTGTTTCACTAAAAATCTGTACCTTTCTACTGAAAAATTAAAAGGAGTGATAGGATAAGGGCAGGGGGGAACCAGTCTTATCCTATATAATATATTCTGCTGCAATGTTTCAATTTCACGATTGTCTTCAAACTATGAAAACTAGGAAACTTCAAGCTAGGAAAAAAGTCTTAGGCTAGGGACAGACATTCAAAAAGCCTGAGCCTGAATTGATTCAATCTTTACAGGTTAGTCTAACCTGGCTAGGCTGAACTAGGTTGCAAGTGTGTAGACATTCCCTTTGGACTGAGAAAATGCAGGCACATGCCTACAGTGGCTCAGGACAGAAGCCAAGAGGGGTGTGGCCAGGCTCTGGCAGGATGCTCTGACTGAGAAGGGGTTCCCCCCCTCCTTGCTGCTCCTGACCAGTGAAGGAGCCAGAGGGAAGTTGATAATACAATGTTTAGCACCCCATCAAAAAAAAAAAAGCTTCTCATTAATCACAATTAGGAGAAAAAATAGGGTTAGGCAAATTGGAGGGGTTGACTTTCAACTAATGATGAGAATGCTTGTAGTTTCATTAATTTTGTTAGACCTGGAATTCAGTATATATGTTTGTACCTTAGTGCATTATATGCCCACTACCACAACTATTCCATATATTTTTGAAGAATAAATTGTCTTACATCTAACAAACTACTTCTTAAAGGTTTTTAGAATTCAGAAATATTCTCTCAGAAAAAAAAAAGCGCAGGATCAAGAATGTTTGGTTCTTTTGTATATTTTTTTTTTACTCAGAAAATAAATGTATCTGCTCTCTGTCACGGGCACAATCCTTTCTGATACAGTTACATACATGCAGATTCCTACGGGCATGTAGCTAATTAAGGTCAACAGTTATAATGCCTTTTTTTAGGATGTTTCCTGTGAAAGAAAAACATTCCTGTAAAGCTATCTGTCACCTCAGAAGGATGTGTAGAGATGTATGATGTAGATTATGTATTATGTAGATTTAAACATAATAATTTATCTTTATTCTTCTTATTTTGTTATGATTTTCTCCTCTAAGAATCACAGGTGTTTCCCCATTTTCCTCTTATATTTCACTTTGTAAATTATATTCTTTTTGAGAGGTTTTTTTGTATAGCCTTTGGATACAGTTATCATTGTACTGCTTTACAAGGTTTTTCTTGCCCAAAATGCCAATACCTAATTATCACTACTACTCTGATCTGCCTCAAGCTGTTTTCAATATACAGCAGGTGAAAAGACCTACACAGTGGAAAATCTCTATCTGTCTCTGCTTCTTTTAAACAGTAATCATATCACCAAGAAAAACCTATTAATTAAAGGAGTATTTAAGGTCTGCTCCTGCTCCTACTGAAATTATTGTAAAATTAAACTCAAGTGTATTAAATATGGTTTGTCTGAAAAAAAAGAAAATTGGGCACATATTTAGGCTATTTTTTCTATGACAAAACTTGTGCAGTAGGTATGAGTCTTCCAATTCCCTATGCAACATTTATTAAAGTATAATACTAAAAAGAAACACATCAAGAGTTAAAATTACTACTTTGTAAGTTTAGTTTTATGGAAAGCAGAAAAAATATATATTATTGGGCCTGAGTCTCCTTTCTCATTGAATGTGCATACGAGTGTAATTTCAGTGCATTGTCCCAATTTTTATGAGCATCAATGAGATAGGAACTGAATTCTCTGTCTGACATATGGTTCCAATCTGGATTTAGTAGTTCCAATCAAGATTGGTGCCTCATTGTTCTGTAACCTGTATGTAGGACAGTCCGTGCCCTGAAGATTTTTATAAAATAAGCCCTCACAGCTTAAAAATGGCAGGTGAGAAACTTACTTCTCCCATTTTGTGACTGGGTACTAGAAGCAGATTAAATTTTTTTCTTAAGGTTGCATAGGAAGTCAGTCCCCACCAAAATGTTACTCTTAAGGTGTGATTAACAAGTTAATCATGCTCTGTGGTCACCCAGCCACATGTTCAATCAATTAATGGTGTAATAAAACGAGGAATAAGCCACAAAAGTTATTCCACAAAATATGTGTAATAACTTTGTACCTATTCCTATCACATCATTAATTGATTGGTGTGATCAATTAATCACAACAGGGAACTCTGTGGCTGGGAGCCCTGTCAGCTGATCAGAGTTCCCAGCTGGGGGTACTCATGTGTAAACCCCAAGCCTGTGAGCTCCCAGATGACAGGGATACCATCTGTAAGTAGACATATGCACACCTGTGGCTGGAAGACCACAGTGAATATGAACTTACCTTTGCATCTGGGAAACCACAGTTGGTGTGATCTTCCAGTTGTGGGGTGCAACAGCTGCAGTCTCCCCACCTTGAGGACTCACTGCTGAAGGCACCAGACAGACCCCACCTATCTACTCTCCATGGAGAGCAACCTGGGACTTCTGCAAGGCAGGGGGTGCTTGGCCAGGGAGATGGAATGGGGCCAGGGCCAGGGGTGAGATTGCAAAGCAGTGGCAGAACAGGGCTGTGGCTGAGAGCAGAGCAGCAATCCACTCCCTGAATGTCCCTGCGACAGGCACAAGTTCCATAGGCAAGGACTTGCAGGGGGCAAATTGTGGCTCTGCCCCAGGCCCCAGCTCCAGCCTCACTGTTACCAGCCCGTGACCCCAGCCCAGGCCTCAGCCCCTGCCTGCCCATCCCACTCCTGGATGCCACCCCCTGCCTGCCCATCCCTAGGAGTTCTCACTTGCCATGACTCATTGGTATAGGTTATTATTGGAAGGATGTTTTTAAGTCCTGCTTCCCCTGGTTCACTGCTTCAGTCTTCCCATCTGGCTTCCCATTTCAGAGCCCCACCTTCCCTACACCTTGCCTTATGCCAACCACCAATGTTAATTCCAGGCTGTGACTAAGGCAATGTCTGCTCATCATGGTAAGGGGTTTTTAGCCCTCTTATGTTCAAAAGTCCAGTTCGGACGGTGTACTGTCCAGCTTCAGGCTGCATGTTAACCAACCTGTAATTTTACCTATCCTTGGTTACTTTACTCCCAGGTACACTCCTTTCTCTCTCCAGTTTGGACTCACAGCAGACTAGGGTTCTTCCTCTCTCTCTCCCGCCAGGCTCATCACTCTCAGCTGGCTCCCAGCTGCCTGTGTCCGGGATCCAGGGCTCCATCCCAGGTAAGCACTTAGGCTCTGCTGAGCTTGTATTGTCTTTGCATGCCCCATCCTGGGACTGCCATCACTTGCCCTTGTCAGGGCTATAGATAGCTCCAGGCTGCTCTGGGCCCTCTGGAGAATCCACTTCCTGTCCTCTCTGATTGCCATCTGGTGGGGTTTTTATTCCCCCTCCAGGAAACCAGCCAGTGAACTGGCATTGGCACGCCACCATCAAGTGGGTCCATGCCAGTGCTAGTGCCTGCCCTGGCTCTCCTGTGGCATTTCCCCTTTTGTTCCCGGCGTGGCATTTTCTTTTGCCACTGCCCCTCTTTTGCCAAACTTCTGGTCTCCGGCGGTGTGCCGCCAGCTCCTCACTTCTCTCAGCTCCCCTCCCCTCAGGTAAGTTTCTACTCATGGCAATGTCCCTGCCACGACATCACTAAAAAGTGTTCATCTGTGCTAATGTGCAGTACTGCCAATTACAGCATATTAAATGTTACAGGTATTAAAACATAATGTGCCATAATTACAGCATATTAATGAACATGTAGACACACCCAATTCTGGTAATCTTTTTTCAAATGCAGCAAGTGTCTACGTTTAAAAATCTGGGATTTGCACTTACAATTTGGGCAGTGCAAACCTCCACCTTGAGATGAACAGAAAGAAATTTATACCCTTTGGACTACTTGTTTTGAAGTGCCTGAAAACTCCTTAAGAGATAATCATATTCCATATGCATGCAGGAAAATATTCATGTTTCAAGGTAGAAAATTCCCTACTTACCATGCAAGGAATCCCTTCACAAACACAGAAGAAATGTACTTGGCATTCTGCCTTGAGAAAGAACACCTCAGTAAAATGGGGAAATAGTCTGTTAATCACTGTCAGATGCTCTGTGTGATGAAGTTCCACATAATGACACTTCTGTCCCAAACATCACACATTTCATCTGCATTCTAGTACTGTAAGTGCATGGTTAAGTCCGTGACAGCTGGAGGGATTCTGAATAGACCTAACTGATTGCAACATTGCTCTTCCCCCAGTTCATTATTCTGGCTTATTCTTTTACAACTGTAATGTTGGATGGAGGAATCATTAGCCTATGTTCTGATGGAGAAGAAATGCCTATCATGAATCTATGGAGTGCAGAAGACATTATCTAGCTATATAGAGATATATCTCAAGAAAACCTATGATCAACACTTTTAATCTCTCACTTTTTACAAATCTGTATATCTTCATTCATGTCACACACTGATTATAGTTACAGGGTTAAATCCCATGTTGATGGTTCACAAAGACAAAATAATTGGACATAGATATTATTTTAGTTCAAGAACACAGCATATATAGTAATGGATATGTAGGTAGAATGTTGCCATAGCTCACAAGCTTGCTTTGGCAGACATCTGTTTAATAAAAAAAAGCATTATTTAAATCCTAGTAGTTTGAGAGTAAAAGGCGGAAAAACATTTTCAAAGACTGTATACTGCTATCCACAAATAGCGCTAACACACGTCTCTGAGACAAAAAAGAGGAAAAAAAATCCGCAGCATTTCATTATGTAGCACTGTGCCTGTAATGAAAGAATTTACAACTTTTTATACTAAGCTACATTTTACAGTATACATCCTAGCTGTGAAGTGTCCCAACATGCCAGTATTTAACATTAAAGCATAGTATAGAAATCTCAGAAAAGCAATTAAGCATATGCCTAAGCATGAGCTTCATTCTAAGCACAACAGTAGTGGTGTTCAAGCCTTTATATTTACTAGTGTGGTTAAATTGAATAAATATCTTATAAACAAATTATCCAATACTTCAGCTGCAGACACCCCCAGTAGTGTATTGACAACTTAAAACTGTACCTGTTGGTATGGTTGACTAGAGTTTTCTGTTCTAACTCTGTAATCATTTTGACCAGATAGGAAGTTATGTTTTATGATCCTGGACAATATGTCCCAGTATTTAGGCAAATGTCATCCTCTACAAAAGAGGTTGTTAGCTATATTCATCTGAAGGAGATACAAGCCAGATCAGTGTAACACGTGAAAGACTAAGCCATTCTTGGCATGAACTTTCATATGTGCTTCCAAAAGCTCATTTCTTTCAGAAAAAGTTAGGCTTTAAGGTGCCACCCTTTTTCTACAAAACATGTAACTTCAAAAAGAAAAACAAAACACTAACAAAAAAATTCTCTCTATATGGTTAACTATTTAAAAATCTAATTTTTTTTTAATACATGACTATATTTTTTCTTACAGCTCTTGTGTTATTTCAGAAATTTGATTTTTAATGTGACTGTAAGGAGCATATATGTCTAAGTATTCCATATTAAAAATAAGCTTCAGGGAATATAAACATTAGCATCAATGATGTAGATGTATTCCTTTTGTAGAAATTAATTTATTTACAAGGTATCTTTTGAACTGAAGGGTTTTTTCAGTCATTCAATATTTTAATAGATTATGTAAAAGTAAATAAATAAAAAGTGAGATAACAATAGTTGAAGCACAGTTTGAAGTCCTTTCTACATTTATTCTTTGGGAATTAATTCAAATGGATTTTGTTGTTTTAGGGGTTTTTTTTTAATGGCATTTCTGTATTTTCAATGTTTTTTATAGAATTTCTTCACAGCTTTTAGATTTTGGAACAAGAATGGTAGGGGAGGTTAATAGGCTTAATATTCAAAATATTTGGTCAGGTTTATGTAAGTTTAGAGAGCTCAATTTGATTTGCATGTGCTACAAGTAATGGTCTGATGTAGGTGTCCAGTCAATTAGACCTAGCAAGCTGTATGTACTGGTACACAGTGGGTGTCCTCATAAGATAGTACCCTGTAACCAGCATTCTAATTGCAATGTTTGTCACACAGTTAATGTTCCCCCAAAGGTCAGTGGGGCAGAGGGAGCTGGCACAGCTGAGCCAGATCCAGAGGGGAAGCCCCCCTGGATCTCTTTTAGTTGAGCCAGTAGGGAGCCACACCACGTGAACAGAATACCCAAACAGGCACTTTCTGTAAGAGCGCACCGGCAGGCAGGCAGGAAGGGCCAGGAGGGAGGCTCCTGCGAAGGTAGAGCAAAGGCACCACACTAAAATATAAGCAGATAGCAACTCATACAATGGTGTTGATGTGGAGTGCTGCTAGGGCCTCTGCCCGGGGGGTACCACCTACCCGAGGCCTCCACCCAGACAGAGCCCACGAGGGAGGCTGGTGTCCGTCTGCCCCCCAGCCTGCAGGGAATGCCCAGCAGGGCTGGGAGGCAGGGATTGGGGGCTCCCACACCTGTTCTGCAGGTGCCCGTCTTAGGGCCTTGGAGGCACAGATGAGAGAGCTCCAGGTAGAGGTTAGCAGGCTGAGGGGAATCAGGGAGGCGGAAGATTAAATTGATGGTTATTTCCTTTCCCTGCAGGGCCATGCACCCAAGGAAGAAGCACCTTGGGAGGTGCCCTCCACTGCAGAGTGGCAGACGGTCACTTCCAGAACCAGGGCTGCTCGCAGCAAAGCAGTACCAGTTCCTCCAATCCAGCTGGAGAAGGCCCTGGCAACACTGCAGAAGGAAGGAGAGGAGGAAACCTCCAGAGAGGAGGCACCTTCACACTCTGAACAGGCCGAAGGAGATGAGCAGACCCAGAGGAGGAAATTTTGAGTGATCGTCATAGGTGCAGAAGGTCCCATCTGTGGCCAAGACCCCTTGACACGCAAAGTCTACTGCCAGCCCAGAGCAAAGATTCAGGATGTGACGGCGATGATCGTCCTGCACGATGAGCGGGGGGGTCCCGGGGCTGGTCTGCGCGTGGGGCCCGGAGGCCCGGACGCGCGGCTTGCACGCGCACGCACGCACGGCCGCCGGAGGCGGGGATGGGGGGGCACGGCCCTCCGCCCCGCGCCTGCCGAGCCGGCACCGCGCGCGGTGACCCCGGTAATGATCCTTCCGCAGGTTCACCTACGGAAACCTTGTTACGACTTTTACTTCCTCTAGATAGTCAAGTTCGACCGTCTTCTCGGCGCTCCGCCAGGGCCGTGACCGACCCCGGCGGGGCCGATCCGAGGACCTCACTAAACCATCCAATCAGTAGTAGTGATGGGCGGGTACCACTGATGCGGCCAGGAGAACACTTGATCACCTGATAGTGGACTACCACACTCTGGGGGGCCTGCTGAGGGAGATAGGGGCACAGGTGATATTCTCCTCTGTCCTACTATTGAGCAGATGTGAAAGAAAACATGAGAGCTGCATCAGGGAGACCAACTGGCAGCTTCAGGAATGGTGTCTTCAGGTAGGCTTTGGCTTCTTAGACAATGACCCACACATCAGGATGAGAGACATGCTCGGGTGGGATGGGATTTACCTTTCTCCCAAAGGTAAGCGTGTGTTCTCTTCTAAGTTGGCAGATCTCCTCTAGTGGGCTTTAAACTAGGCTTATCGAGGGAAGGGGAAGACAAAGGCAGAGGAAGCCTTGGACCACTAATCCAAGCATCACCCACAAGAACAGCCCAGCCTAGATCGACAACAAGCAGTACAGATACCCAGGTAAGCAACAGGGGCTACAGCAGTACTGTGAGCCCCAATATGTCTCAGCAGTACTGAGAGTAGGGGGCCAGTGCACACATCTTCAGGAGGCCTCACATGCCTCTACACCAGTGCTCGTAGTATGAGAACAAGCAGGAGGAACTTACCCTCCTGCTAGCTGACACCAACCCAGGACTTCCATCTAACCCAGGAGGCTCACAGGAGGTACAGCCCCATCAGGGGAGACACCTTGTTGGACCTGGTGCTGGTCCTGGGCAACGACCTGGTGAGGAGGCTACGGGTGTGAAGCCACGTGGGCAACAGCGATCATCACCTGCTGGAATTCACCATCCAGTGCAAGGTGGCAAAAGCCTGCAGCAAGGCAGCAGCCCTGCACTTCAGGAGGGCAGACTTCAATGAGATAAGGAGAACAGTTGGGGAGGCAGAGGTCCCAGAGGGGAGAGGAGTCAGGGGTCCAAGAAGAGTGGTTGTTCCTTAAGGAGACAATCCTCCAACCCCAAAGGGAGGTAATCCCAACGTGGATCAAAGGGGACAAGAAGGTGCAAAAGCCCACATGGCTCACCAAAAGCACACGGGAATGTCTCCTGGCTAAAAGAGAGGCGTACACCCAATGAAAAGGTGGGGCCATCACCAGGGAGGACTATACTGTGATTGCTCAGTGATGCAAGGGGGCAATCAGGAAGGCCAAGGTGGAGATGGAACTGGGACTAGCAACCCGGACCAAGGACAACAAGAGGTCCTTTTTTAAATACATAGGGGGTAAAAAGAAGGTACTGGGTAATGTGGGGCCTCTGCAAGACGCGCTAGGAAATCTGGTCATAACACCAGATGACAAAGCTAACCCATTTAACAATTTCTTTACCTTCTGACCAGGTCATCCCCTCCCACTGGGACTCCCTCAGGCCCCAGGGGAGGTGCACCCAGGCCAAGGGTCAGTGAGGATCTAGTCAGCGAACTTCTGGAGGGACTGGATATATTTAAATCAGCTGGTCCTGATGATCTCCACCCCAGAGTGCTGAGGGAATTAGCAGAGGTCATTGTGGGACCCCTGGCCTGGCTTTACGAGCACTCGTGGTGCACTGGTGTCATGCCAGAGGACTACAAAAGGGCCAATGTGGTTCCCATTTTCAAAAAAGGGAAGAAGGAGGACCCAGGAAACTATAGGCCAGTTAGTCTTACCTCGATCCTGGGTAAGCTTTTTGAGAGAATTAACATAGCGCATGTCCATGAGGGGCCAGCAGGGGAGATTATGCTTAGGGGCAACCAACTTGGGTTCATTAGAGGCAGTTTCATAGATTTCATAGACATTAGGGCTGGAAGGGACCTCGGGAGATCATCGAGTCGAGCCCCAACCTGTTGGTCTTCTATGACCAGGTCACAAAATCCTTAGACGCAGGGGTAGCAGCGGACACAGTCTTTATGGACTTTAGGAAGGCCTTCAACACTGTCTCTCACCCCGTTCTCATTAAAAAAATAGGGGACTGTGGTGTCAACACCTACACAATCAAATGGGTCACTAACTGGTTGGAGGGCCGCACCCAGAGGGTGGTGGTGGATGGGTCATTTTCGACCTGGAGGGAGGTGGGTAATGGGGATCTGCAGGGCTTGGGGTTATTTGTATTATTTTGAAATCACAATCATTTGACCCCAGTACTCTTTCCTGCCATGGCAGGCGGTCAGACTTGATGATCTGCTCAGGTCCCTTCCGACAAACTATGAAACTATGAAAGAATAGAAGTGTAAAGTGCTTTTCCCCAAACAGTCCCAGAATGCCTTTCTGCACCCAAGTTTCTTGTTCTTTCACCCACCCCAACTCCTACCTTTTCCTTAATATTCATTACTTAAGGACCATTTGAAGACCCAAACTGTTTTTCCTCATAAATTCAAATGTTTTACGAGAAGAAGGAAGAACTGCAATCATGAAGTCTAACTTTTTATATAACACACATCACAATATCTCACCAGCTACATTGTGCTTTAAAGTTAACCTGTTCTCTTTTATAGTGTTTTCATACATGCTTATCTAATTTCATTACTGTGATTGTTTTCTGTTGACTTGCCCTGTATTCCAGCTTACTCCATGTCAGAAAATATATTTTTATATATTTTATAAATATAATTTCTGAATGGGCTCAGCATTATTAAAAAGAGACCATTCAAGGCATCCAAAATCAGGCATTAGTCACCTTTGAGTTAGGGTACAATCCATGATGAGTAATGCGTCAGAAACTGTCATATAGGACAGGTCTGGTTTTTATGCTTTTCATATATTTAACAAACTTGGAAATTTCATAGAATCAATAGAAGTCACTGGTCATTGTTCTCAATTAGAACTTCTGAATATAAATAACTACTTTCTGATCCCATACTATGTGTCCCATAAAATTATTGCTGAGGATTGCTCCTGTTATTTAGAATAACTTGGACTATTCATGTGTTGTATTATTTTGAAATCACAAAGAAGGCCCAGTAGCAAAGGCAAACATTTGTTTCTTAGCTCACTTTCAAAGGTGGCTTCCAAGCCAAAAATCTTATTCTAATGAGTAAATATGACAGCATAAGAGGGATATGTTTAATGTAATGATGATTTGCCTTATTTTAATGACTTTTTATGAACAAAATGACTTTCAATTAAAAAACACTTTGATTCAATAAATACCATCACAGCACATAGTGGAGAAGGAAATATGATGGCAGTCACAGAAACATGCTGTATATGTGAGGGAACATGTTCTGCAGTGTGCATAGGGCTAGACTGTGATTTGGACCTGCACAAGCAAGTGGGAGGAAGAATCTCTTGACTCTTTACACCACTGTGTATTTCCCTAGGCACAGCTCTTAATGGTAATTTCTGCCACTCTACTTCTTACTCCCTCCTTGGCTCAGCTGGGTATATGAAGGGAAAAAAATTAAGAACTGTTCATGTCTGCAGTAGATAGTGAAGATTAACAGTCACAGCTTTCAGCTAAGAGGTAAGATTTTTACATATGCAGACATGTACTCTTAACAGTAGGCTATTCAAAAATCTCTTGGTTCACAATTTTTGTTGAGAAACTATAGGTAGTCTTAGGTAGGTTGTAGCCATGTTGGTCTAAGGACATAGGCAGACAAGGTTCTTCGGGTGAATAAAGATATCATATTCGCTCAAAGATCCTTGTCTGCCTATAGGTAGTCTTGGCCTGTTTAAAATGAATGGGAGTTTTGCTATTGACTTAAATTTTACCTTGCATTTCTGTCAGGCTTTCAAATTTATTTTCCACTTTCTACTTTTGAATTTTATGAATGAAAATAAAATTTATAATCAAAATTACAAGAAAAGTGTAGTCATTTCCACATTTGCATAATGTAACTGATTTAACTCAAATATTTCTGCAAAGTTCATTTTTGGTGAATTTTGATATTACAAATATTTATCACAAAAGGAATATAACTTGTAAGAAAGTTGTATTTGAATGGAAAGAGATTCCTAAGATGAAAAGCATTTTAATATTAGCCATATCTTTATCTTGTGTGTGGATGCATGTAAAACATGAAAGAACATTTTAGGTATTTTCCATATTTTCTTTTATAAATACTATACATACATCAATTTACCTGCTTGATATTGCTTTTAATTAAATCAAGAGGTAAGAAGCATAAATATAGCTTACGTAACTGACACTCACAGGGTACATCTACATATGCACTTTATTATGGCGTTGATTAATTAGCTCCACAGTAAAGCATACACTATTAGGGCTCAGTAATTTAGATGATCTGTCAGGGACAGTACTAGAAATACTACTGTTAGGGACAGGACTATCTTATGGCAGAGTACTTACATGCACTGAAATGGATATATAGACAGTGATGGACTGGTTGAGGCATGAGGCTGCTAAAGTGTGGGAGCTGCCTTCTTCCTAGCCCTGCACTTTAGCACCCTTGTGCCCCAGCCAGACATGCTGCCACCCAGGGCTGACCCTCCAGGTCCAATCAGCCTGGGGCTGCTCTGCCCCAGCAAAAAGTGTTGCAGTCCCTGCTGCATATGTAGATACTACACCTAGGACCAGTTGACTCTGGCTCAAACTGTGCCTGAATTTATTGCTCCATCTTAACTGCATGTGTAGTTGCAACCACAGTATTGTATGGCTAAGTACAGACAGTCAAAAAGCCTAAAGCTGAATTGAATCAGCTTTTGCATGTTAGTCTAAACTGCAAAGATTAAATTGAGAAACATTTTGACACACATTTACCTTTGATTCAGGAAATGCAACCACATGACTACAGTGGCTCAGGCCACAAGTCAGAGAGGGCTAGAGCACAATTCCCTGGCACTTCCTCTTCCTGCTGTCCCAGAGGATTCTGGGATTTGCAGTCCAGAATCACATAAGCAGGACTCTACAGGGTTGCTTATCACTGATCAGTCATCTCATTACTTTGTCTTCCTGCTTCTAGGTGCCTTTGGGATTTGTAGTGCACAGTTAAAGCCAGCAGTAACTTTCAGTAAGTTTAGCAGGGCAGGGTAGCTCTGTAGTTAGGGCTAATGGAGGGAAGAGAGGTTTAACCCACTCCCTGGCCTCATCCCCCAGCCAGGGTTTGCCAGGAGAAGGGAGCAGTCCCTTCCTCTCTTTCCTTCCACCCAGCCCTTCTCTGCTGGAGCAGACTGCCCAGCCCAGCCTGGGGCTGGAAAGCATGCTGGGGGACTCTGATTTAACTTGAACCAGAAAGGAGTCTGGGTCAGAAGTTTCATAAACTGGTTGGACCCAAATTAGTTAAGTCTGATACCACATTCAACCCAGTTTATCTTAAACTAGTTTCAGCCATTTTGAAACTGGTTTATGTGCTTCTGTTCTGTTACAGGTTTAAACCAGTTTCTGATCACTTAAACCAATTCATGTGTAACTTCTGTCCCTAGCCTATATGTATATAGGCAGGTAAATATAGGCTACTGATGTGTCTATGTTATTAAATTCACAAAAATCAGAAAACATGAAAGTTTAATGTTTACATAGTTTGTTGCCTAAACCAAAGCTTTAGTTTCACAATCATGCCACATGAATAGCTGCTAATTTCAATAGAACATCTAACAAGAATTCCTCCCCCTATCATTCAACTCACCCCAGCTAAGACTTGAACTCAGATCTCTCACACAGACAAAACCTCTACCACACAGCCACCATTGCTGAAGAGGCATAACAGCCCCTTTCCACAGCAACAAGAGGTACAGAGGGTCCCATCTGTCACTAGGACCTCTTGACATGCAAGGTCTACTGTCTGCCCAGAGCAAAAATCCAGGATTTTATGGGGATGATCCCAGCCATTATCCACCCCACTGTTTACTATCCCATGGTCCTAATCCATGTGGGCACCAATGATGCGGCTAGGAGAAGCCCCGGTCACCTGATGATGGACTACCATGCTCTGTGGGGCATGCTGAAAGAGATAGGGGCACTCTTCTGTCCTACCAGTGAGCAGATGTTGAAGACAACATGAGACCTGCATCACAGAGGTCAAAATGAGGCTTTGAGAATGGTGTCTCGAGGTGGGCTTCGGTTCCTTAGACAACAACCCACACAATAGGATGAGAGACATGCTCGGATGGGATGGGCTTCACCTTTCCCCCAAAGGTAAGTGTGTGTTCTCTTCTAGGTTAGCAGATCTCCTCTGGTGGCTTTAAACTAGGCTCATCAGGGGAAGGAGAAGATGAGGGCTGAGGAAGCCTTGGAACATCACAGTATGGAGAACAAGCAGGAGGAATCTACCCTCCTGCTAGCTAACACCAACCCAGGCACAGTGGGGCTCACTGAAACATGGTGGAACCCAATGCATGACTGGGCAGTAAACATCAAGGGCTATAGACTGTACAGGAGATATAGGACAGGGAGGAAAGGTAGGGGTGTGGCACTCTATGTCAAGGAGCGATACACATCCTCAATGCACTGGGTCAGAGAAGGGGCAGACTGAAGAGCTCTGGGTTAGAAATATAAGGAGGTCAGGGAGAAAAGGACTTAATGGTGGGAGTCTACTACAGACCACCCAACCAAGGAGAAGAGCTAGACTGCGAATTCTTAAGTCAGCTCATGGAGGCAGTTAGATCAAAGGATGTGGTATCATGGGTGACCTAAACTTTCCAGACAACTGCTGGGAGGAGCAGTCAGCTAGGTCTGACTGCTCACGTAGGTTTCTAGCTGAGATACAGGACCTCCACCTAACCCAGGAGGTGCACAGCCCCATGAGGGGAGACGCCTTATTAGATCTGGTCTTGGCCATGGGCCTGGTGGGGGGACTGCAGGTGCTCAACCACCTAGGTGACAGTGATCATCACCTGCTGGAATTCACCATCCAGCACAAGGTGGTGAAGGCCTGCAGCAAGGCAGCAACCCTGGACTTCAGGAGGGCAAATTTCAATGATTTGAGATTAGTGAGGGAGACACTGAGGTCCCGGAGGAGGGGGAGATTTGGGTGTCCAAGAAGTGTGGTCGTTCCTTAAGGAGATGATCCTCCAAGCCCAAAGGGAAGTAATCACAACGCGGATCAAGGGGGCAAGAGGGTGCAAAGGCCCCCATGGCTCAGCAAAAGCATCCAGAAATGTCACCAGAGAGGACTATACCTCTGTTGCTTGGGACTGTAGGGGGACAGTCAGGAAGGCCAAGGCAGAAATAGAACTGAGACTAGCTACCCAGATCAAGGACAACAAGAAGTCCTTTTTTAAATATAGAGGGAGTAAAAAGAAGGTAACAGGTAACATGGGGCCTCTGCATGACACACTAGGAAATCTAGTCATTTCACCAGACAGCAAAGCTAACCTATTTAACAATTTCTTTGCTTCCATTTTTCTGAGTAGGGACCTGGTCATTCCCACAATTGGGACCCCCTTAAGCCCTGCGGGAGGCACACCCAGGCCTAGGATCAGCAAGGCCCTAGTAAGTGAACTTTTGGAGGGACTGGATGTATTTAAATCAGCAGGTTCTGACGATCTCCATCCCAGAGGGCTGAAGGAACTAGAAAAGGTTATTGTGAGACCTCTGGCATGGCTTTATGAGCATTCACGGTGCTCTGGCAATGTGCCAGAGGACTGGAAAAGGGCCAACGTGGTTCCCATTTTCAAAAAAGGGAGGAAGGAGGACCCAGGAAACTATAGGCCTATTAGTCTTCCCTTCATCCTGGAGAAGCTTTTTGAGAAAATTATCCTGGCACATGTCCAAGAGGGAGACTATGCTTAGGGGCAACTAACATGGGTTCATTAGAGGCAGGTGGCCTTCTATGACCAGGTCACAAAATCCTTAGATGCAGGGGTAGTAGTGGACATAGTCTTTATGGACTTTAGGAAGGCCTTCAACACTTTCTCTTACCCCATTCTCATTAAAAAAATAGGGGATTGTGGCATCGACATCTACACAGTCAAATGGGTCACTAACTGGCTGGAGGGCCACACCCAGAGAGTGGTAGTGGATGGGTCATTTTCGACCTGGAGAGATGTGGGCAGTGGGGTTCCACAGGGCTTAGTCCTTGGGACCGCGTTGTTCCATATCTTTATCAGTGACTTGGACAAAGGGGTAAAATGCACCCTGTTCAAATTTACAGATGACACTAAGATGTGGGGAGAAGTATGCACACTAGAAGGAAGGAATAGGCTGATATTGGTTCTGGACAGGCTACAGGGGTGGGTGGAAGAGAACAGGATGGGTTTCAACACTGACAAGTGCAAGGTACTGCACCTGGGGAGGAAGAACCAGCAGCAGACCTACATGCTGGGGAACTCCATTCTCATCAGTGCAGATGCAGAGAAGGATCTTGGAGTCATTATTGAGGCCAATATGAACATGGGCCGACAGTATGATGATGCAGTCAGGAAGGCCAATCATACCTTGTCATGCATCTACAGATGCATCTCAAGCAGGTTCAAGGAGGTGATCTACCCCCTATGTGCGACATTGTTTATGCCGCAGTTGGGGTACTGCATCAGTTCAGGAGGGATGTGGACAACATGGGAGAGGGTCCAGAGGAGGGCCAACCGCATGATCAAGGGCAAACAAGGCAGGCCCTACGAGGAGAGGCTAAGGGACCTGAACCTGAACCTGTTCAGCCTCCACAACAGAAGGCTGAGGGGGGATCTAGTGGCCATTTACAAACTAGTCAGGGTGGGCTAGCAGGCATTGGGAGAGTCCCTGTTCCCCCAAGCACTCCTAGGAGTGACAAGAAATAACGGTCACAAGCTAGCAGAGGGTAGATTCAGGCTAGATATCAGGAGGCGCTACTTCACTGTCAGGGCAGCAGGGATCTGGAACCAACTTCCAAGAGAAGTGGCTCCTACCCTGAGAGGTTTTAAAAAAAGGCTGGATGAACTCCTGGCCAGGGTCATGTGACCCAGTACTCTTTCCTGGGGTTAGACTTCATGATCTGCTTACATCCCTTCTGACCCCAGCAACTATGAAACATGGATTCTTTATTTAGGTGTGTAAGTAGTATTTAAGTATCTGGTGTTTGACTCCCATTTAGAATACACTTCAACCTCAAGTTTTAGCAGCAATAGCAAGCATTCTGCATTGTACATGATATCTTTTGTGCGTTAAATAACACATCAATAACATAATGTAGATACCCGGGGAGGACTGTGGGGACACAAAATAGGTAATGAAGAAATGACAATGGAATCTCAATTATTTCAAAGTCTTTGGGGACACTCTGATGTAGCAAAATCCCCAGTTTGTTTTTTTATTTATTGTATTCCCTCCCCTCCCCCAACCATTTCTGACTTTTTTTTCCCCTTTCTATTCCCTATAGATAAGTATAAGTGAGCTCAAACTTAGGATAAGCTTTAAACATTTTATTTTGGTAGCAAGTTTTTCGTTTTGGATATCCACTGTTTTATAGATTTCATAGATTTCATAGACATTAGGGCTGGAAGGGACCTCAGGAGATCATCGAGTCCAGCCCCCTGCCCAAAGGACAGGAAGTCAGCTGGGGTCATAGGATCCCAGCAAGATAA
>NW_017728951.1:52152467-52164003 GCF_001723895.1 Crocodylus porosus
CTGGAGAGCCAGGGGGGCTGCTGTGCCTTCTTGGTGCCTTTTCTCTGTGTTGGAATATATATTGTATTATATTGTATTATTATTAGGTTTGTATTGATTTTTACTGTTGTATATTGTATTATTATGATTTTTGTATTGATTTTTATTCTTTCATATGGATATTGTATGGTTTAGGCCTGTGTTTGTAAGTGAACCAAAGTCATGTCAAGTTTCCATTTTATATGTCAAGTCTCCATCTTCTGTCCTCTGCCTGGGCATCATGTGTTGAAAAATATGATTCATTGTACCCATGTAAATTGGTTCCCCAGTGAATGAGAATGATTGGGCATGACTGAAATACAATGGTAGCAGGCCTCTACTGAATGGCCTGTAATGATTGGGCCATCACCTTGCATTGATTCATCCAGGAACCATGGACCACACCCAGGGACAGAGACAAGACTAGCATTTGAAAAACAAAAGACCCTGCAGAACCAGCAGCTCTCACCATTAGAGACACCCAAAACTGCACATCCCTGCATGGAGCACACATGCTCAGTATGCCAGGGACTGACCCTTGCCTGGGCATGCCTCCTGTCACTAGGGTCACACAAGGACTGCCCATATAAAAAGAGGCAGTGAAGACAGACCCAGTGGGATGCCCTGTTCATCTGGACCAGCACCATGCCACACCACCTATCCACCCAGAGGCCCTGCCAGTGACCCCCCCCACACACACACACACCTCTGGACAACATCTACTGCTGTCTCTCTCTCTCTCTGAAGTGGACTTCAGCCCCTGCACCAAGCCTCTCTAACCTCTGCTGCTACTGTTTGTGGGGGGGGGCGGTGCAAGGGAACCAATTTGGCATTGTGTCACCATCTTCCCTGTTCAATAAAACCACTGTCATTTGCAACCACGAGTTGGGTCATGTTTTACTGAATCCCAGTCCCTTCCCTATCTTAAATTCCAGCCTCATTCTCTCTCTCAGCTCCAGTTCTCACCCTCTCTGCTAGTTTCCCGTTCTCCTCCGAATTCCATCTCTCCTTTACTGCCACCTCTCAGCCTCTCCTTGCTTTCCTGCTGTCCTGCTGCCTGCTGCTTTTCCTGTGATTTTCTGCTGCCCATCTGTGAGTTTTCAGGCTTCCCACCCCCCCTGCATCTTCTGTAATTCCCACCCCCCTGCAGCTTCCCAGCTCCTATTAGCTGTCTTGCAGTTCTCTCCAGCCTCCAGCACCTACTGCCGCTCTCTGCAACTTCTGTAGCTGCCCTGGAGCCATCCTCTGGCTCCCCATGCCTACCCAGAGCCCCTCTTTAACACCTACACTTTCCCTTAGTCCCATTTTTCCCTCTCCCTTCCTACCTTTTCAGCTCCCCCATAGCTGTGCTGGCATGCTTCCCTGTTCTGCAGGCTTTGGACATTGTCTTTTAATCAATCAAGATCAATTAACCTAAAGTTACCCTGAGCTTCAGTTCTTCAGCCCAGGCCCCTGTAGTCTACCAGTTCTAATCCCAGTCCTGGTAACTTTAACCCCCCACACTTCTACTTTGTTACTTTAACCTTTCCCCAGGTATCCCAAGTACACCAAGTACATACATACATGCATACATATCACAATACCCAACTTAGGAACTTACTTGTGTGTATGTATAGGTGGGTGGTATGTGTGTAAACTAGTGAATACACACATATATATATACATATATAGATATCATTGTGTGTGTGTGTGGTATATGAATTAGCATTCCACATATGTTTATTGAATATGCAGGTGATGGTAACTGGTAACTGATTCTGTCTAAATTTGGTGTGTGTTGTGTGCATGAACCTAGACTAATTATTTTGAATGTGCATGTATCTGACTTGCTAGTGTGTGTGTGTGGCACTGTGTGCATGATATATGAATTAGTGATCTGTGTGTAACTTTTGGGGTGTATAGTGTATGTGCCTGAACTGGTAATGTGAGTGTGTATGCCTAATAGGAGTGTATGCACCTAGTGTGTGCTTAATTGATTTTTATGTGTGCATGTGCAGTTATACACCATGCCATCCTGTCTAACAGCTCAATATTGAGATCCTGAGCATTGGCCTGACCTCTCAGGACAACACTGACTCTTCAACTGAACTGAGCTCTGGGTGATTGAAGAGTGTGGTCTTCTCATTTGAATACAGATTTCAAAACTGCTGAACCAGCTTCTTTGATTATGAACAGCTTGACATGAGAGTTTCCCCTTTAAAAATAGGTTTTGTTTTCCAAGTGGAATGAAGAATAGATGGTTGGTTTTGGGGGAAGAGAAAGAGGGAGGGGAAATAGAACTGCTTTTAAAGGGAAATCTCTACTTACCAAAAGCAAGAAATTATGGTGTTGTAGGCATCCTAAGGCATCCTAATGTGAAGTCAGAACAGGGATGATTGCAATGAAGCCTCAGCAGAGATACAGAACTCACCACCTGACCTATGTTAGGGTAAATTTGATGGACTTGCTAATGAAAATCTGCCATAATATATCCCTGTTAACACACAGTTTCCTGTACAACCTGCCTTCACCTTCACTGATGTACGATGGATGGCCAGGACTCCCTAACAACTCTTTTATCCTAGGTACCAGAATAGCCCTTTGGACTATGAGCTACTAGTGTAAGTTTGGATTAGCATTAAGAATGTAATTATATTAAGTGTTTCTGTTTTGTTTATTATTAGTGTTAGTATTTTTACTGTTTTGGAAAGGGGGTGGTGAGGTTATATCCATTTAAAACTGATTTCAACTTAGATTTAGCACAACAAATGATGGGTTGGCATTTTATCTGATATCTAGTGCTACCCAGTGAATCAGCATAAAATTTAGCTCAGTTTATATCACAGCTATAATGTGATCTTCACAGTATGCTATATCATAATTAGATCCAGGAATATTTCAGGCTATCAGTCTGACTGTACATTACAGAGGAAATCCATTGACTGGGGAAGACTATCCAATACATATGTCAGTGCCCCTGGGAGAAAAATATTTTAAATGTTTTTTCTTTTGCATTAGGACTTCTACCATATCAATGCTATATATTTTTCTACACTATATGATACAGATATATATACAGAGACTAGTAGCTATTTACAGTAGAAAATTATTGTAGTAGTGATTTACAGAAGAGAATTATTATCCCATAAGGTGAAAAAAATTACCCATGGAGGCATTCAATGCCATGAGCATGTGGATCTTTGCTATCAGCACAGTTTGCAATATAGTATTCAAATGACATCTTTACCCAGTGTGGCTAACATGAAAAACTATGGGTATTCTATATCCTTACTTTCTTTTTCTTGCCTTGTGCTACAGTTGAATAGCAAATAGCTTATGGACATATATATACACATATATATTCATTGCTGTTTTTAAATCCTGATCTGAGGATTCTATATTTTTCTTGGAAGTGTAAATAAAGATACATTTCTGT
Organism: Crocodylus porosus; assembly: GCF_001723895.1. NCBI lineage: Eukaryota > Metazoa > Chordata > Crocodylia > Crocodylidae > Crocodylus > Crocodylus porosus. The sequence continues at coordinate 52,155,901 of NW_017728951.1, forward strand.
CTATATTCTTTCCTAAATTAAAACGTATGTATCATTCAGTAGGAGAAAAGGAAGGATATGATATGGGTACTGGACTAGGATTCATGGGACTTGAGTTCAGATCCAGCTCTTTAACTTTTGTTGAGTGTTTTAACCTGTTTGTTCTTTAGTCCTCCATCTGAGAAACTGAGACAGTATTATTTCCTTTCTCCCATCCTTTGTCTAACTTGTCTGTTTTGACTAGCAGTTCTTCAGGACAAATGCTGTCTCTTGTATGTATGTGTCTATATAGTGATTAACACAAGTATCTATAAGAGTCAAAACTGTTAGACCAAAAATAACTTCATAATTAAATATTTGTTGTACAACACCCTATGAGTCAATGCAGCTTTGTCTAGTACCATAGGTATCTTAGTGGATAATTTAAGAAGAAAATGCATGATGCAGTAATAAGCAGACAAGCTCCTTTGGGTAAATCTGATAACTCAAATATTCAAATTGGTCTAATAAAAGATATCAGATTTACCCAAAAAACCTTGTCTTCCTGTGTTCTTAGACCAACATGGCTACAACCTATACCCCTAATGCAGTAATAAGGTGTTTTGCTGAAGAATGATTTTGTGATCTTGGCTAAAAATAAATTATTCTGTTTTAAAGTGTAAATGTAGTTAAATTTTGTTTTTATCTCCTCATTGGGTTGGTTACTTGAGAATTAACATGGTACTTTACTAGAGCTTTTCCATTCACTTTTTTATCCCCTTAGAGATATTCTGTAATAAAGGTGTGCAAGGTGTGTACTGTTTACTGAATGTTAATACTCTGCCATTAAGCACTAGGAATAACTGTGAAGTTACCAGCATGCTGAGTGACTTGAATTGATGCAGCAATACAAACATAGTCAAAGAAAGTCTTCCATAGTCATGAAAGACAATCATCCTCAACTGTGAGGAATTGCCGAAGAAGAGTCAAAGAAACCTTATACAGTACCCTGGAAGATCTCTTTTAGATTCCTGATTAAGATTTTAGAATAATCCATCTTTAGTTTTACACTGAAACCAGTAAATGCTCGAACTGCAACTTAAAAAAAATAGAGGCGAGATGCATATTAGAGCTTACAGATTTTTAATTGAATACTGATTTTAAAATTCCAAGTAATCTAGGAATTACTAGAATGCCTCTACCTCAAGGAACATTTCCACAACCAAACTGAACCCACTCCCAAAAACAACTCATCCTCTGACAACATTCAGGAAAAGATCAATGCCAACCCCCCCAAAAAACATCAGACTGGACACACCTCACAGTGGATGAAACCCTAACCTTGACTGTTATACTGACTGCTTCAGGGAAAAAAATGAACAATGAAATAATCAGCAATGCACACCACTGTAACAACCTCTCCCTACCACAGAAAAAGGCCATAGACTCTCTAAGATCTAATCACCAAATAGTAATAAAACCAGCAGATAAAGGAGGAGCCATAGTCATTCTAAACTGTGAAGACTACACAAAGGAAGCCAACAGACAGCTCTCTGATACCACCTACTACAAAGAACTACAAGAAGATCCTACTCCCCTTTTCACTAAGACACTCAACAATACTATCAAATCATTTCCATCAAGACTACAAGAAAAATTGCAGATCGTGATCCCCCCCCACTACCTAAACCAGGGACTTTTTAGATGCTCCCCAAAATCTACAAACAAGGGAACCCTGGCAGACCTATCATACCCAACCATGGGACCCTAACTGAGGAAATATCAGGTTTCGTTGAATCAATCCTAAAACCGCTTGTCACCCACAGAGCAAGTTTTGTACAAGACACTACAGACTTTTTACAGGAACTTAAAAACATAGACCACCTTCCCAGCAACACCCTCCTAGCCCCCATGGACGTTACCAGCCTATATACCAACATCCCACACCAAGATGGCATCCAAGCCTGCCTTACATATCTACACGAACAAGATGACAACTCAGAATACAGACCCAAAGTTATTACTGACCTTATACACTTCATCCTCATACACAACAAGGACCAGCAAAAGCCCCACCCTTGCCTCGCCTCATCTCGGGGAGGAGCCGCTGCTTGCCCTATGTGAGGACTGAGAAGCTTACCTTCAGTAAGTGTCCCACACCGGCCCCGGTGCCTCCTTTAGTTATTGAATTGCACTTTAGAAAGCTTTGTACATTGTATATCATTTATCAGTGTATATCATTTGTAGTTGATTAAATAGTTGATTTAAATATCTATAAAAAGTTGAGCATCGGGCCCTTGGTCAGGAATGTAACCCCCTATTATAGCATTGTTTCTATGGGAAAATGAGATTTGACTTGCATCATTTCAACTTACAGTGCCTTTTCCAGGAATGTAACCCTTTGTAAGTGTGAGGATGGCCTGTATTCATTATCTGCATAGCAAGATCAACCAGGTATCTCCTAATTAAGAGCCAACCTCTTGTTCTCCTATTGAAGTATTTTCATCAGATACTTCCTTCTCAACATTGATTCATTCACTGTTTTGTTTCCAGAACAGCTTCTTCTGATGCAACTCTGCAGTAGAATACTATCATGCAGGTAAACTGAGGTATACAACATTCATTAAATACAAAACAAAACCTCATTTTCCATAGTTCCTTTCTTCTGTTTTCCATAGCCAGTTCAGTTCACTTTCTATTAGATTAAGTCCATCAAAGGGAAGTAGCAAGCCAATCAATCCTTTACACAAAAACTAGGCAGACTATTCACGTGTATTAGAATTTCCTCCAAAAGTACCTTTTCTGTATGCTCAAGAGGCACCAAGAGGTGAAGTGGCCAGAGAATTTGAATGATGTTAAGGAGGTCTGAAAGCTTTAAAGATGAAAGTTCTAGCTTTTTTCCCCGATTAGGCCTTGTGAGTGATCAGATCCTATGAGTGGTTTCCACTTCAAAGGGTCATTCTAACCTAACTTTCAGAAGAGACGGCATGAAACTATTTTTATGAGGTTTGCTAGGATAACTTCCCTTGGTCTATAAGAAAGGCTAAATACATCCTTGATTCATATCATTCCATGTGGTGATGGGGGTTTTTTTGGTCCTTTTAGGGATGCTTCTCGGAGTATGGACACAGGATATTATGTTTCAGAAGGTTAGCAGCTGGCACAAACACACTGTTATGTATGAACAAGCTGAGAAAAATTCAAACGTAGCAAATTTCACACTCCTTCATCCAGGTTTGGAGTGGTTTTGCTACATTTGAATCATTTGTGACTCATTCAGACATAAAAATTAGAACTACTAGCTTCTGCCATCTTGAAAAATTCCCATTTTGAAAGGCTCCAAATGTTCTTGTGGCAACACCCAAGAAGGGTAAAAACATCTGCCTATTTAGCCTTAGACTGAAAACAGAGATATAATTTCTCTCTAAATAAATCCTTCTGATATCTGTTTTTACTTTATGAATTTAACTTCTGGGTGATCTATCAACTAAACCACACACCAAGTGGTATTCTGACACACTTTGACTTTGTGTAGCACTTTATTTCCTAAGCTGTATCATTCAAATCAATGAGATAGTTAGTTAGGTAAGTAGGTTCCCCTTTCTTTCAGTTATATTACTTCAGCATTAAGGTGTTACTCAACGTGCATAACTCCATGTTAGTATCTGGCACATAATAAACCAAGTTCTGCCCCCACGTATGTGGAGCAGCTTCAGTCAAATACAGTGAGCTCACCTTTCACAACAGAGAAAATTTGAGTCAACATCTTCAGTGTTGCTACCTTGAAGGAATTCTAGGTTAAAAATGCAACATTTACAAACTCAGTGTTGTAAATAGATTTGGATGGCAGTAGATGATTCTGACATTTTGTTTAAAGTGCTTTCTAATATACACATCCTCAGATTCAAAAAAATGCTGGGTTTAGATATGAATCAGACCTGGGCCTTGCAATATCTAGTAGTAGGCAAGGAAGTATGATTTTGTACAGGAAAATTGAAGCAAAAGATAGTTTTCCAGGCCTAACTAGCCTGATTGCTCAAAAGCTTTTGGCTTCTATGCTGTAGTCCACTCAGACATACTGATAAAACAACATTATTGGATAAATGGTAAGAAAAAAATCATTACCATTTAGCATTTCTCCAGGAGTCTATGCAAAATAAACTGATTCTATCAGGCCTGTTCTTATTGGATTACTATCTGCACAACAAAAATCAGCAATGTAACCTGGTGTGAACAGGGATTTTTGCAGTTATTCTCAGCATAGGGGCCAAGTCCTTCTCCCCTCCCCCCCCTCCCCCCCAAAAATAGAAATGTAATTGGTGGAGATTAAATTATTTACACTCTGGTGCTGTCAACTTGGAATTGCTGAGGAATGTTCTCAAAAACATTAAACGTATTTAAAGTTCTATCCTTGATTATCCATCTCTATTTCCTTCATCTTCATTATTTAGCTTTTTCCCCTTTTGAAAAGAGACCTCTTTTATTCTAATCTCTTTGAAAACTTGTAAGAATACAGCTTCTCTACCACTGAGCACAGGGGCAGGCAAAATATGGCCTGTGAGCCAGATCGGCACTTTCATCCAGCCCGTGGTACCCCCATAATGAATTGCACCCCACCCAGCCCTTTCACCCATGAGGGTGGGAGCAAGGTGCCCATGTGTACACACAGCCCCAAACATACTCTAATGCACCTCGCTCCCACCCTTGTGGGCAGAAGGGCACAGCCCAGCTAGCCCACCTGCTCTGCTTCCCCAGTCTCCTGCTGGCTGTGGACAGCAGGTAGGAAAACAGTGGCAGGGGGACTGCAGCTGGGTGAGAGCATGGGGTTGGGGATGGAGGCATTGCATCCTGAAAGCCCAACCTGCTGCCCATGGGGAAGTGAAGGGGTCCCTACAGCCCCTCCCCTCCTTCACACCACAAAAATGCCACACACCCTGCCTCCACAACCCCCACATATATACAACCCCCAACATACCCTATGCCTCCCCACACTCACAGCCACACCCCGTCACAACCAACCCCCATACACCCACTCCACAGTATACAAGATTAAGAATTTATTTTTGAGTTATTATGTAATTGCAACTATATACACTATGCAAACACAAAACATGGCAAAAATATTTTATATGTTATAGTAGATGTTTGACTTTCAGTGTATGATTTTTTTTTTGGTTCTAAGATGGCAATCCCCCACCCCAACAAGTATTTCTGGGGGCAAGGGGAGAGACTTCCAGTGGCAAAGGTAACGGTTTAGGGGTTGGGATCCCCTTGTTACCATCTTGGGACCAGAAGTGGGGCAACCATCACAGGGCAGGGCTACCCATGAGGCCCTCAACAGTTCACCAAAACTCATGAAATGGCCCTCCACCCAAAATAATTGCCCACCCCTGACTTAGCGGAAAGCACCCTCCACCTCCCTTTACTTTCATCTCTCTTCATTTTAATGCAAGAATGTTTTGTTCTTCCAGAGACTGTAACCAAATCCGATGTAAATTGCCACATAAATGTGGTACCGTGTGAAAACTGAAGATAAGTGTTTCAGTATTTGAAAAAAAAATTAAAATCTAATTTTAGAGAAGGTATCCAATTCTATACCCTCGCCCTGCAGGACAGTGCAAAATCTTCAGGAGGTGCACAGCAAGCCCTGCATTTATATTATATACTTATCTCTGTGTTATCTGAAAACCTTTGTATCCTGAACCTCTCTCTCCTTGTCAGCACAGTTAGGACTTGATATAACACACACTGCAGTCAAAGAAAAGAATTGTCTACCTACTGGCTAATTTTCTGGAGGAACTGAATCTGGAAAGTCTACTGACAGTGAATGCTTTTTTCCTTGAGGACTCTTGAATTTCTCATTGCCATAGGGTTCTCCTGACATCTCTGAAATAGAACTGTTAGTATGGAGAAGAGACCTAACCTCACCAGAATAAAGAAAACTCTCATAATGGTCTAAAGGTCATCAGGTTTGGAAAAGTTACCAAATCACACATCTAAGGTACAATTTTAGATTTTACTTAATTGTTTGAGACCCCGCTCCTAATTTATCTAACATAATGGCATCTCTTTGAAAATTTCTGCAAATCTTTAATTTCTTTGGTCCCACCAAAGAGACAGAGACGAAGATACCAAAGTTGCATGTAAAGTATTTTGTCAAATTTTCTAGCAGTTCTACAAGTCATTTTACTAATGTACCATTTTTTAGTGTCATGCAAAGAGATCGCATAAAACACAGTGTTCTTTTTCCATGAGACCACTCCACACTCTAAATTGCTAAAGTAGCCTATAGGTATATGGGCAAAGAAAGGTGCCACACATTTTGGCAAATTCTGCTAAGATTTTTGCCCAGACCCAGTGAAAATCTTCAGAATATGTACTTTGCAGGACCAGCTTTTAAGGATAACTCTACTGCTAATACTTATTTTGATGAATTATGTAACTTACACATAAGAACACGTAGAAAACACTTCAGATTTTTAAGCCAGCTATTCTTAAGCTAAGTATTTATGCAACAATTAAACAGGTGAAATAACATGCAGTAGAACTGGAGAAATTAAAACTTACCATCAGATTTCCCCACTCCAGAACTGTAACCATCGAGGCATTGCCAAGGTATATCAAGCCTTTCACACTACAGTATTCTGTGCCAAATAATGTGTACAGCTGTGTGTAGCAGCAATAGACAGGAGCCACTTAATACATACTTATTCACTTAATACTGCATGAGACAGTAATGTCTGGTTAATTCACCACTCCAAGAGAAATGCAAGTAATGGTAAATAAATTAGTAGTAACTAACTATTACAAATTAATAAATGGAAGGGTAGAAGGGGAAAGCCACAGCTGTGGCAGGGAATCAGAACAAATATAAATTAAAGCATATGGGTAAATTATGCCATAGGAAAATGAACCAGATTTTACTATACCTCATAACAGAGTATAATAGAGTCTAGGAAAGGAAAGGGTAGATGCCAACAAACCACAATTTCCTTTCATCTTGGAAGTTGGGGAAGAAAACCTTGTTATGGGAAATAGGAATAGAACAATATAGGCTTCCTGGAAAAATAAAGTGATTCATAATGCTGAATAATTTAAAATTTCTCACTTGATAATGAGTAGTTATGCCACAGGATTCCTCATTTAGAACGATTATCAAAAGGTTCCAATGTCTAGAAAAAAGGAATTTTTGCCCTAACCACAGGAGTAGCAGCAGGAGTAACTTTTTCTTAAGCACCAATAGCAAGAATCCCCTGCTCCCTTCCCCTCTGTGCTCAATATCAGTATGGTCCCTCTCCCCTTTTTTCCTGCCTACTCCCACCCATTGCTGCCACGAGGGTTGACAGAGCACCAGAAGCAAAGATGCAGGGAGCTCCAGAGCTGCTCCTGAATGCTGCCACCAGGTTCTGTGTTGAGCTGGGCTAAGCCAGGGACAGCAGCACCAGGTAGGCAGGTCCCTCCTCCCTGACCAGTCTCTCCAACATTTCCTGCCAGCTGCCCAACCTTTGTAACCCTTTCTTTGTTGCCTGTAATCTCCTGTCCTTCTGGAAAACAGGCGAGCTAAAACTGTTATCTGTGGAATGCAAGGGCACCGCTTGGAGAGAGAAGGGAGGAGGGAAAGGGGAGGAAGAGGGGGGCCAATTAGTGGAAAACCACTGCAGAAAATTGACCAGGGTATAAAAATACACTGTTGCAGGGCTAGGCGCGCAGGTTTTGAGACTATACAGTCTCCCTGTGCCTTTTACTTGAGCTCAAATAAACTCTGTCTGCTTCTCCCCCCCAGTGTGGTTATTGGCGCGATGCATACCGGGCAACGAACCCAAACTGTTCCCTCCCTCGGGCACCTTGTAGTGGGAGCTCTGATTTTTCCATAATAAAAAAACCAAATTGCTCTCCCCAAAGTACGATACCTGGGATTTCACATAAGATAGGGGGAGCGCCAGCTTTCAAGTGAGCAAAAGGAGGCTATATGCCAGGTCCCCACCCCAAGCAACTGCAAGCGGCTCAGGGTGTTTCTCGGTATGGCAGGTTTTTGCAGAATATGGATCCCTGAATTTGGACTATGGGCAAAACCACTATATGACTGTGTAAAAGGGCAGACCATGACCCCTTTTATTGGACTCCAGAAGCCAACAAGGCATTTAA
>NW_017728951.1:52164507-52165595 GCF_001723895.1 Crocodylus porosus
TTCTGGAGTACTGCATGCCCATGCTGGCCTATGGAAACAAAGGGGACTGCTGACAGCCCAAGGCTCCCCAGTGAAGTATGGACCCCAAATTCTCCGACTCCTGGAAGCTGTTCAACTTCCCTTGGCAGTGGCAGTATTGCACTGTAAGGCACACCAGAAAGAGGATCAAGACGTAGCTAGGAGTAACGCCCGGGCGGACAGAGAAGCTAAAAATGCTGCCACCCTGAGGACACCGAGACCTGCTGACACCCACATGCATGCCCTCATTCCATCAGTGGGGGAGCTCCCAGATCCCCAGTACTTGTATGTGCCGAGAAGGGTCCAGGCAGCTGGCTGAGCCAAGCTCATGGTCTCCTCGGTCATGATGGGTTGGCTGGGTGGGGGCAAATTGGATGAGAACAGGTTGGGATTAGCGGTGGTTGAGTCGGGGTGGCACAAAAGTTTGATGGTTGTAAACAAGATGATTTTATTTGACTTACGCTTTAGGCATAGGCAGCGATGTCTTCAGGTACAGTTACAACAATAGTGAACAACGAAGGGGTCTGTTGGCCCACGAGGTTCAGTCTGATACCTAGTCCCAGGGCTGGTCAACAGCTCATTAATGGGGAACACAAACAACGAAACGAAACTGTAACACGATGTATACGGTAAGTCGCGTGATGCCAGTCCTGTGGGACAACGATGAGAAGCGATGATGTCAGAAGCCGAGGTCAAAACCAGGTGAGTCGAGCCGAGGTTGCAAACAAAGTCCAATGGACGATCCAGAATTGCAGTCGGTAGTCAGTGCCAAGGTAAGTCGGAAGCCAGGTGAGCGGAGTCAAAACTGTAACACAGCAAGTAATACGAAATACCAAACAACGGAGGCAAAGGAGGAGATTGATAGGCCCTAAAGCCTGACTGAGAGACAATCCCTGCAGCAGCAGCCTCTGTCCTCAGCTAACGCGATCTCCCCCCTCAGGGAGGGGTTCAACAACTTTTAAAGCAGTCCTGTGGCCAATCAGGCTGCTTGACTGAGTGAATTTTCCAGAAGGGTGACCTCATTCCAGTTAGTCTCTGAGCATGCCCAGCTGCAAGCTCTGTGAGGCAAC
>NW_017728951.1:52165606-52169423 GCF_001723895.1 Crocodylus porosus
GGGGGAATTCCGTGCTCGTTCGTACCTGGAAGGATAAGCCCCTCCAAGAGAAGTGGAAAGGACCTCACACTGTCCTACTAGTTTCCCACACAGCGGCAAAGGTCAATGGACACAAGAACTAGATTCATCACGAGACAGATTTGTCATGATCTTTCTCCCGGTGTACGGAGTGGGCCTGTTAGTCAAGCTGTATCGTCAACTTTCTGCGTTTCTTACAAAATTTGCCAATGACACTTTAGCTATTGAAAAGAGCCTTAACTCCGAGATTTATCAACTTCGTTTATTATCTCTTCATAACCGTCAGGCTCTAGATTATGTTTTAGCATCTCGGGGGCGGGGGGCGGTATGTTCTCTAATTGGGAACGAATGTTGTACTTATATCCCAGAAAATTCCCAAGATATTAACAAACACATTTTTTCGGCCAAACAGGCTTTTGAGCAGTGGAAAAGTCAGGAACGTGAACCCACTGTTTTCGATTCCCTCTGGAGCTGGTTGCCCAACCTTGGAGGCCTAGGAACGGGCATCCTTCACCTCCTGGTCACCGGTGTTGTGTTTTTTAATTACCCTCCTCTTATTTGTGTGCTGTAATGCCCATAAGTCTGTCTATCCCCCTCCCCGAGCGCTTCACTATACCCCTGCATTGAAGATCTCAGTTCTCAAACACAATGTTTTTTTATCTTCAGAATATGAGAAAACTCAGCCAAAACTTTGTTGAGTATTCTTAAAGGGGGGAGTTGTTGGTGTCACTGGGCATAACCCTAGGTAACTCAGAGGGATGGAAGACCACGAGTGTCGATGAAGCCCCTCTCCTCTGGGCCCAGGCGAGCTAGGACTCCCCCCTGCCCAACCTTTGTAACCCTTTCTTTGTTGCCTGTAATCTCCTGTCCTTCTGGAAAACAGGCGAGCTAAAACTGTTATCTGTGGAATGCAAGGGCACCGCTTGGAGAGAGAAGGGAGGAAGGAAAGAGGAGGAAGAGGGGGGCCAACTAGTGGAAAACCACTGCAGAAAATTGACCAGGGTATAAAAATACACTGTTGCAGGGCTAGGCGCACAGGATTTGAGACTATATAGTTTCCCTGTGCCTTTTACTTGAGCTCAAATAAACTCTGTCTCTTTTTCCCCCCCAGTGTGGTTATTGGCGCGATGCACACCGGGCAACGAACCCAAACTGTTGCCTCCCTGGGCACCTTGTGCCGGTAACAAAGGGAACCCACTCTCTGCCACTGCTATCTCTAACTCAGCCTGGCTCCATGCATAGCCTATCTGGCCCAGGACAGAAGAGGCTTTGGAGCCCCAGTCCTTGCCCCACATCAGCCAGGGACAGCACCAGCAGCACATAGGGAGAGAAGGGGAGGTAAGGGAATATGCTGCTGAGTACAGAGGAGAAGTGAGGGAAGAGAGACAATTTTTACCTTCTTGAAGGTCTTAAAAGAAATTTCCCTGCTGTTCCTGTGACATGGTCTGGCCACCCTAGCATATACAGGGTGGTAGGTGTCAAAGCGCAGCTACCTTTGCAGCACAGATCACTACTCCCATACCCCCTTTATCAAATCCTAGACCTGCCCATGAGTAAATGCATTTTAGTTTGAGTTGGTCCAATGATTGTAATATACTTCAAGGATATAGTTAAAAGTATTCACTGTGGACTTTGTCCTGAAGCCCTGATTAAGTTTTTACTTAGCAGCTAGTCCTGCAACATTTAAGTCAGTGTCAAAAAGCCTTTTGATTTCATTACTGAGACAAAGGCTGAAAACAGATGTGGGGTTTCTCCCTGGGATACAATAAACATACAAGCCCATTGTCTTACTTTAAGCACAGGAGAGGTATTTGAGAGAATACTTTTTCTCCTGCAACAATGGGGCTAATTCAAGTTAATTGCCATTCAAGCTGTGTGTGTTAATGATTGTCCTGCTCCTGTTTTGATGCGATTCAAAGCCAAGACAATCAGCCTCAGGATAAACCCAATTTCTTTCTTGTTCCTTAAATCATAACTCCTATTCTTATATCATCAAGGATCCAAGTTTTCCATTTCCCACAAAAAACAGGGATTTTTATCCTTTTAAAGGAGAAAAACCCAGAAAACTGTGAGTTTACCCTTGCTGGCTAGTGTAGTTCCAGCCTGCAAGGGGCTGCTTGGTGCTGGGGAGAGCAGGAGATGAGTGATCAGCAGGGAGCCTGTTTTTCCTTGATAAAAAGCACCAAATTCTTTGCTAAAAAAATCACAAATTCTCTACTAAAAACCTCAAAATTCATTATTAAAATTTAAGGCTCTCACAGCCCCCACCCCAGCCCTGCTGGTGCCCCTCACTTCCCACCCATAGCCCCCACAGCCTTGCTGGTGCCCCTTGCTCCCCATGCACATCCCCTGCTCCCCAGCCCTGCTTGAGCTGCATCTCTAGGGCAGCGGGTGGGGGATGGGGGAGAAGTGGCAAGGAGATCCCTGCACAGCCCTGCTGTCCCAGGCAAGCCAGGTCTTGCCTGCTGGGCTGTGGAGGTCCCAGGGGAGGGAAGCAGGGTGGGAACCCAAGCCTAAGCCTGCGGCTTCTGTCTGCCTTGGGTACAGATCTGGGAGACCTGAGTCCCCTCTGCCCCCCCGGAAGTGTGCATAGCAGGGGGGAGCTGGCCCTCCCCCAGACAAGCCATTCATGGTTCCTTCCTGCTCCCCGCTGAGGCCCTGCAACCACACATTGTAGCCCCAAGCTCCACCCAGCTGGGCAGCAGCTTCAGCTCTGCCCAGCTCCCTCTACCCCCCACTCACCTACTGGAGCTTCTCCACAGGCTACCTGGGGCCATGTGCATGTCCATGCACATGGTGCCCCCTGTCTCTCCACCTTCCTCCAGCTTCCACCCAGCTCCCTGCAGGCTGGAACTCTGCCAGCCTGAAGGGAGTTCATTGTAAAATGGCAAAATTTGTGGGTTTCTCTTGTAAAATGAGAAATCCATGTTTGCCTCTGGAAAAAGGTAAAATCCACTTTTTACTCCATTTTTCCTTGGAAAATGGAAAACCCGGATTGGCCACATGCATGTGTGCACACATGCACATGGCCAGCAGTGCAGCCAGGCAGCATGGTGAAGATAACAATTCCTGCAGCTCCCTGCAGGTAAGTCTATGGGGGGCATGGGTGACATGTGGGAGGGCAGGGGGGGCATAGGTAACAGGTGGGAGGTGTCATACATGATGCATGGGAGGGTATGGGGGACAAATGCCCCTGCACATTTCTTCACTTACAGCAGAGCCTAGGGCACAGCGCTGCAACCTGGCCAGACCAGCACTGGGCAGGAGCCACATCCATGGCCCAGCAGGCAGGACCCTTCATGGGAGGGTGGAATGGAGTGGGAAGACTCAGTGTTGTGGCCATTGGTTCTGCTGCTGGGAGTGCCAAACCACCATGACCACTAAGGTGAGATGCCCCCTGCCTGCCTCACAGCAGCAGAAGGACACAACTCCACACTGCTGCTACTGCAGTGCCTCACCATGGAGAGGTGTAATGGGGCTCCCAGAGGTAGTGGCAGTGCAAAGATGATCCCACTTGTTGCTACCAGGTGGGCAGGAAATATCTCACCTTGATGGCCATAGTGGTACACTGCTCCCTCCTGTTGCCGGTACAAGGTGCCCGAGGGAGGCAACAATTGGGTTCGTTGCCCGGTGTGCGTCACACCAAATAAACACACTGGGGGGAGAAGTAGACAGAGTTTATTTGAGCTCAAGTGAAAGGCACAGGGAGACTGTATGGTCTCAAATCCCACACCCCTAGCCCTGCAACAGTGTATATTTATACCCTGGTCATTTTCTGCAGTAGTTTTCCACTAGCTGC
>NW_017728951.1:52169434-52179352 GCF_001723895.1 Crocodylus porosus
TCCCCAGGTCTTAACAGGCAATGCTCAGACTGCTGAGCTTATCCTACCTTCCACACCATTGCCCACGATCGCTTCTCCACTATTTGAGCACGTTGCACCGTTGTGCCCTCCGGGGTCGATCAAACCGCGTCTCCGCCGAGGCCCCCGATGAAACCACCGGTGCATGCTGGGCGTCGGTCGTTGCTGCAAGTCATCGACCCCAGGAGGGATCCGGGCAAGGTGAAATGTTAGCCTTGAGCCCCACGTTGGGCACCAAAAACTGTTGCCGGTACAAGGTGCCTGAGGGAGGCAAAAATTGGGTTTGTTGCCCAGTGTGCATCGCGCCAAATAAACACACTGGGGGGAGAAGTAGACAGAGTTTATTTGAGCTCAAGTAAAAGGCTCAGGGAGACTGTATGGTCTCAAATCCCGTGCCCCTAGCCCTGTAACAGTGTATATTTATACCCTGGTCATTTTCTGCAGTAGTTTTCCACTAGCTGCCCCCCCCCTCCCCTTTCCCTTCTCCCTTCTCTCTCTGAGCGGCCCTTGCATTTCACAGATAACAGTTTCAGCTTGCTACTCATCCTATTTTCCAGTATTACAGGAGATTACAAAAGTCAAAGAAAGGGTTACAAAGGTTGGGGAAGGGGGGGGGCCCTGACTCGCCTGGGCCTAGAGCAGAGGGGCTTCATCGACACTCATGGTCTTCCATCCCTCTGAGTTACCTAGGGTTATGCCCAGTGACATCAACACTCCTACTCATGGAAGTAATTCCTTTCTGGTGCTCGTCCAGCCGGGCTGCAGCCCCATGCCCTGCTGTGGATGCAGAAATCTGGCGGGCGGGGCACATGCCTCCCATGCCCCTCCCATCTATGGCATCATCTATGCCTGCACACTCCCTTCCTCATGAACTGGGGAGCTGGGGGCAGGGAGCAGCAGGTTGGAGGTGAGGGACACCATCAAGGCCAGGGCAGGGGAAGGGCACCAGCAGGGCTATGGGGTTGCAGGTTGAGAGTGAAAGGCACCAGCAGGGCTGTGGGGTGGGGGATGGTGGGTTCTGAGCAAGGAACAATGGCATGGGCAAAGGCAGGGCACCAGAATATATCAGAGATGCTCAGCATCACAAAGCAGCTGTGGAGATAGCCTCAGCTGGACCCATATCCTGGTGAGTGAAGCAGGTAGTGGGAGCTCTGATTTTTCCATAATAAAAAAACCAAAAGGCAAAAGCCAAAGTATATAGGTATTTAGAATGTATTTTATTATAATGACTGGGGCAGTGGTAGGCTTCCAAACTACTTTAAAATTATAAATACATCAATAAAACATTGTGTTCAACTGATACCTATATATATAGTGGAGTTTCATTTTAATAATGGAGAAAATATTTTTTTTGGGGGGGGGATGAGTTAATCAGAGAATCTGGGATTTTTTTACCAGAGAAAACCAGGATCCCTGCTTATCATTGAGCTGTGTGGTTGATTAGAGAAGCAAAATTAAGCTCAGAGTAGTGCATTTGATTAGGCTTGAAACTAAGCATGAGGAATAAGATTTAGCCTGGGTAGTCGATCATTCCTCCAGCATATATATTTTGCCTTTTTTTCCCCTGGCAATGTCTTGTTTTGCAAGTCCTTGCTAACACTATGAAGAATTCCAATTAGTCATTATGAAGTATTCCGAGATAGACATTTAAATTCTATATGTGCATTGGCATTGCTTCAAGTGTAATTGTAAATATTTAGTAGTAGCTCTGGCATTTACAAATAGACCTTGCAAGATTTGAAAAAGAGGATGACATGCTGATTATCTAGGGACAATCAACACACTTGCATAATATAAAAGGAGGGGTGTATTTTATTCCATTAATTTAGCCATTGGATTGTTATTCAGAGCTTATTTCATAGTGAGAAAGAGCAGAATTCTCTCCATCCCCTGAAATTAACTGTCACTCATTTTACACCTGTACCAGGCTGACATAATGCTAACTGGCAGCTTGCTAACATTCCAAATTGCCACCACACTATTTAACTCTGCTGTAGCATTCTCACTCAGATTCCACTTGCAATGCTGGCCACCTGCTGCCAGGCACTCTGACAATCCAATGTTAGGGTAAAACACTGAACATGATGGGATTTATAATGAGGTATAGAGCCACAACCACTTAGAACACACTCACTGAGCAAACCTAATTTATTTGCCTTAGCCAATATCCAGTCTAAGCAACCAAGATGGGGAGCAAAGCTGCAGCTCTGAGCATTGAGGGTTGAGAATGTGTGGGCATTATGAATATATGTTTCATGGAAAAGGAGTACAATTTACAAATCATTTTGAATAAGGGAGTAAATGGGAATGCCATCCAAGAGAAGGAAGAACAATTGGACAGATTGCATGGGATGCAATAACACAGCCAGATTATGGAGCCACGTATAATAGCTGAGCTAGAGCAGTAAAGAATAGGAACACTGAGCAATGTGTAGGCTTGGGGAAAATTCCCATCAAATTTAATGTTCATATTATTTTAAACACCAACCACTGTTTGGTGACTTTTTTAATCAATCTATTTTTGCTATCTCCTATTTATTTAGACTATCAGAATGTCATCTAATATACATATATAGAAGTGTGTATATATATGTGTGTGTGTGTGTGTGTGTGTGTGTGTATACATATATATGTATATATGTTTGTGTCTATATACACATAATATGTATATATTATGTATATGTATTATGTAAATATGTATAATATTATGTATTTTATTTTGTGTGTGTATGTATGAGGAATCCTTTCTTTCAAGAGAATCAGTTGGAGATAGATTCATAAAGTGAAGTAAATCTAGAACTCATGCTACATTTACCATCTGCTACCATTAAGGATATTTAATTTATAATAAGTAATTTCAACTGTGTTTGTAGTCGGCCAAAAATGTAACCTCTAATATGAAACCCTTGTAAAAGTGTTGTGTAGACAATAAATTTGAATCACTGGATCTGAAATTACTATTGTTTTCTTTTTTCTTTTCTGGATTGGAAGTAGGAAAAAGGGAGATGAGTATCCAATTCTAATTTAGGTGTGATTGATCTTGTTTCCATTATTAATGATGATGATTATTTTTATTTTTTCATGAATGTATTATTATTTATTGTAAGAGCACTAAGAGGTCCCAGTAAACATTGCTATCTGTTGTGCTAGGTTCTATATATAGTGCTTTAAGGGGTCAGTTTCTGCCCCAAAGATTGTACAATTGAAATAGAGATGATAAGCCGTACTATATCAACAAAATATCAAATATATTTCCCTTTTGCAAACCTTTGCCTGTTCAAAATTAATGAACAAAAACCTAAGAAAACACTCGTGTTTTTAACCTATTGCCAAATAGACTTATTTCCTTTCTAATATCATTTCTCCTCAGTTTTTCCAACCCATATCTATTTCCTCTTTCTTCCATGGTTTGACTATGGTTTCCTCTTTTTTGCATGGTTTGACTATAGTCAAATCCTCTGTATCCAGAAAATCCATACACAATTCTTTCAATAATAATATTCTAAATGGTGAGGTCAAAGATTCTGAGCAATTTAGCCCCCCATGAAAGGATGTACTTGTATCACTATTGCCACTTCTTTGCTCTTCAGCTTTTTTTAAAGCTTGTCTCGATGTTTGTTAGAGCAGGGGAAAGGTTCCTTGCCCCAAAAGCTGAGAACTCCTAGGCAAACATTTCAGAATATAACGGTCAAGGTCTCAGTCATTATGTAAACAGTCTGAGGATAGCTAAAAGATTATCAAAATCTTTGGGTTGAAAACCATAGGAGACAACTCTGCTCTCAAGCACAGTGGAAATATGTACTACAAAGGTAAAGCTGATCTATGTAGGATACATAGCTGTCTCAGTAGGTCATCTGACACTGTGAAACAATTTCCAAAGTAGTTTAAAGATTCTCACAAACCACATTGTCTTCCTCTAAAAGTGCAACATGCATTTTCCTGTCTTCTCTAAGTACATAAAATATGTATATTTATTATACTACTAATACACCATAAACAAAACACCAAAAACAAAACCCTGACAAAACAAACACTCTACTAGATGTACAATTCTCTTTCCCAAAAAGAAGATGAGACAAAAACCAAATAGATAATGCTTAATGCACTAATGGAAGGTGTTCAGATACTAGGAGAACAGATATGAAATATATATGAAGAGTTGATCATGCATAAGCTCTTCAACAGTCAGCACTGTTGGGGATCTCATGAAATCAGGCAATGTCCAGAGATTCTGGTTTTCATTTAGGATGTGTGGTTAAATGCTTTGCTGGGTTGTAACTTAAAGCTTTTGTGTAATAGCAATAATGAACTGATTTCATTTCTGCCTCTTCAGCCCATTTTTAGTATTTTACATCTAAAGTTCTCCACATTTCATTAAAAGGATGAATGTGACTTTGCCATGTTCCACTTCCAGGAAAAATCATCTCATCAAGAAAACAAATCTCACCAGGATTTAAAAAAATTGCATGAGTCAACACTGGTTGCAAAATAAAGAAGACTTCAGAATATTGTGGGATTCTATAGGCTGTCATCTGACAGAGAAGGAAAGATATGCAGTAAAAATATTCCATATATGAATAATGAATATGTCTTGTCATTCAGTCATTAAGGACTTTGTGTGATAAATCACTTTGGACTTCATCAAGGATAAATTATGCAGTCTTTTACATGAAACAATGTCTTCAAAGATGGCCTTTGCCCTTGGGGGTTGGAAATTCTCACACACACACATACACACAATATAAATAAAGTATGCAAGATTTGGATTTGAATTCACGCACAACACAGATAAATAAATTATATCATTCCTACTTATAATGATGGACATATTTCCAAGAGAAGGGAGAACAGGTAAGTTATGATACAGGATGATGAGGAAAAAAGTAAAATGAAGCAAAGTGTGACAAAACAACTGTGCGAAGCATAATTTGTGAATTTACCAGGGATGCATTTTAACAAGATTGGGCTTATTTCTGAAATTGATTGTGATTCTAGATAGGTAGGTAAAATGGAACAATTCAGTGTGCATTTTTACATAAATCTGAATCATTTTGAATCTTGAGATAAATTATGAATGTTCTGCACTTAACAAACTAATCCTTCTGCCATAAAAAATCCATGGCAAAACTCATCGATTTAATTGAAAAAAGATCGATTCTCAGGCAATTCAATTAAGTCAGATGTATTAAAGGCAAGGACATTTATCAAAAAAGAAACAAGATACATATGACATTAAATGACAAAAATGGTCAAAATGGAGAACAAAAGATGGCAAAAGTAAATCAAGGAACTGTATGTTGACTCTGGCAGGGCACTGTGTGTGCCTTCCACTTTAAGGCCCTGGAGATTGCAGCCTTCAGGTGCCTAATGAGGCACCTGAACCATTTTAGGTTCAAGGCTGCCTATATAAACAAGGCAGTTTGGTTGCTGGAGGTCAGAGGTTTGTTGAGTTTCATCCAGAGGTAAGGGAAGAGTTGTAAGGGATGGTAGGAGGCTCCTGGTCCTCAGTACAACCTGAAACTACACCATGTCGGGTGTGGGTGGTCTGGTGGAGCTCCTAATGGTGTGGGAGCCCCCCAGGAAATGCCAGGCCAGTGATCACCCCAGTGAAAGGCAGGTTGGGGTACTGTAATGCATAGCCCTCACCTTCAGGTGGGTTGCGTTCCACCGGAGGTAGTTGTGGGGATGCAAGCCCCTAAGAGGAGAGTAGAGATTTGGAGGCCAAGTGTGGCTGGGGCTGAGCCTGAGCCATGTGAGGGTTCAAGACCTGGAGCTGGAGAGTTGGGGCCAGGCATGACTACAGCCACCTGAGCCCCCCTGAGGAGGGAAGACCCAAGACCCTGAGTAGAGGGGTCATTGCGAGCAGTGGGAAGCCCCCCCATTGTGAAGGAGGCGGCATGGGAACTGAAGGGGGCAGCAGTGAGAAATCCCAGTAGAAGCCCAGTATGAGGGGCAGAGATGTGGAGCCCAGTGGAAGAAGAACAGGGGCTCAGCCAGAGAGAGGGAGCTGAGTCCTGACCCCAGTAAGTCCTCCAATGCTGGAAGGCAGAGTTTGGGTCGAATGTAACATCAGTAGCAGCACCACGCCTGCTGCTTCTGTGGAGGGAGTGAGAGTCCCTTATGAGACCTTGAGGCACTAGTCGTGGTGTGAGGTACCCTAAATCCCCATGTCCGGGACGGAGTACCCAGAGAGGGGGACCCTGGGAAAAGTGTATGGGTCATATATCGAGGCCTAACAAAGCTTTCCCTGACTGGCCCAGGTGGGGGCCAGGACAAGGAGGGTCAAAAGGCCAAGGACACCCAATAGCCAGGGGCCTGGGGTCCCAACTGGCCTGGGGGTGGGCTAGGGCTAGTGTGAGCCATTGAGGGCTGTATGACAGGCAGCCGAGGGCAGATAAAAATTTAGAAAATTAATATTTAGGGGCCCTGTGGGCTAGATAGAATGGCCTGGCGGGCTGCATTTGGCCCACAGGCCGCATTTTGCTCACCCTTGAGTTAGACTCACACTCCAGACTTAACAGATGTCTGAAGCCTTCTTCCCTAGCCCTGCCCCCCCTTCCATCCCCATCCCCAGTGCTGTCTCTGGATGGGAGGGGGAGACAGCAGGGGGAGGAAGTCTGTTTTCAGGTTTGCCCTGTCATGCTGGAGTATGGATGAGGGGTGCCAATCCACCTGCCCCACCCATCTCAGAGGAGCTTTAGAGCACTTCCATTTGAACCCCCATGTAATCGGGGTTATTTTGGCATGTGATCAGAGTACTCTGCGACCATGTACTTCCCTTTGGGTACAGCTGTACAGCACTTTCAAGGAAAAAACATCTTGATGCCCATCTTGCTGGGGTCATATGACCCCCAGCAGTCTTTCTAGCCTAAGTGCAGGGAGGGGGGCTGGACCCAATGATCTGTAAGGTCCCTTCCAGCCCCTAACAACTATGAAACGATGAGCCGATTGCACGAGAAATGTAATTTCTGTGTGCACCTTAAAAGTAGTACACTTGAGTTATAGTGACTTTAAAAAGATTCTACCTCCACAAATGGTTCCAAGCTTGACATAAAAGGTTAAACTTCAAAAGCTTTAAGGTCCACAGGATAATCCAACTGTACAAGAAAAAGAAGCTGGTCATAATGAAAGATTAAAATGGAAGTCTGTTTCTTTTGGGCAATGAATAGCCCCTAAACAGAGATCAAAAGCAAGGTGAAATAAAGATTCAGGAAGATGAGACAAGGCTTTATAATGTTGCCAACTTTACTCATTATCTGTTGTGAAGGTTTGATTAAATTAATAGAAGAAAAAGAGAAAGTATTAAGATGAATACTACTGAAGATCAACATGGCTACCAAGTACACCCCTAAAACATGGAAGATGCTGCATTTTAGCTGATTTTGGATTTTAAACTTCATTTCAGAACAACAAGGAAGTGTCTTTTTGCCTCCCTGTCTGCCATCTGACACCTCCAGGAAAGGAATTTCTACCTGATCAACACATCAAAGAGCTACTCAATGCAGCTCACAAAGACACTCACATGGATCCAGAGGGACAGACTTGCATCTTCAGCTCCCTCTATGCAAAAATGAAGATTATTTCCTACCTATGGGGACTTTTTATCATCTTGTACCATCTACCCGCTTTCCCAGATCCTGACAAAGGGACTTTGATCCCGAAAGCTTGCAGAAAAGGACATTTATTTTTTTGCCATTTTCCACTTGGTCTAATACAAGGTATCACTTTAGAACCAAGAGTTTAGTTTTTTGTATGTCTTTTTGTCTCAGACCAACATGGCTACCAAGTACACCCCTAAAAAAGAAGGATGCATTCCAGTAGGCACATCAACAGTCCAGTAAGATGTTCCAGTAAGACATCAAATAGGAATGCAAATTTACAGGTACCGAAAGAAAACTTGATAGCAGAAGAACAAAAGATAGAAAAAGTAGATCTTCCTAGGATGATGTGCTTGTCAGTTGGAAGAAGTACACTGTAAAACCAGTGGCTTTAAATGCTAGCCACACAACGTTAATGACAAAACCTCCTGTGCTTTCCAGGATTTCATTTATTAAGGCTATATCAGGAAGTTGAGCACTGGGCAGTGCCCAGACTCTTATTTATGGACCATCATTTCTCTCTATATTCTTCAAAAATGCTTCCTCCTAAGAATTATTGCCTACTTGCCAGTTGTGTAGGAAAAAGAATATATGGATTTTTCCAAGGCCACTGCTAATTCTGTTCCAAAGTGCTTTATCATTAGGAAAGAAAGTGAAAAGTGCATCTACCTGATGCATCATTTCCTAACTTTCTCAATTGTTACCAGCCCATGAGGTGTCTAGCCTCAGTTGCCCTATGAGAATGCAATAAATTGGACCTATTAAATCTAGTCTTCATTTATTTTTATTATTTGAAATACTACTACAAAGTATCATTTAGTAGCATTTAAACAAAATGGTGACAAGGTTTCTGCTCATGTATTATATTTATTTACTTCTTGTGGGCATTTATAGATTTAATTTGCTGCTTCTATGCCCACTTAATCCACATAAATATCATCACATGTATGTTCTCTAATAAATGGCTAGAGACATTTCACTGATTTGTCAATCTGAGGAAAAGCTGTAAATGGGAAAAATAAAGTGAAAGAGGGATTGAAAGCAATATCCGTGCAGATCTTTTCTTAATGATGATCATTTGCCTAGAACTGAAATAAATTGTCAGGAAGTAAAATGACACCCTTGTCATTCACTCTTCCTCTGCTTCCACTGGCTATTTGACTGTTTTCCCAATAATGCAAATGACACATTTTCCTCCTGGCTCAGCTGCGACTCCCCCTCTCAAGGAGCAGATCCAAGAGCTGCAGCACTTTCAACACGGAAACTTGTCAGGCAGCATCTTGCTCGCCGGAATAGCCTCCCTGCCTACTGAAAAGAGGATCCATTCGTTGTTCTTCTCTAGCAATTCCGTGTTGCCCTAGGGCAACCTTCCTGAAAAAACAGCACCCCCAACAAGCCCCTTCTTATTGGGTTTTCAGGAACCGTCAGAAAAAGAGCCGCTGCGGGTCTTTTCTTTGCACTAGGAATCCTCTGCGAAGGTGTCTCCACCTCTTCTCTCGCATAACACATGTCACTTCTGACACGCAGCAGCACCATGCCTCCCCCCTTCCACCCAGGATGGTTCCAGGGTGTGAGGGGGGTGTTCCGCCCCCTCCCGCAGACTTTGCCTGGCTCCTTTTATTTATCTCGTGCGCATGAAGAGCCCACCATTGGGCTGCGGTGGGAGGCGCCTGCCTCGCGAGCGCTCTGCCACAGGAATACACAATCGAGGCTGGGCAGGAGCCGCTCTGGGCGCGCGGGCGCGGGCTCCGCTTCCTTCCCCTCAGCCCCGCGCTCCCCTTTTGTTCCCCTCCTGCCTGCGCCGGAGTGCTCCTGGCAGCCTGCGCCCGGAGCCGCCGCCGCGCCAGCTCCGTCTGCCTCCGGATTGGTCCCTCTCCCCGAGCGCCGGCCCGGGGTTGGCTGCGGGGCGGCTGAAGAACAGGTGCAGCGGGCGGCTCCGCGAGCAGCCGCCGGGCGCTGGTGCGGTGCTGCGGCCGGGAGGACGGGGCCCCTGGGGGCGGGACGGAGCCGAGCCCGGAGAACAGGAATGTGGCCGGCGGCGCCTGGATGCGGACGACGGCGATAGAGGAATCCGCGCAGCTGTGACTCGGGGGGAGGAGGGGGGCGGCAGGATGCTCCCAGCGCCGCGGCGGGAAGCTGGAGAGCGCCTGCGGATTTAGCTGATTCAGCGGAGGGCTTTTTTTCTCCCTCACCCGCGGGGCTGGAGAAATGCCCCCGCCTGTCTGAGCCGCCCGTCCCCGCGGCCGCGGCTCCCTGATGGTCCGCGGTCCCCGGCGGCGGCGAGGATGAGCGACGGGCTGGC
>NW_017728951.1:52180238-52183272 GCF_001723895.1 Crocodylus porosus
GGGAAGCAGCAGTACCTCCCCCCCTCCCCACCCATGTCGGTCCAAGAAGGTAAATAAGGGTTGTTAATAAATCAGCCGCCAGTAGGAATGAGCGAGGACCCTGCATTTGAGGAAGGGGCTGCTATCGATTCGGGGGCTGCTGAGATGAAGTTAGGTGGAAGATCGAGGGTTGAAGCTTGTCACATCCATAGGCTGGAGGACAATGGGCGTTTTTCCTTTGCCTCCGTGGGCAGTGGTACCATGGTCTGTCTGTCTTTTTCTTTCCCCCCGCCCCTTCCCATTCTTTTAAGACAAAATGTGATTTAAAAAAAAAATCTCTACTTCCCTTGGCTCCTTGGCTGGTGAGAATAATGCCTGTCAATCCCATGTGCAAGGAAAACGAGAGCATGCTATGAATATGCACAAACAGTGGAGCAGGATCCAGACCCCCCTCTCCGTGCTCTGCCAGCCACAACCCCGCATCTTCTTGCCATGGGTGACTGGCTTTTAGAAACAGGGGGCTGCTGCATTGCCCTGCTTGGGGGCTGGCTCTTTCCATCCACCAAACCACACGCCTGAGTCTTCTGCTTTTAATGAATGTGGATCGGGTACATCTAGCCTCCCGTGAAGGTTATTTAGGACAAACAGCACAACTTGTGCACGGTGAATTGTACCGGATTAGAGCCTGGTGTGCTTTCCCGGGTGCAGCACGGGCAGCCAGGACCTGGGTGTCCTCCAGTCACTCTTAGTGACTTCTGCTGGGAACGTCAGTTCAATTGATTGTTACCATGTGAATCGGTTGTGACAGCCCAGGGCTCCCCTTTGCATGCTGATCTGCGGAGGATCGGGGTAGTTAGTGCTTGAAACTTTATTTTTCTTGCTGACATATTTGCTGCGAAGCCCCGGGGTGAAACGTTCATCTGCACAGCCTGAAAATTAGGAAATTGGGAGGGAGCGGGGGGCGGGGGGAAATGGAAGGGAAGCGAGATCGCCTTGTTTGCCAAAGGTAGGCGAGAGAGACCTGCCTTTAAAGCCTGCTTCACTTGGTGAAAGACAATCAGAGGAATGAAGTGGGAGGGAAACCCGTGGAAAGGATGCCCCTCTCCTCCCCTGCATATGGGGCTGCATATAAAATAGCCACTCCCCCCTCTCCTTTGTATCCTGTGCCCCAATGATCAATTCTTTTAGCAGCACTTCAAACTGCATCGACTTCTGTGGAGCTGAAATGCTGCAGCTCAGGGATGGGATCCTGCCCATATTTAAATGCTACCTGGTAGTTTAGTTTTTGTTTCTTTGTCCTAGGGGTTGTTCTGTTTTTATTTGGGGGGGGGGTCTTTAAAGAGTAGTTCACTGCAAATGTAGCCTCTCCATGCAATGCTTTCTGCAGAGAAGGTAGAGCTTGATTAATACTAAACAGGATCCTTCACCCTGGCTCAAGACTGTTGTAAATGGTGTCAAGAACAGCATGCAGTTATAAGCAGGGTTTGTTATAGGTAGATGGCTCCAACCACTTAGAGCTGGGTGTTTCCAGTCCCTAAATACAACTCCCTTAGAGTGTGAACGGCAAGAAGTGCAAATCCAGCTAAAAAAAATGACCCTGTTTGAACACACTGAGCACAGATGATCACCAACAGAAGATTAAATAGATTACATTAAAAAAGGGATTTGAATGTATAGGGCATGTGGATTTTTTTTTTTTTTAATGGCCCACAGCTGTACTTTCCTGCTGCCTGTAATCTTTTCTCTGAGGCTGCAGTATCAGCTTGGGGCTGGGGTGAGGGAAAATAAAATGTCATTTTTCTTTCATGACTTTCTGACATAGTGTGACTCTACAACCAGATAGCTGCTTCTGCCACCCGCTTTGGTGCTGGTGACTAACAGGTCTGGAGAGAAAAGGAGCCTCTTTAAAAAGATCTCAGCTTCAGTTTCCAGGCTGAGCTGCCTGCTCCTTCTCTGCCTATTGCTCCAGCTGCTATTGAAATGAAAGTCATGGATCCCCACTATATCATGTGAATACAAATAGGATATGACAAGGCTGGTGCCCTGGCTTTCAAGACAGTGCAGACCCTTTGTGATGCTCTACCTCAGAAAGGCATACATGTAGGCAGGGGCCACAGACTATTTAGCACTCCACAGTTTAGATGCACACACACACTTACAGATGCAACAGCACAAGCATAAGTGGACCTGTATTCAGGTTACTTTATGTTGCAGTTTATTAAATCATTTCTATCTGTGGGAATATTGGGCTGGAAATGTCACTTGGAAAACAGAAGGCAAATCTAGATTTATTTCTTCAGAAAGCTGGATTTATGCCTACCTGATCTGTGTGTTGGGTATAGTCTTTTCTTTCTGTGTGTGTTCATCTGAGGAAATGTGAAATCTCTAAATTTGAGGGTGAGTATGTTGAAAATAACTCTTGGTTGTTTTGCTCATACACAAGCTATCTATTGGTTGTTTTGAAAGTTCTCCATGAGGATCCTTCAGGTTTTGACTAAGCTAGTTTTTCATCAATTCTGTCTTTTACACACACATGCATAACACCCATTCCATTTCAGAATGGATATCTTTGTTCAGTAAAAATCAGTCTTTGATCCAAGATAATTGTGTAACTTGTAGGTTAAAGGAACCTACCTACTGAAACATCTACAAGGCTTATTTTTATCAAGTGCTTGGTTTCATTTCTGAAGTGTTGCATCCTGATTTTTCCAATCTGCATTTTTTAATGATATTTTGTGTTTCTCAGTAATGTTATAAGTGAAATATTGTACTTG
Source organism: Crocodylus porosus (assembly GCF_001723895.1). Taxonomy (NCBI): domain Eukaryota; kingdom Metazoa; phylum Chordata; order Crocodylia; family Crocodylidae; genus Crocodylus; species Crocodylus porosus. Next base: position 52,182,992 of record NW_017728951.1, read on the forward strand.
TACTTATAAAAGTCATATATGAATTCAGCTTTGAAATTAGAAGAGAAGGCACAAAGTTTTCAAATGAGCACAGGTCAACATAGACGACCTCAGCTCTGGCTCAAATAATGCCTAATAACAAAGCAGAGAGATGTTACACAACTCTTAATCAATACCTTTTGTGAAATCCAACTGAGAGTTTCTTTTTATGAGTACAGACTGCAACTTGAGCATATCTTGATTTCCTTTGGCCCTAGTATGGGATTATGAGACTCTTTTTCTGCTTTAATCAATTATGCAAT
>NW_017728951.1:52184182-52199589 GCF_001723895.1 Crocodylus porosus
GATCCACTGAAATATCCAACAAAAATAGGTACTTATGGGTTTGGATTTACCCTTCTATTTAGTATTTTACCTTCCAAGAGGTGCTTCGTGTTGCTTCTACACAATGTGCTGTTGAATAACTTTGACTAATGGCTTATTTGGAAATACAGTATAAAACATCACTGAAATTGGGGCGGGGGAGGAACTTATCAATAAAAACAATGGAAGCTTTAATGGAACATGCTTATAGGCATTTAAGTCAGTGAACTTACCATGTGTGGACTAGTAATTGCATATTTTTATAGATTTTTTTATTAATACCTTATATTCTTGTATGAAATTATTGCATTGCATAGCTTTGCAACAAAGCTCCTCAAAAACAGCTGTGTTTGTGTACTTACCATCTATTCTTGGTAGGCCTTGCAGCTGGTTGTATTTGTGGCCAAGATAGAGCGTGCAATTTAGGCTGAGTGCCCACTTTTTTGGTTTGTCATTTTCATTCCTGTTTTGTCCATCTACAAGACAGGTGGAGGAACTTTGTTCACCATTTACTATTGAGATCTTCATAAACTGAGAAGTATATTTTTTTCATTACAAAATATGAAGATGATATACAGTCAGAAAATGAAAGTTGGAGAACTAAAGACTGTCCATGTACCACCATGCTAATTTGTACCATGCTACCAACTTATCTTTTGACCTACTAAATACAGTAGAGGGAGGTGGTTTTTCCATCTACCTTCCCTTACAAAGCCGAGGGGGCCCTTTCTCAAAGTTTAGGACTATATTTCCCAGAATGCCCTTTACTGAGGCTTCACTCTCAGGCAGACAAATCCCTAATCTGTATTACCTATCTCCCAGATGCAAACATACACACCTGGAAGGTAATGATAAATTTAGATGTCAAGCTTCTCCATGTTGTTAAGCAAAGAACATGAGGGGAGGAAACAAGCTCTTTCACAGGAGGAATATTCAAGGTGTTGAAAGGGGTGAGTATGTTCATATTCTGCAAAGGAAGCATAACAATTCAAGTGGAATTGTTAACCAGTTGGAGGCAGTGAACACAAATGGGAGGACAAGTTTTTTGGAGAGAAGAGGGAGAATTGCAGGAACTTTCCTCTCTCTTCATTAGGTTTCTAGGTTTCTCTGGTGAAACATGCTCAAGAGGAAAAAATAGGAAAATTCAAAGAAAAGCAAAGGGAAAGTAGAGATAAATCCTTATTCATTTTCTCTTTCACTGTCCTTAAGGGGATTAACAGGTGTTTAATTGCATTCTCCTTTTTCAGGCAAAGCTGGGTTCAGCAGGGAAGAGCAGATTTATTCATGTAAAGACATTCTCAGCTTTTCTGCACAAAAAAAAACATTATAGGGGCATAGGTAAAGTCTAAGCATTGACTGTCAATTGCTAATATACTGCTGATTTCCACAGTATGTGTAGTAAAGGTGCGTTTAACAACACAGGTGTATTTATATAAGCAGACATAGAAAAAAAAAAACTTTAGGTTTTTAAACTAAATTTGTTTCTTATGTTATATTGCACTATGGATGCTACTTATTCAAGGGGTATTTAAGATTTTTTTATGGCCAAATAGAGGTGTACAAAGTATATTCAAATGCAGACACTATTTACATCGTATTAGGTGTCATTACAAATCAAAATTTAGGCCTACTACTGCAGACCTATAAAATGCAACCCCCTCCCCCCCAGTCCCACTCCTACCCCTCTATTTCAAGAGGTGGTTTGTAGTTTTGTATTCATTAAACTTTAATTTTTCCAAAGGAATATTAGCTAGGATTTTCCCAGATGGGCACAACTAAAAGATATTACTAGATAAGTATATGAATGGGTAGATGGGATGTGGCTTTAGTTGGACTGAAATCTAGATGGTCCCACTCAAACCATGATAGAATTGATGCGATAAGTTACACACCTCTCCACTTCGGGTTTTAAAGATACTTTTTTTTCATTCTTCTGCTCCTTTCTGTTCTTATGCTGCCTATTTATGTAAGCCCCCCACCCCGCTTCTGTTTGCATTTTACACTTTTATGATTGATGCAGGACAAATAAGTAGTGCTTGAACTTGGCTTATATGTGGGTGAAAAAAGTAGGTGTGTAGTTGCAGAAAATGAATTAACATTTAGTTGTCCCTTGAACAGACATCTTATAGAAGCATCTAATGACTGCAAACTATGGATCTCAAATGGTATTATACAGTCAGTGTTCTGTAGACATTTGTGGCTGATCTGGAAATAATATTAAATCTTTCAATTTAGCTTTTGTAGTGAGATTGATATAAGTCCCATGCCTGCAACTTGGTATATGAATAGAGACATTTGCCTCAAATGTACCTGAATGCTTACATATTTGCAGGATCAGAGTCTTAATTTGCATAAGTGCTTTTGGGTGAGCTCACATATCTTCACGTATGAGTGTATAAACACAAAACCCTACTTGCATATATAACAATGTTAGCTTTAAGGTAGACTTTTCTTGAAATGTGCGTTTTTATTTTAATTGGATAGGTTTAAGATGCTTGGTAGAATTATTTAAAGAAATTCAGTTCCCACTGGTGATGTTTTCTTGTGTTGAGTGGTGTAATGAAAATATCACCATCCTTTTCTCCAATACACAGAAATTTTACTCTGTAGTATATTGTATGCTGCAGTTGTCTCTTGCCTATCTATAGCTAAGCATCTCTTGTGGAGTTTTTGTACATTGCTTGGTTTTGTTTTGTTACATCAGTAAAATACAAGATAGTTGCGTAATACTCTATAAATTGTTTGCCTGTTATTTTCTGTCAGAAATGTGTTAGCATTGACTTTTCAAAAGTGCTGCATATATGAAAAGTCTCTTAAACTTTAAAGATGACTGGTGGTATTTTTAAATGTCTGTTACAACAATATAATTTAATTAAGTCCATGTTTGTTGTTTCACAACATCATTATTCTAGACCTCAGGATTTGAGCTATTACACAATAAGGCTTGATTACTGGTAGTTACCAGACAGAGGGGCTATAGCACTGTGTAACAGCAAACTATATTAAATTAGTGTTAATAGCAAAGCACTTCTTTTACAAATCTGATCATTCTCATTGATGTCAGAACTTGTAAAGTAAGCAGTTGACATAAGATAGGGCTATTCTTATGGATTGTTTTGGTGGTCTGCCTCACTGGAATAAGAAAGATTAATTCTTTTTTTGTGGTTGGGGAATGATTTAGAAAACATCTAAGGTACCCGGGAACTGCAGTTTCCAAATACAACAGGAATGTAATGAAAATAGCTGAAAATGGTGTTTCCTATGATGTACTGAAAATGGCTGACTATTGTAAGCTTAAGTATCTCTGCTTCTAAGTAACTAGATGAAACTCAAAATACTAACAAAGTGGGAGGTGTTACATGAAATGCCCTGTGTGTTAACATAGAAAGTACATGGAGCCACAACTAAAGTAGGAGTAAGTTATTCCAGTTGTTTAACTTATAAAATGTGTGAGTAATAGCTACTGAAGGCAGACTTCTAATAGGTTTCTTCAGCATTGTGGTTTTTGTTACTGATTTTTTTTTTTTTTTTTTTTATTTTTTATTTTTAGGGGTAGAACTTTCTGGGGTTGAGAATTATTTCCTTCTTTAAATCTATGAATGACTGCAATAGGAAAATAGGATTTTTATATAAACCTTGTGGAGTTGAGCTGTATCAAAACTGTATGGTCATTTTTCTTTCATTTCATAGTATTAATGATAAAGATTGCAATGACAAGGCTCAGTGGAGCAGGAAACTTAACTGGGTGGTAGGGCCGTCCCTTGCAGAGGAGGGGAGAGGCAAATTGGGGTGACTGTTCCAGGCCCCATACTTTGAAGGGCAGCGCAGAGCTGGGCAGAGTGGCCATGACCCCACCCCTCACAGTGTTAAAGGGGCCTCGCACAGGCTGATTTGCCCTGGGCCCCACACCACTCTATGGTTGTCTCTGCTGGGTGGATTATCCTAATGAAATTTTAGTGTTTCTGGCTTAGTCTGGAGGTGGTTTTATAAGTATTTTGCTAAGTACCTATTTCCCTATACTTGCACTGAGACTGTTTCCTTACCATAAAATGCTATACTAAGAAAAAGTTTAGTGCATTTTGAAAGGCTTGTTGTTTATTTGTAACATATTTTTCTTTATTTATGATGTAACCAATCAGTCCAAAGACAGGAGGTTGGAAAACTAGTGGTGCCCTTTTATTTGGCAAATTACATAATTTGAATAGGGCACCTGAACATATGCCAAGCAGTTTTTATTAGTAATTATTTTGGAGAAGAAAACAGCAATGCAGAATTCACATACTTCTGTTTTTAAACGAGGACTCTGTGCTTGCATGGAAAACTTGCCTAGGGTCTGGTTCTTGTGGTCATTATAGAGAGAACTTGCTACAGCAATCAGCTTTTTGGGTACAGTATACTTTTGGCTCAGAGTAGTGTTCTGACTTACAGGAATAGAGACTTTGGGGTTAGGGCTCCCTAATTATTCACACTGAGAATCATTTGTGATAACACTGCAAACAATACAAGATACAGAAGATGACTTGTGTTAATGAGACGATGATCTGAGCACTTAGGGCTGTTGTTTCTGTGTTGCGAAAGATGGTGGTACTTGCTGTCAGCCTTAAAGGTGAATGATGCCCTCTGGGGATTGGAAGTGATTAGATGAGCAGTGATGCGTTCTTACTATAATTCCATGCCAAGAGTTGTCAGAAATATTTCTGGCAATTCAATTTAGCTGGGACTTAGAGACAGATGTCCCTCACTTGGTCCACTTGGCAGCATTAGGGGTTAGACTTTGCTCGTTGACATCTTTTCTCTGGATTACTTGCCTACAGGCAAGCATCACTTAGTTCTAGTCTAGATAAACAGAAGGTAGAATCACTGCCTCTTTCGCCAACTCTTAACTGTATGGCATGTTCTGTAATAGACAATTTTAGAAGTACCTTGCATGCTATGCAGAATTCTTAAGGGATTTAGGGTTTTGGCATGTGTTAGGCCCAACATAGAAGACTGGCAGTTAAAAGCAGTACATATTAAAATATATCCTAGTATTGTAATTGTTTCTTTAAAAAAAATTCTGGTCAACTGAGGGGATTACCATTTCATCATCCACACCTCAGTATATTGTATGCCAGTTACACTCTGTCGTGAAAGATAATCAGTCATTCATCAATCCTGAGCATATGGTTTGTGTCATCTGAATTGGATACACAAGAAAAAACGCTTTGCATTCAAACTTTACTCCTACTATACAGTTGGTCCAATGAAATATTGCCTCCCCCAAAATCCTTTCTTTATCCACAATAAAGTGTGATAAACTTAGTATTTACATATGTTGGATGAGGTCTTGCCCCTCTCTGTAGCAGAAGTAGGCATTTGTCTCCAGCCACATCTTAGCTTTTGTAAAGTGCATCTATACATGTTAGCATCTAAGCAATCTGTCTTGCCTATGCCTTACTGAGCCAGTTAGAGGTGGTACCATGCCATTCATTTTGCTTATAAACCTCTGAAAACTCTATCCTAGGAGCTGTTGAATAAAGGCTCCTCTTACTATAAGTGGCTGGCATACAGTATGTAATCTGGGAACTCAAATAGCATTATATTCAGTTCTGAGGACAATTAAAAATACATTTATCCTGATTTTTCAGCAACATTATTGGCTGCTATGTCTTGACCAATCAAATTGAAAGATGAAGTGAGGAGTTAGGAAAAAGTTTTGTAATAAAGAGATTATTATGGAGGAGAGTTTTAGGCTGAAATGTGCTAGATTACAAAAAGAATACATCACTTCAGTGGAATATTTAAATTGCATGCTGTGAAGTTTTTGTTGGCTGTGGATTTATTAGGGGGCTTATTTGTTTTCCTTTTTTAATGACAATCTCACAAAGACGATACTATAAGATTATATCTAATTAATTAAAAATATTGCATTAGACCAATTTAACTAGAGATTTTCTAACAATCTCTTAACATTCTAACATTTGCTTTTTATAATATGTTCCCCTCCCCCACAGCTGTAATTCTGTTTGTGATTGCAGTGTACATGACAGGATAGCATCTTGGCCATTATTCTTCAATAAATACTACTTCAAAAGCAATTTTAAAATACTTTAGATGCAATATACTCTGATGTTTCTGTTTAAAAAAAATATACTATAAAATTGTACTTAAAAAAAAATGAAATAAAAACACAGACAACCAGCACTTATCTATTATAGAAATGTATTTCCTGTCCCAAAGAGTACACACTTTAGAAGAGATAATATATGCAATATAGCAGTCCAGGAAAGGTAAGTGACAGGAACTTGTTTAAGGAGAATTAGGATTTTTGGAAAAAGCTGTTCTTAAGAGGACACTGGAAAGAGAAAAGGAAGGAGCTGGGAGATAGTCTTTGGAGGATTAGGATAAGTTGGACTGAAGTGAACAATCTTGTATACCACTTGCACAATCTTGGCTTTGAGAGAGTAGAGTATGTGAGACTCTGAGGGCCTAATATTGTGAGGTGCAAGGCATCTCCTAGGCTAGGGACAGACATTCAAAAAGGCTGAGCCTGAGCCTGAATTGATTCAATCTTTCAGGTTAGTCTAACCTGGCTAGGCTAAACTGGTTTGAAACCATACTGGCATCCCCTCTGGACTGAAGAAGTTCAGGCACGTGCCTGCAGTGGCTCAGGCTAGAAGCCAGGGGGTGCTGGAGCAGCCCTTCCTTCCCTTCCAATATACTGAGCTGAGGGACGGTGTGGCCAAGCCCCAGCAGGACACTCTGATTAAGGAGGTTTCCTGGCACCAGCAGGGAATTGATAACAGAGCATTTCGTTGCACAGCAGGGAGTTACACAGGGAGTTGATAGCACTTATCAGCCCATCAGAAAACAAAAACTTCTCATTACTTCAAGCTTTTCTTAAACAACTTTTTCCAATGAAGGAATGGAGGGATGTTACCAGCTAACTGTTGATTAACTCCAAAAAACTCTAAGTGGACACCATCCTGTCTCCCTTATGCAGACACCTCTCAGCATTAGGTAGCACACCACATGTTGGCTACCATCCATGTGGGGGGCGGGGGCAGGGAGCAGGAGGAAACCAGACAGATGCTGCTGTACCTGCCACCTCTGCCAGAGCTCCAGCCAGAGAGCAGAGGGGCAGGGTCAGCCCTGCTGGCATGGAGCAGATAGCCTGCCCAGGGCTGCAAAGCATTTGGGGTGCTGGGGGATTCCTGGTTTAAGTAAAACTAGGAAGGGGTCTGGGACAGACATTGCATAAAACAGTTTGAGCCAAATCAGTTAAGTCTGATACTACATTCAATCCAGTTTATCTCAAACTGGTTTCAGCCATTTTGAAACTGGTTTATGTGCATTGAACATCTGTTCTGTTACAGGTTTAAACCAGTTTCTGATCTTCAACTGGTTTATGTGTAATGTCTCTCCCTAGACCTATAGAGCAGCTGCAACTGCTGATCGCTTCAGTGGGAGCTGTTTTTATAAAGACTTGCAGGACCCTGTAAAGAAGTGTCCTTCTGATCTTCAAGTCCCCTGACTTGAGTGTTTTAACAAGGATCTAGGCTGTTATGGTAATTTGGACTGCTAAGAACTCTGAGTTGAACTCAAAGCTATGAAAAGTAAGAAGACTGATAATCATAGGAAAGAAATGTGATAAGTAAAAGGAAATGATCAAGGTTGAAGATAAGGTGACATAATGCAGTTGGAAAGATATAAGGTAAGCAATAGGAATGGGCAGTGAGTATGTGTAGAAGGGGAAGTTACATGATGACAGAAACAGTGCTTGCTTTTATTTCACAGTCTCTCTTTAGATTCAGTTTTCTGTAACAAAAGCATAAAGGCTTTGTTTGTTTCCCTAACATTATTGAAAGGACATATCCATTCCCTTATATCTTAGTTCACACTATGATCAATCTCATCAAAACTGGAAATGCCTCCACTTGTTGCTCTCTCCTTTGGCACAACTACATGTAGATCCACTAACTGATGGATCTTTCCTTATTTACACCAGCAAAGGATTGTCTCTGGAAGCAAGATGCTGTTGTGAGACTATATTAATAGCCATCACAGTACTAATTATTGAATAATCAATTTAATTTTAAAATGCTTAAAATTATGCATTTGTGTGTGGTCTGTAGTGGCTCAAATAAACCATTGCTATAGGTCAATGGAAGGCTGCTTGGCATAGTTGATAGAGCACTTGACTTACTCAGGAGACCTGGGTTCTATTCTTAGCTCTGCTGCTGGCTCATTGGGTAACTATTAGTGAGTCATTTCCCTTCTTCAGCCTTCAGTTTTCACATCATATAAAATGGCATATGGTGCCCAACTTTGCAAAGTGCTTTGAGATTTACATATGGGAGGTACTTGGTATTATTACATGTTCTATTGGCTTCTTTATGGTAAAATACATTGATTTGGTATTCCTAATAGTCATGTCCAAAAATAAAAATAAAAGCAAAATCCTTTATAAGTCTGATTTGAAACTATAAAAAGTGTTTGATGGTAAATATCTAACGCAGTTTAAAACAAAACTGTATGCCATTGATTGTGCCTTATCTTGAGCAATTTTCTAATGGCTGGATCTATTACATTATAGAACAGCATACCAAAGGAAGTGGTGGAGGCCCCATTATTTGAATCATTTAAAAATAGAGTAGACAAATCAGTAGATAACAGGGATCAATCCTGCATTAGCAAAGAAGGATGAACAAGACAGCCCAAGAAGCCTCTTCCTGTAAGTCCTGAAACACCCCAATAACTTTGTCCTTTAGTAAGATGGATCAAGTATCTAGTAAGGTGCTCATTATTTGGCAGTTGCATACATATAAATGCCATTTAAATATTTTATTGTATTTCTGTGTTTCATTAGCATGCAGTTCCCAGAACACATTAGTGGATTTATGACTTTGAAGAGAGTGAACTAGAATCACACTTATGCACCTAAGTCCACTTACATAGCAAATAGCTAGAACAGAATTTGGTTCTCATACTTTCAATTATGTTTAAAATAATTTAACAATTCATACGAAGCAAGAGGGTAGTTCTGCTTACCTTACTCTCCCATTCAGGATTTGCTCCATAGTTATTATTTGGGTATTCCATTTGTGCCTTTTAAGGTGTGGTCTGGGAGGAAGGACAGAGGGAAGTACAAAAAAGGAAAATAGTAAGTCATTCTGCATTGTTGGAGAGATGGTGTTGATGATATCAAGTATCTGTTGTTCCATATGATCTGATTTTATGTTTGTAAATCACAGAATCCAGTTAATTTTTATCCATTTGGAAATTTTAACTTGGGTAAACAGACTAGTTTGCATTTAAAAAATATTGAACCTAAGCTTCACTCAACAGTTTGAGTAACTACTACTTTAACTTCAAGGATTCTCCCTCTCCCTCTCCCTCTCCTCCACCCACCCCCGTTTGCATCCTGTCAGAAATTTTAAAGGTGCTAGAGAGAGAACATGTCTTCAGCCCAACCTAAAGCTAAAATTTCAGGTCACTTCACTAGATGTTTGCTCTCTTGACATTTCCAAGTACTTTACAATAATATAATGCATATTTTTTAATACTCACTTCATATACTGCAGAAGTTTCCCCCCCCCCCAACCTCCGTGCCCCAAGATCGGCACAGTTGAATAAGCACCCATGTCATGAGTTTTGCCTGTCAGCAGCTAGAGGTGCAGTTTCCCCCAAACTCCTGCACCTATCTCCTTGAAAGTTGGCAGAATTCATGGCCTCAGTAAGAACCACCATCTCTGCAGTTTTCACCCCACTCTGGCGTAACATACACATGTGACATAAGTTTTGCTTTCAGAAATTTGGGGTGCAGTTTCCCAGACACCTGTGCACCTATCACTTTGAAACATGGCATGCATCATGCTCTCAGTAGAGGCTACCGTCTCTGCAAGTTTCATCAGAATCAGCCAAAAGACGACAAAGTTATAGATATTTAATTGATTCCCCATTATATCCTATGGCCGATCTGGCCGAATCGAAGCGGGAAACTGATTCGGAGCTCCGAATTGAATTGCTGGCATCTGAACTGGCCGGATCCGAACCCAAATTGAATAGTTCCCTATTCTCATGAGCCTAAAGAACAATTCTAGAATTGTTTATTCAATAAAGACTATTTAAGTCAATTTATTGATGCAGACAAGTCTGTGCAAGTCAAAAGACCCTGTAGGAAAGTTCCCTTTTGAACTAAGAAAAGGTAACATAGATAATCCTACCACAGCCCCAGAAAAGAAGGCTCTAAAAACTCAAGGGACTTATTAGATTTAATCAAGGGGCTTAATCAAGGAAGAAGCAATAGGACAAAGTCTTTTCAATGAGAAAAGTGGTAAGGCTCCTCCATGGCTTGTGGGATTTCTTACCTTAATACCTAACCATCAGGTGAGGAACTGGGTCTAACTATTTCTTCATATTGGAAAATTCATGTTTGTTATTTTTAAATCTCCTCTGTTGTATAATCTATTGTTGTCTTCTGCCTTCACTTATGGTTATGCTCAATACTTCTATTATTATTTTAGGAATGGGTACTAGTTCAGACTATTTTTATCTTTACATTGGATTTTTTTTTAAATTTAGTACCTGATTGACTAATTTTAGATGATTTTCTTTAGGCCATGAGCAAATAATTGAATAAATGTAATATTAATTGTAGCTGCAAGATAAATTTCCAATGACAGCCTCATTCAAAACATTATTTCTGTTTCCTTCATGGCTTAAATATTCATCTACCACTTAAATACATGGATTCTTCTTGTCTTTTCTGCATCCCGAAGAAAGCTTATTTCTCTATTTCAGAGCACCTGCCTCTTGTACTATCTTTCTGAAAGTTGTTCCTGTTGTTTCTCACTTTTTCTCCCAGTTTTACAATAATAGCTTTTAAGTAAATAGTGCAGTGATCTGTGACTTGATTATCTGACCTTTAGGGTAGCCATTATGAAATAACCGTTACACAACTTTGTTCTGTAAATTTTGAAGCCCTAGCACATAGTTGCCTATAACAATAGAAAGCAGTAAAGCCTTTTTGGTTTTGGTTCTATTTTAGTACTTGCAAAATTCTGGAAGCTTTAAAGTGATAATAGCCAATGTTAGAGGAAAAATAATTTTAAAGAATAAAGGAACTTTTTTATTACTTGGACCTCATCTTATTGCCCTTAATATGACACAAGCCTTTTTTACTTTTGAGAACTTTCAAAGTGTGTGTGTATGTATATTGCTAATATATAGTAATATATATATTGGTTACTTTGGATTTAGACCAGCACTAAGGTTTAGACTGTAAAATGTGCAACAACAAAATATAGTTAACTCTTTTAATTGTCTGTTTCCTTCTGCACTTAATTACTTTTCCTGTTGTTACAACTAACAGTTACTGCCACTGAGAAGTTCATATGTATAGCAGTAGTCCTCTTGGGTGCAGCATAAATTGTATGAAAATTAGACAAAAACATCTAAAAACATGTCTCCAGCCATTTGCTATTATAGATGCTTAATGGAAAAGTCAGGGCTTAAAAAATGGATAATAAGATAGATTTATAAATCCCTACTTAGACCCCTAAATCGGTGCCTGAGTGTTAGACTTCTGATCAAACAGCAACACCTATTGATTTTTGTGGGAGCTGTTGAATACACACACTTTTGTAAAAAATCTAGTCTAGTTCCAGGCCCTCTTTTGAAAACTCAATCCAGGTCTTTTATTTAGGCTTTTAATTTTTAGTGGCCTGTGTCAATTTTTCCACAGGTACAAGAGAATAATAGGCATAACTGAAAATAATAAACTAAATATATGGCTTTAAGTAAAGAATTTACCAAAACTCCCAGATTGCACTTTTAGTTTTGTAATAGCTGTTAGCCTGTGCACCTCAAATGTATCCATTTTGGGAAATGGATACTAAAACATGTTGATAACTGGATAAAAAAGTTGTGGTGGAAACTTAGAATCATAGAAGTAGGGTCGGAAGGGACCTTGTAGATCTTCAAGCCCAAACGCCCCCACCCCCCGGGGCGGGAGAAAAAGACTGGACTCAGATGAGTCCAGCCAGGTAGTCATCAAGCCTCTTCTTACTTCCACTTCAGAATCTTTATCTTCTTAAGATAGATAGATGGATATGGGCCAGCTACTCTCTGTGTTTGAAATAAAAGGTAGTGTTGTAGAATAATTTTTAGTCTCAATTATGCCAACATTACTGTATAACCTACATGTTAAGTTGCTGTTGATAAACTACAGTGTTATTTTCAGAATTGCTGTGCTATTAGCCTGTTATTTTCACAGCATCCACTTCACTGAGCATCAAACTGTCTCTGACTGCTTTTTTCTTTCTCACCTCCTTTTACCTCACTGGCTTCTTGAAGTACAGCAGTTTTAATGAAATCACTTATAATCTGTCCCCGGTTCCTCACTACTTGCTTTCCCTTTTCTTCTTCCAGAATGATTCCTGAATGCTTCTACACATGTGCATGCACACAAAAATACAAATACAGATCTTTACTATCACATAAAAATTGTCCTAGGAGAATTCTCAGAAATATTCAAATGAGTACTATTTTTAAGGTATTGGAAAAAGGTCTGTTTTAAACTTCAAATGGGGGAGATGTACATCTTGCTCAAATTCCTCATTAGTCCCTAAAACCAAGGAGCCTTATCTATTCTTTTTATTATTAATTTCAATCTGAAATATTTTTCCTTCTCTTTCTTATCTGTAGCTGTAATGTAGTCTTAGCTTCTTATATAACTTTTATGTTAGCTTTATGCAATTTAACTTTACCAACTTCAGTAAATTTACATATCATTAACATCAAGCCCTTTGTAGTAAGATACTTTATATAATGCCTTTCCTTTAAAGAACGTGGAGGATGTGAACTAAGTTAGATCAGGAACAGGTTAACCTGATCTAATAACCATCTGCATACATTTGGGTTACAGCCTTGTGTTTGGAAAGCTTAGCTGCTCACCCTAGCTCCCCCAGCTATACTTTTGACTCCTTATCCTGGACAGACTATTTTTAGCCCCTGGACAGACAATTGCTGCCTCTGCAGACTTGTCAATTCCTTGATCCTGCCAACTCCCCCCCACCCCCCCCAACCAGATAGGTTTTCTGGTGCAGCTCCTGACACCAAAGGTCTGCACAAGCAGGAACTAATTCAGGATCACAAGGTTTAAAGCCAGCCACGTAATTGTAGATTGGCTCCTGCAAATCTGTGTATATACCTTCTTTCTTAGGTATTTTTGTAAATGTTTAGTTACAAATTTCTTTCAAATTTGTAAATATTCATATGGGGAGAGAAAAGACCATTAAAAATTAAATTTGAACTTAAAGTTCTTGGGAAATCCACAGGTACTGGTTAATTGTTTCTTTCTGTGGTTGTTTTGTTTTTTTTAAAGCAAAACAAAAAAGAACTTGAAAGAAACTGATCATGCACATGTGAAGTCTACAAACATTGTTTATGTCATTAGAAAAGACAGTCCAGAAAGTTGAATAATATTTAATATTTATTGAAAGTGGATCTAATAAAACCTTGTTTTTATTTTCAATCTTTTATTTTTATGAGTATTTAACTTGGGAAGTCTGCAAAGTTCAGAAGAGACCTTGGTAGAGTGTTGGAATAATTTGGGATACGTTTTGTTCTAGATTCTTACGGATTCTAACTGGCTGTTTTATACGCTCAAATATTTCTGATTTTTACGGTGGAAGAATTCTGGACAATTAATGTTCTGATGGCCTGTGAAGCAAATGAGAGGAGTAGACCTGTAATTGATGTATTGGTTCATCTGACTTCACTATACTAACAGGATTTTTGAAGTTTTAGTTCTTTCCATGATCTGCACAAGATTATAGCTTGAATGTGTCTGAGATGTATTAAATGGTTTGATGACTAGTTTATTGCTGCTTCCAACAACAATTTGCAGAGATTAGGATTTAGAGTGAGAGATCATTTGAGGATTAACAATTGCTTCTTAAGGCATTTGGATAGCCTTCTTTGATAGCTCTTTTATATGTCACTGTAGCTGGATAAAAATCAATAAGAAAGTGAACTTAATTTTGTTTATCCATTAGTTTTTACTTTAACAGATGTGTTTTAGATACCATAGTAACCTGCTTAATTTGTTGTCCCCATGTATCATGATCTACATAACCTCAATTAGCACAGTAATTAATACGTAAAATCTTTTTCCCCATGATCACACAATGTGAATCATACTTTTCCTAATCTGTTTGACAGGACTGAATGCAACTTCATAAATCCCCAGATAAACAGAATTAATTTATAAAAAACCAGCCCCCTGTACTGTGGTGCAGGCTAACCAAAGATGCATTGCCTTTTATCTGTCTACTTCTTATAAATAAGCTAAATAATAATAACAGTATTACTTTCAACATTACTGGTACCCGAGAATTACAAAGCATTTTTCAGACAGTATTCCTGTGATGTATTTGGACCATTTTTAATAAGACAGTGAATTTAGACAAAGAGGTTATATGACCGACTTAAGGTCATATAGCCATTCATGCGGCAGAGACGGTAATGAATCCCAGGCTCCTAGGCTCTGTAATCTACTTTAGGCATCAGACATACTCTCTGCTTCGTAACTTATTTTTGCCCGTCATTTCCATCAAATACTGACTGGGTGACAGTTCCTAATTTTAAAAGTTACTAACCAAAAATAAATTGATACTATAATATCATCATGGAACATTTTCACCATTCATTTTTTATATAGCACCAAGATTTGTATCTTAATTCACATTTTCAAGGCCAAAACTTGTTCTGATATCATGCAAGAGAATGGTGGCTTCCAATGGTAGGTGACAGTTGTAGTTAGAATCATTCACTTTTCAACTCTACCGTCTCTTCCACCAGCATAAATCATTTTGACCCACCTCATTCCTTCCCTGGCTATGAGCCAGGATTTAAGGAGAAAATGAATGGAAGGAGGAAATGGTTTAGAAATATAGACTTCTAAACTAAAATCCTTTAGAACAGCAGTAATCAAATACAGCATCCTTGAAAACAGTAATTTGTATGTCTGGGGAGGGGGATAACATTTAAGAGAGAGAGCTTAGGAGAAAATGATATAGACACCGAATTGATAAAGTAGACAAATTAAGGCATATGAATGATATAGGAAACTACAAAATAAACAATTTTATATTTTTCAAATTATGTTTAAATGTAACGGTGATGAAAAGCCTTATAAAATAAGCAAACAAAAGGCCCCCAGGTTGCTTGGTCATCATGACGCATTTCCCATCATTTCATGCATCAGTCTTAATCTTGCAGAGCAGAAAACAGATTTTAATGGGAAGCCAGAGAACCAGCCTACATTCCTAATTCACTATCACCATCCCCTTACCACTATCACTAGCGTAATATTTTTGATTTAGCTTTTTTTTTTTTTTTTTTTT
>NW_017728951.1:52200270-52210349 GCF_001723895.1 Crocodylus porosus
CTTCAAGCGAAGGCTGGATGAGTATCTAGCTGGGGTAATGTAGGCCCAGCACTCTTTCCTGCTTATGCAGGGGGTCGGACTCGATGATCTGTTGAGGTCCCTTCCGACCCTAGCATCTATGAATTTATGAAAAAACCTCCTTATTTCTCTCATCTCTGACAGCCCTCCTTCAGGAATCCTGGGAAAAGAGATGAGCTATAAGAGTGTTAGGCTATGTACCCACATTCAAATGATCTGGGAGAATTCTCCCAGGTTTGTTTTCCTGGTACAAAAACATACTCGGAGATACCCAAACAGACACTGGAAGGTTGAGCTCCTTAAGAGCAGAGAGCTTGAGGTGTTTACTGTGGGCAGTCAGTGAGTCCCTGTATACACAGCTCAGCAGGCTCTGCAGACTCCCTCAGTCTTCTTGGAGAAAGAATGACAGTAGTGCATAAGACATCCCTGACTGGCTGATGTAGACTACTCGGGTTCAGCCTTTGTCTCCCTGCAGCCTGATATGGGAATTGTGAAGGGGGCATATTCTGCTGCCTGTTTCGTTGGAGCAGTAGAATCCACGAAGGAATAAACTATTTTCCTTGGGGGAGGGATAAAGTATGCCCAAAGCATCGTGGGATGGCAGCTTTTTCTCAGAAGAGAACATTTACAAACAGTCAATCTCCCAGGTGAAACTCTGTCAGGAATGAAGTAATCCTGATTGTTCCCAGGGCTTTTTTTTTTTTCTCTTGGAGTGGCCATTTTTTGCTGTGGGATAAAAGTCCTGAATATTTGTAGATTATCCCAAGAAAAAACTGAATATCTGTATGTGGCTTGAAACCCATTTTTAGGCTTATGTTGCACGTTCTTAAAATAATTTTTAGAAAAGGTGCTTGTACAACAAGATATGGCATGAGATTGTAGTCCCTAACTTTTGTTTCTGTAGAACCTGTGTTGCTTGAAGCTGTTGGCATTGATATAAACTGGGAATTCTCTGCTTCCTTAATCAAGTTTGCTCAAATGTTGGTTAACAGTCCAGCATTTTATATATTTTTTTTTCAAAAGCATTTAAATCCATTTTCAATGTTGTTTTCCCCCATCACCCCCACCTCTCTCCCCCCAGCTGGCTTAGAATTCTGGTTTGGGGGAGGGAGTTAGGAAAAGGGTTATTTTTCCCTTCTAATGCAATATAGATTCCTAAATTAAAGGGGAACTTATGGGTGTTTGAGGAGTTAAAATGTTGCCTGTTTTTCTTTTCTTTTCATTTTTTTTGTTTCAAAACACTTGCAATTGATTAAATATTATTATGTATAAAGCAGTCACATTAATGGAAAAACAGCAGCTGTTTACTAGTACACAACATTACCTAATATTTTAGGAATTTAGAAGATAAATGATGATGACGAAGACCTTGGAAATGTCCTCAGTACTTTTGCATGCAGTTAGAATGTAAAATGCAAGTATGATACAATTTGCTTTCTTTATTAAAATAAATTAATTCTGTGGAAGGAAGCCATATTTCTGTGGACACTCATTGCATGAACACTTCTGAAGACCCAGAGATAATTATTAGTATTTAAGTTCTCCACAACATGTTTTTGAGGTTTTATTCAGGAACTAGAACCTATGGATTCTACAACCCTTCAAACAGTTAATCTTCCCAGAACCAACTATGATCCTTGCTTCTCTTGTTAATAGGTGCAACCCCCCTCATGCCTTTCATTATAACCTTGATAAGAGGCGTTTATCTCATTTTAGTTGGAATGAGATGAGGGTTTTTTGGAAGTCATTTCTTTTTTTCTATGTGCATCTTCTCTGGGATGAGGGTAGGAATCTCACACTGTTTCTAGTAATGCAACCTTGGAGTTCTTCTAAGAAATAAGTAACTTTCTATAAATAAATTATTGCAGTTAGGCCATGGTAATTTATACCAGGTCTGACTTTTGCTGAGTACAGCTGAATTGATCAACAACCTTAAAGGTGGTTATAATAATAACTTTTCTTAGAAGATAGTCCCACACAATATTACCTAAAGAAAATAATCCTGAAGCTGAGAAATCCCAAAGACAATTGTTTGGGAAGAAAATAATTAAATTTAGTGGCAATCATATTTAAGATTGTGGATAAATGCTTTTTAAATGCCAGTGATGCAATTCTGTAGTCATGAAGGAAGACTCCTTTAGCACGGGTAAAGAGTGGGAAAGAAAATCAGATCTTGTTGAGAAGGGAAATGAAAGCAGTAGCAGCAGTAACAATGATAATAGAGAAGATGATGTATGTAGAAATTGAAAAATAGAGAAGTAGACAGGAAGCACAGGCAACTTTAGGGGAAATTAATAATATTTATTTAAAAATTCATATCCAGTAGGGATGCTGGATAATCTAAAAGAATTTATCCCATATACTGGAATATACAGTGACAATATAATAAATATGTGTTGAGTACTATGGAAAAAATAGTAAAATTATCAGGTGGCACAAGGAAATAACACCAGATAAAGATTCTGTATTTGGAAAGAAGCAGGAACATTTTTCTTGGGTTGATAATGAAATTCTCTGTTTGAAGTCATATGTTGAACAGCATTTACTGAAATTGAACTATTCAGGCTGGGGACCAACTGGTTGAGCAACAGTTTCACAGAAAAGGATATGGGGGTTACAGTAAGCAACAAGCTAATATGAGCCAACAGTGTACCTTTGTTACAAAGGAAGCTAACAGTATACTGGGCTGTATTAGTAGGAGTGTTGCCAGCAGATTGCGGGAAATGATTTTTCCTATCCGTTTAGCACTAGTGAGGCCACATCTGGGGTACTATGGCCAGTTTTCCTGCCCTCTCCCCCCACTACAGAAAGGATGTGGACAAGTTGGAGAGAATGTAGTGGTGGGCATTGAAAATGGCTGGGGGCTGGAGCACATGACTTCTGAGGAGAGGCTAAGGGAACTGAGCTTATTTAGTCTGCAGAAGAGAAGACTGAGAGGGGATTTGATAACAGCTTTAACTACCTGAAGGGAGGTTCCAGATAGGACAGAGCTAGACTGTTCTCAGTGGTGGCAGATGACAGAACAAGGAGCAATGGTCTCAAGTTGCAGCAAGATGAGTTTAGGGTTAGATATTAGGAAAACCCTTTTTTCACAAGGAGGATAGGAAAGCACTGGAACAGGTTTTCCAGAAAGGAGATAGAATCTCCATCCTGGGAGGTCTTTAAGGCCTGGCTTGACAGTGCTGGCTGGAATGATCTAGTTGGGGACAATCCTGCTTTGAGCAGGGGGTTGGACTAGGTGACCTGAGGTCCCTTCCAGCCCTAATTGTCTATGATTCTAAGTTAAAACTATGGAGCTGAGTAATTTGTTTTAAGAGTGGTAAAAGGATTGGCTGAGGAATTCTCTGAATAGCAAATGCTAACTTTTAATAAATATAAGGTACACTGAAGAAGTTTCAAAATGCATGAAGAGCGCTAATTTTGTACCAACATTTTAAAAAAGCTTAAATAATGATGCACAAGACCACCTGGCATATACCATAATGTAGTTCCTAGACAATATAATAGAAATGCTTCTAGAATCAGTAGAGAATTGAGGAATAGTAATGTATTGCTAAAAGAGTAGGTTTTACCTTTCGTTTTTTTCTTCCTACAATTTTGAGGAAATCAAAAGAATTTATTTTAATGTCAGTATGTTGATGGTAATGTAATGCCATTTCAATTTGTCCCTTGTGTCATTAGTTTTTGTTTGGGCAGAGAGCTGAAAAGTTCCAAGTAAATCATCAGTATACAACATGTAGTCTGAATCAAATAGTACTTTTGTATGGTTGTAGTCTTTAGAAGAGCCAGAAAGACATTTTAGGGTATTGCCCACTCTCTGGTATCGGAGAGAGAGATGGTTCTTGTGTCTGACAGATGGGGAAGCTTAAGGGAATAGGAATATTTTTGTTTGGATGAATATTGTATTTGTCAGTCTGAGTGCATTTCAAGTACTAAAGTCTGCAAATATGAATATTCTTCACTCTGTGAAGGTTTGACCGCTGACCTTTTACCAAATCTCTGGCTCTGATCTGGCTCAAGTCTATTTAGCTAATGATATACAATGTCGTAGCTTGAGGTAGCAGAAGTAGATCAATGTTTGCAGTAATGTTATTTTACACTTGAATAAACATAATATTGCAAGAGTCTCAGAATATGCATTTCTTCAGAACTGGTGTCTTCAATATGTATTTCAATTATATAAATCTTGCTCAGGGTACTTAAATGTCTTATGATGCATTGGATAAGGATGAATAAAATATAAATAACCATTTTCCTTATAAAATTCAAGTAGTAGCTTATGATGCTGCATGCTAGCATTAACTGCTGTCCTGTTTGATAGTAGTATTTTATGATGGAATTGTGGATTAATCTAAATGGGTATAATATTAAAATTGACAGTTTTAATGGAACTCTGTTAATCTGAGACTTTAAATGTAATCCTTTTATTATCTGTATATATCATAAATGATATCAAAAGAGTACAAATGGAGATTTTTAAAGTGACTTCCAAACATGTTACATGGAAAAAAAAAATCAAGTGTCACTGGTTCTATCTTTTGTTTATCCACTCCTAAGAAATAAAATCAGTTAGGATATACTCATGACTTCATTGTCTTTCTTAATTCATTATATATCTTTTTTTTCCTTATACCATTCAACCTCAAGTGTATCCTTCATTATCATTCATAAAACAAAGGCTTTGAGTTTGGACTTTCAACATATTGATATTGCTAACTATATAGACTGAATAAAATCAATAACCTTGTAAGTGAAAAGAAATAAAATTAATACTCAAATATCCTTTCTCTTGCTTTATTTCATTCCATTAAGACGTATTGCATTGTAATTGAATATGTATATTATCGCCTTTGAATTGTACTAGGTACAGCCTCCTTTTTTTTCCATGTAGATTGTTTAAAAAGGGAGAAGTTGATAACAGGGGAAGGGAGAGGTTACTGCATTTGGTGAAAGTGTAGTCTGTGGTGATTAGATATGTCATTGCCTTCGGTTGTTTCCATAGGAATACAAGATAAGAGGATATTGCTATTTTTATTGAATAAGGCCTGTGAAAGCTGCTCCTGTAACTATGTGATTAGATCATCTGAAGGCAACACAGGATTTACTCCTGTACTGGTGCTTTTTTGTTGCATGCACCTATGCTAAATCAAAACCAAACTTTTATTTTTATTTATTTATTTTGCTTGCTCATATAAAAATGTCTTGAACCTTGAGTACCTGCAAGCATTTTGTATTGAACCAAAACTTCCTAGTAATAGTCTTAAATATATAATTAATATTTTAAATTTATAGTACAGTTTGTTCATCTGGTGGAAGACGCCCAACTAGACAGAAGTCAGGAAATATGTCTGTCTGGGACTCTTTACTACAAAAACATTATGCTACTCTACTAACTGGCTAACTTTGAACAGTCATCTAACCATGATGCTATATAATTGCATTTCTAGCATCATATTGATATCTCACAGTGGCTCTTCTTAATTTCAGTGACAACTTTGAATTCTTATTCTGCATGAACAAGCAGGGTATTTCAATTTATAAGAAAATTATTCCAATTTACCAGATAGCAGCTGAATACTCAAAGTGTTCTATGAGAACGTTAATGAATAGTTACTTGATTTGGATTTCCTGTAATTAAAGAATATGAGATGCTGCAAACTTCTCATTTCCTCCTTGATATAAGGGAAGGTCAAGCATAAAGTATGCTTGTAGTTCATATAGTTATTGAGGGATTAAGGATATTAATATATTTCTGGGTTTTAAGTTGCACAATTTTAAGGTACAATTTTGCTCGTAACTTCATGTTACTTACTGGGTTAGAATCAGTCAGTAGAACTTGCATTCCAATTTACATTGCTCCAGTTTACAATGGTGGGTCTGCCCTTTTGTGCTAAGCCATTTATTTTATGAACTGTGGGCCCAGCTACAACTGTTTCAGTAGTTCTATACCAGTGTAATTCAACTGATTACTCCAGTTCTATATTAGTAAATTGGTATGTCTAAATCTGGATGAAATATAGAGCATTTTGGTCCATAAATGTTGGGTTTATCACAGATAAGGAAATTTTATTTATTTATTTATTTTTATATAACCATAATTGCTCAAAATACTTTAGTGGTCATTACATTTTGAGACACTAATGAGAACAGTAACTTCATTAAGGGATCATCCTAAAGATCATGAAAAGGCCTTCATACCCAATTTTTGGGAGACTCAAGTATGATAAGGGTCACCAGCAGTTGGGTCTAGATGTATAATTACATGGCTGGGTGCCTAGGGCATCTGCAACACAGAGGCAGTGTAACTTCTTCTGGTTGCTTCAGTGCCACTGGCATGATTGTATGGCTGTGGCAAAAGCCCCTTTCCCCCCCATCCCCCAAGTTAGCATCTGGGATGGCTACCTCAGTTGTCTTACCCTACTTACATCACTGATTGTCAAAGTTGTTTTTCACTTCAGATGTGATACTTGAAATATGAAAATCCTTACAGCACATGATCAGCCAAAAACCCTAACAATACTGTGCAACAGTAGCTTTGTATTTCCAAGTTCTGAATTCTGACTTTTTTTAAATGTCTAGTGTACATTGTAAATTTAAAAAACCAAAAAATAATTCAGGCCTGGTTTGTTGGCACGTAAATTTTCACTATGTACAATGATATTGACCTTGATATCTGGCCAGCTGGCTTTAGAAATATGACTGTTCTATAGTAGAACAGTGGTTTAAAGATCAGTAAGATATGATTGCTCCTGTAAGCAGTCTCATCCAGGAAGGTATGAAGAATAAATTGCAGTGACCATAACAGGATATGTTGCAGGTTCAATATGCTTGAAGAACCAAAATCCACTTTGGATGGGGATGCAATCAGAGAATAAATTAACGGAGGTAGTGTGCTAGTTTTCCCGGTATCTCATATAACTTTAAAATATTCCTTGTAAGCAGCAAAGCCTAAATTCACTGGACTGTCTTTGTTACTGCTAGGAAGGAGAATGCTGGCAGGAAGTAAAATACAAGTGGAGTCAAACTTTCATACAAAATAAGTTGGATGTTCAAAAAAATAAAAATAAAAGTCTCCCTCCCCCTCCTCTCTCCTCCCCTCCCCTCCACTCCCCCAACATGCCCTCCCTTAGTTTAAACTTGCAGCTGCCTCTGGAGTTTTTGGTCCAAATGCCAGTAAGTCCCATTGATTTCAGTGAGAGGAGGATTTCACTCTTGGACTTATAGGAATAGACCATTACAACTGACCATCGTTTCATCTGATTACAAATTAGCACCCTTTTAAGATGCATGTTTGATTTATATTACTGGAAACCGTGGGGAAAAATTGCCTCATTTTCCACCTCTGTTGTAGGAGTTATACAGTCACTTTGCCAGCCATTGATATTATGGGGTGTTTTTACATGTGCTTCAAGGGTGAGGGGGGGCACTTTAATTAGAGTGGCTCCAAGATCCTCTCTGCTTAAAGCACCTGCAGCACCTCTTGTGTCAGTGTCCCTCTGGTTCAAAATGGTGGCAGGGGCCCTTTAACTAAAACTGGTTGGACAAGCTTTAGTTAAAGCACCCCCCACTGACATTTTGAAGCCACAATTTTTTAATTGCAGCACAGTGGAGCAGCCTCTGCACACATGTACACACACCTGTAGCTATCTGAACTTGTAATATGATTACTGTTACAATGAAATCAAACCAATAAACAATTAAGAGCAGTTAAGTTGTTAAATTAAACAGTTAAGTTTTGAGCAATTTTCAGGTTAGGGTAAACTGCTCTTCTGTGTTTAACTTTAGAAAATTCACACTGGACATTTATTTCTGGATGGCTCTAAGAAGACTGGGAGGATGCATGATGGCTGTCTAATTCCCTGTGAACAGTCTTACAGTGCCGAATCCTGTCTCTGGAAACAGAAGTCTGGGCTTTGATTCTTCACAGTTGCTCTACTTTGAAGGCATTGGTAGAACCTGAACCAGCTCATCTTTGAGGCTGCTTACTGTAATGGTGCCAACTCCTGTGATATCTGCTAGGGGCTGGGAGTGGAGGGGCTTTTTCCCCCTTAAGGGCTTAGCACTGAAATTGAAAATATTCAATGAGGATATTGTCTTTTATTTAAAGAACAAATATATTGAGTATCATGCATAGGTGAGAAGGTACAGGTATATACATTTCAGAAAGTGTGTGTGTGTGTAAATAAAATATACACACACTCAACAAGAATAATGGCTAATAGCATTTTGAAAAAATGCAAACATTTAATGTAACATTGTAGCATTATCTTGCCAACTACAAACATAAATATCATGACAGGTTTATATGTATATAATTATTTTTTAAAAAATCATTTAACTCTACTATTTAATATAAATAATAATAAAAAAAGACCCTCATTATTTTAAACCTGTCCTGATATTTAAATGTTTGTAGTTGGCAAGATAATGCTACAGTTACAATAATTTTGGGGTTTTTTCAAAATGCTGTTATTAGCCATTATTCTTGTTGAGTATTAAGAAGGGATAATTAAAGGAAACTCACATTTGATATTCAACAGATGCCATTTTCAAATACTAGTACATTAAAAGATCATGAGGAAAATATGATATACTTGCAGATTGTGCAGTATCCTATTAGTGCTTTATTCTTAGTGTGTTTTATATGTAATATAATCACGTAAATGTTGGGTCAGAGTCAAGGAATATATTTCACGAGCATGGAGATGACTGAATACCTCAGATTTCAGTGTGATACTGTAGAAGTCATTACCAATATTCAAGGCAATCACTTTGTACTGAGTACTATTTTGCCCATGTGAACTGTTTGCTTGCTAATTTCTGGGACACTATGGTTGAAACAAGGATAAGGGGTTGCCCAAAAAGCGTATTAGGTAGGTAGAGAAACTTCCACTATTTTGTTCATTGAAATTCAGTGGGATATAAATATAAACCCCTTTTTTGGATATCTTTTGATTGACAGATGTCCACTGAGGGGCACATACGTAGCTGTTTCTCAATATAGTCTCTGCTTTTATTTAATTCAAGGGTTGGCAACCTACAGCCTACAGGTAGGATCTGGCCTGCAGACATGAGGCTTCAGCAGCGTTTACTGTTGCGGGTTGGGGGTGGGAGGGCAGGGATATGTAGGAATTGCTTTTTCCTGCTTCCGTGGGGAAAAGTGGTGGCAGTTGGCACCGTTTCCAGGCTAGTTCTATGAAAAGTTATGGCAGCTGGATCCTGCTGCCTGCTTCTGATCTGAACTGGGTCAATCCAGCCTGCAGCCTTAAAAAGTTGCCAGCCTCTGACATGGCTATCGAGCATTTTGTCATTATTGGACTTGAAATATATTCAAACTCGGGTATTCTAAAGTTTAGAAATGCCTTTATTGTTTCACTAAATCTAGCCTAAAAATGCATCCTCCCCCATATATCTCCCCTGTATTTCATAGAGAGGATAAGAGAATTTACAGAAATTAATCATCTGAAGCCATTGCTTTGTTTGTGAAAAGTAGGGTAGGGAGGAGGAAAAGGTAGTGCCAACAGTTTTAACTATGGTTAAAAAGGAAACTTGTTTAATGTTCTTTTTAATAATAAAAATACATTCAGATCACTGTATGGCTAGGATGCTACTTTCTATCTGTTTCTTTGACAGGAAAAGATGAACTCTTAAAGGAACAGTGAGAGTGGTGATAAAAATAAATTTGAATAATGTAAATATTTTAACTCTACTATTTAATATAAATAATAATAAAAAAAGACCCTCATTATTTTAAACCTGTCCTGATATTTAAATGTTTGTAGTTGGCAAGATAATGCTACAGTTACAATAATTTTGGGGTTTTTTCAAAATGCTGTTATTAGCCATTATTCTTGTTGAGTATTAAGAAGGGATAATTAAAGGAAACTCACATTTGATATTCAACAGATGCCATTTTCAAATACTAGTACATTAAAAGATCATGAGGAAAATATGATATACTTGCAGATTGTGCAGTATCCTATTAGTGCTTTATTCTTAGTGTGTTTTATATGTAATATAATCACGTAAATGTTGGGTCAGAGTCAAGGAATATATTTCAC
>NW_017728951.1:52210449-52219029 GCF_001723895.1 Crocodylus porosus
ATTAAAAAATGTTATACTGTTGGCTTCAGTATGAATGGAGAGAACAACATAATGGGGTTGCATACTTCTTGGTCAACTAATGTATTATCTTGGCAAGCTCTGTAAGCATCTGCCATAGATATGAAAGAACTGAGATATAGGAGCGCTTTTTTTTCTCTTAGACAGTATACTGCTTGAGGCAAGGATAGCTTCAGTATATGTTTGTAAATTGCCTTGTAATGAGTTCTGGATTTTTGATTGCTTCCTAAGTGCTGCAATAACAGACGTAAATGATAATGGTCTCCAGAGACATCAAGGATAGTTCAGACCACGGAGACTGAAAATGCTGCCGAAAATGCAGGCTCATACATACATACTGACAGGGTGCTGCTGTGCAACTCATGCTATTTCTAACCCTTAGAATTCTTGGTCAATATGTGAAGGAGGACTTCAGTTTTCCAGAGCTGTTAAATGTTGCCTTCTGTGGGCATTAATTTTGTTTTCACAACTGAAAAGTGGTTCTTCATACTCTAAATACCAGTGCAACTTAAAAAAGGCTAACAATTTAAAATGAGAGTAACACCAAAAATTAATTTCATGTACTACTCAATGTGATCCTCAGAATGGAATTTACTACAGTTC
Organism: Crocodylus porosus; assembly: GCF_001723895.1. Lineage (NCBI taxonomy): Eukaryota > Metazoa > Chordata > Crocodylia > Crocodylidae > Crocodylus > Crocodylus porosus. The sequence continues at coordinate 52,211,071 of NW_017728951.1, forward strand.
ATTCTTTGATTACCTTTTAGGCTAAGTACAGATGGTCAAGGAACTGGAGGCTGAATTGATTCAGTCTTTGCAGGTTAGTCTAAGCTGCAAAGATCAAACCAATAAACAAATGAACAAACATTCACTTTTGATTCAAGAAATGAAGCTATATACCTGCAGTGGCTCAAGTCAAAAGCCGGAGGGTGCTAGAGCATGGCTCTCCTCTGACACACAGCCAGCATGTGTTCACTTCTTCCTGCTGCCCCCAAAGTTTCTGGGATTTTCAGTCCAGAATTACAACAGCGGGACTTTGCAGGGTTGCTTATCATTCCTGCTTCCAGGTGCCTCTGGTTTGTAGTCCACAGTCACAGCCAGCAGCAAGCAGGGTGAGGAAGCTCCATATCCAGGAGAAGGGGAATTAAACCCCCTCCCTGGCCCGAAACCACAGCAAGGGTTTGCCAGAGGGGTGGGGGTGCAGTGAGTTGGCCAGTGAGCCAGCCTTCACTGTTCTAGCTAGGGAGAAGAAAGTTGGGCCAGCCCTGCTCTTTTGAGCAGACAGCACAGCCCATCCCAGGGCAGCAAATTATACTGGGGTGCTGGGGGGGAGAGGGGGGCTCTGATTTAACTCGAACCAGGAAGGGATCTGAGAGAGAGGTTTCATAAACCAATTTCACCTAAATTGGTTAAGTCTGATGCCACATTCAACCAGGTTTATCTTAAATCAGTTTCAGCCAGTTTGGGGCCGGTTTATGTGCACTGAACTTATGTTCTGCAGCAGGTTTAAACCAGTTTCTGATCACTTAACTGGTGTATATGTAACTTCTGTCCTTAGCCTTAAAGTCTGAAACACAAGCCTTTTAAATTATTCCCTTTTCTGATTCTTCTGGGCAAAACAAAATAGGAATATTTTTCCTTTTCTGCAGAAAATGGTTGGATTTAAGATATATCCAGGTACATTGTCTGAAGGTCATGGAGTCTTAAATGGAAAATCAAAGACGACTAGCAAACCAGTTGCAACACTTAACCACAGGAGTCTACAATGCTTGACAGCTCAATACTGCTTTCCGATGTGTAATGTGTGTGTGTGTTTCTATAGATCTCTTCCTCTTCTCAAGTTTGGTTACATTAATAGATTGTAAGGAAGGGACCTCAGAAGACCATTGGGTCCAGCCCCCTGCACCAAGCCGGAAAGATAACTTGGGGTCAGCTGGCCCCAGCAAGGTGACCATCCAGTCTCCTCTAGAAGATTTCCAGGGTAGGTGATTTATACCACCTCTGGAGGGAGCTTATTTCACAGTCTGGACACTGTAGTTGGGATATAGTTTTTCCTAATGTTGAACCTGAAGCAGTCTGCAAAGAATTTGTGACCATTACTCCTAGTTTTCCTCTCAGGTTCCCTGATGAACAGTTGTTCATCAAGCCCTTGATGTACGCCTCTGATATAGTGGTCCCGTCTTCTAAATATGCATCGACTGATGTATGCCAAGTTATTGTTGGCCCTGCTGGCTACAGCGTTGAACTGCCGGCTTATGTTCATGCTGTGGTCAATTATTACTCTCAGGTCCCTTTCATTTGTAATGCTGGTCAGGTTGGTGTTGCCAAGCCTACAGGTGTGCAGGGGGCTGTTCATCCTCAGCTGCAGCATTTTAGATTTCTTGACACTGAACTTCACCTGGTTCTGGTCCACCCAACTTGCAAGTCTGTCTAGGTCTGCCTGTATCTGCAGCCTATCTTCAAGCTTTCCCATAACTTGGTGTTGTCTGCCAACTTGGCCAGTGAGCTCTTCACCCCCACATCCTAATCATTGATAAAGATGTTGAAAAGCACTGGACCAAACACCACCCCCTGTGCGACACCACTGGCCACTTCCTTCCAAGATGACCTGGATCCATTCAGTAGAACTCCCTGGTTCCTGCCCTGCAGCCAGTTTCCTACCCACCTGACTGTCTCACAGTTAAGCCCACAGTCTTCGAGTTTTCTCATGAGAACATTGTGGGATACTAGGTTGAAAGCTTTTTGGAAGGGAGGTATATAATGTCAACCTCCTCTCTCTTATCCAGGTGGTGAGATACCCAACTGTAAAGGGAGATGAGATTGGTAAGACCGTAACCTGCCCACGATGAAGCCATGCTGGCCGTTGTTCAGAATGCTACCTTTTGCAAGCCTATTACACATAGACTCCTTAATGAATTTTTCCAGAATTTTCACTGGGATAGAAGTTAAGCTAATTGGCCTATAGTTACCTAGGTCTTCCCTCCTCCCCTTCTTGAAGATGGGCACAACATTGGCCCTCTTTCAGTCCTTGGGACCTCCCCAAAGCACCATGAGTTTTGGAAGATCTTTGCCAGGGGTTCCACAATGACTTTGGCCAGCTCCGTCAGCACTCTTGGATGAAGTTTCATAGATTTCATAGACATTCAGGCTGGAAGGGACCCCGGCGGATCATTGAGTCCAGCCCCCAACCCCAGGGGCAGGAAGTCAGCAAGGATCATAGGTTCCCAGCAAGATAAGCATCCAAATGTGTCTTGAAGGTGTTCAGACTGGGTGCTTGAACTTTCTCCAGTGGCAGTCTATTCCAAACCTTCTGGGCTCAAACAGTAAAGAAGTTTTTCCTTATGTCCAGCCTGAATCGGTCACAGTGGTGTTTGTGACTGGTTGATCTTGTCATCTCTTGGGGAACTCTGGTGAACAGTCATTCCCCCAGATCCTGATGAGCACCCCTGATAAACTTATAGGTAGCCATTAGATCAAACCTGAGCCTGCGTTTTTCCAGGCTAAAAAGCCCCATGACTCTCAGCCTGTTGTCATAAGGTCTGTTTTCCTGATCATAAGCGTGGCTCTTCTCGGGACCCTCTCAAGCTTCTTCACATCCTTTTTTAATTGCAGAGTGCAAAACTGGACACAGTACTCTAGCTGCGACCTCACCAAGGCTGAGTACAGCAGGAGAATGATGTCCTGAGATTTGTTTGAGAAGCATCTATGGATGCCAGCCAGCACTTTGCTCACTTTACTAGCATCAGCATCACATTGAAGGGTTATGTTCATCTTGTGGTCAGTGATGATCCCAAGTCTGTTTCTTCCCTAGTGCTAGCCAGCGTACCACTGCTGAGCCCATAAGGATGCTGCAGGTTTTTCCTCCCAAGGTGGAGAACCTTGCATTTTTTTGGTGTTGAACACCATCAGGTTCTCATCCACCCATTTCATTTGCCTGTCAAGATTTGCCTGGATCACCCTCCTAACCTCAGGTGTGGATGCTTTACCCCAGAGTTTGGTGTCATTGGCAAACTTGGCCAGCCCGTTTCTGACACCAATGTCCACATCGTTGATAAAGATGTTAAACTGTATAGGCCCTAGGATAGAGTCTTGAGGGATCCCACTAGTGACCATGCACCAAGACGATTGACTTCTGTCAATCACCACCCTCTGTGTCCTACTGTTGACTCAATTCCCCAGCCAGCAGATCGTAGTGAGGTCAAGGCTGCAGTTAGCCAGTTTTTCCAAGAGGTGATCATGAGACACCAGATTGAAGGATGTTTTGAAGTCAAGATATACAACATCAATCTCTTCCCCCTTGTCCAGGTGATACGTCACCTGGTCGTAGAAGGAAATGAGATTGGTCAAGCAAGACCTGCCCGCAGCAAACCATGCTAGGTATCCCTCAGGATATTGCTGTCAGGTAGTCTGTTAAGGATGGCCTCTTTTGATCTTTTCCAAGACCTTCCCCAGGACAGAGGTCAGGCTGATGGGCCTCTAGTTTGATGGATCTACTTTCCTCCCTTTCTTGAATATAAGCATGACATTGGCCTTCTTCCAATCTTCGGGCATTTCACGACAGCACCAGAAGTTCTCAAAGATCCATGCCAGGGGCTGAGCTATGATGCTTGCCAGCTCCTTGAGTACCCTTGGGTGTAAACTGTCAGGGCCAGCTGACTCCCTGTGACAGGAGTACCTCTACTAGAGTCTGTCTATCAGTGACTCCGCCCTTCTGTTATGGGCCAACCGCCTGCTTTCTCTCCTGCCATGCCTTGATCTTCATTAATTAATGGATGTTAATTAGTGGGAGGCTGCCCATTTATTTGCCCCGGTGCCATGGGGTGCTATCTGCAGCTCCTTTTTCCTCCCCTACACTGCAGCCCAAGCCTCACAGATGATATTGACATGGTTTTATCTGGACCTTGTTGTAATTTGGCCCTCCCCTTGTCTTCCCTGGGCTTTCCACAGCCCTGTCTCACTCTGTCTCATTCCGTGCCTTCCTGGCGCTCCACTGCCCTCTTGCGCTGGGGCTTTTCACTGCACCCTCTCATGCTGGGGCTGGGGTCAGTGCACCCCAAAATACTGCCCCCTCTCTGGTGCCAGGGTCCCCATGCCACCAGGAATCCCCTATGAGGTCTCCTCTAACCCCTAGTAGCCTCACCACTACAAAGAGAAAACTCAAGCCCCTGGGCTATAACATTAAATCTAAGCCATCTGGCTAAACATCATTCAGTCCCTACCAGGGAATTCTCCACCCCGTAACAGTAAACAGGAGCTGCTCATGCTATCGGGCTTCTCCACTCTGCTTGCTCCCACACAGTTCCTTCTTCCTTAGCTGCTAGTGGAGAACTGCCCTCCTGGCCTCAGCCCTGGGGTGTATATGTGCCAGGCCCTTCCCCTTCCTGTCAGCTGACTCCCCAGCGGTTGCCCTAGCAACCCGCACCTGTGTCTCTGCTCTGAGAGTAGCAGGTACCTTAGTATCCTACTACACTCCCCCATGTATATCTTTTTTGTTTTTTAAGTAATTTTTGCATTTTAATTGCATAGAAGCTGGGGTTTCCTTGTTATGTATGCCATCATATTAAGAAATTGCCAGTTATTGCACGACAGCAACTAGTATTGTATTTTCAGATGTCAAGCTTCTGCCATTGGTTTAAAAAAAGCATCAAATGGTGATTTTTTTAAAAATTAGTTGTAACAAAGGTTCTTACTTTTTTAAGTTTATCTCTAGATTTTGTCTCACTGCCAGGCTTCCCACAGTTTCCACCTCCCCTCCCCCAGTGTATCACAGAAGTATAAGAAACATTTGATTTCATAATGTAGATTTGGAAAGATCTCTTATGAACTATTATCTTAAAGTAGGGTTTATGGATTGATGCTGTACACTTTGTGGAAAGCTGCACTAGATCATCATTACAAGGACAGCAGGGGGCAGGAGTTTCATAGCAGGCATGGACACAATCAGCATGTTCTTGTTCTTTGGGGGAAGCGAACTTCTTCTTTAAGTGGTTATTGGCATGGATATTTTTTTTCGTTGCCTCCTTCAGTAATATCCTTAGCTATACGCTGTAAATGATATAAAGCTATAAATGTTTACAAATGTGAAAATACATGCAGCTTCTAGAAGCAGTTAATAAGTACAAAGTGATCTGTAATAGAAAGTGAGACAACTCTTATTGTAAATTGCTTTAACATTGTTTATTTCTGGTGCATTGTATTTTAGGGATCAATTACATTCAGAGGGAGATAAATTGAAATTATTTTCTATTGATAAAACATGCATAACAATGCAGCAGGGTACCCTGGGCCTGTTACTTACAGGGCTGCAGTGATTTCCAGCTGCCTCCACACCACTGGTGGTTTTGGCCATCAGTTATTGTGCCCTTCCCTGCCCCAGTTTACCCACCCTATTTACACTATTGTTTGAACATCTATGGTTCTGTGACAGCAGTTCATGTTGAAATTTTTAGACTTTGAACAATTTTTTAAGCAATTGGAAAATAAATGGAAAAAGAGTTATTTAATGTCTATCTCCAGATGTATCTTGGCTTGCAAAGATGGCTCTTCTTTTTCCTTCCCCCTTCATCTGATCTATGGGGTCCAGTAGGAAATTCAATATTCTACTTAAAACCTCCATTTTGCTATTATTTTATGCCTTCAGCTAGCTATTGCCTTAACTTGCAGCGAGGAGAATAATGGCCTATATCCTCCCTTATATGTCTGTGAGCCTTTCTGAATCCAGTAAGAGCTACTGTTTATCAGAATTTAGATCAGCATGTCCAGCTCTGTGCCTGTCTGTTTTATATTCTGTTAGCCCTGTAAATTTGTTTGCTATGTCCACTTGAAAACTTGATTCTTCCAGCTATCAAAACAACAATCAGTCTAACCACATCATTTTTCTTCCCTCTTGAGCTGAGTCATTGCTACTCAATATGTCTCCCCATCACCTAAGATAACAAATCTACTTAAAAAAGAAACTAAAAAAATCCATCCTTTTGAAAATGCTAGGCTTACTGTCTCCTCTTCATATTTCAAACACATCTTTCATTGAGACAGCCTTTTTGTTTATTTGTTTGTTAAAGTGACTCTGTCATCCTCCTATCTCAGGCCATGCTGATTAAACCTCAAGGGTGACTACTGTCTATCCTTACTCCACTCTTGGTTTGGAAAGTTTTTCTATTTCCTTATTTAACTGATGGTTTTGCTGGAGTAAACTTCTATGTTGAAAAGCACAATCCTAGTGGATGGGGCAGGAAGGGATGATGCAGAGACCCAGGTCCTACAGATGGGCTCTGTGTCACATATCTGATCTATGGGCCAAGAGAGTGATTACTGCTGGTTTATATAATCCTAAGGTAAAGAGACTTTCTATAGTCCAGAAACCCTACAGTCTAAATCAGTGATTTTTTTTTTCTTTCAACCATGGTGTCACAAGATCGTTTTAAGGGTACCATGCAATATAAGCACTGTTAGGTATGGAAACACCAACACATAATTCACAAGATGTACCAAGAGAATTTGAACAGGAATTTGATGACTAGAAAATGGTATTTTGAGATGTGCTTTTATGAATTGGCTTGTAGTTGAAGGAGATACTGCATTAGAATCATGGTCCAGGGAAATGGCAACAGTAGTAATTAACATGAAAAGCTCAAAAAGTTCTGTTCAAGATCTGGGAGATGAAGCCCAGAAATGCATACCGAAAGCATGCTTCTGCTAAGATGATGCTGTCTACCTATAAATTAAAATAAGACACACAAATATTCCAGACATTATTGGAAAGTTTTTCATGGGGGCAGTTAAACAGATATATCTGAGAAATAAATGTTATAAAAATTGCTAAAAGGGATTAAGAAAATTATATGGATACTTGATGAAATATCAGAATGCTTTTAAACTACTGTGCCTTGTTATCACATCAATTAGGATTTCAGTGCACTGTTTGCCAGTTCCAGATTTGAACAATTTCCTTGTGAGCGATGATAATATAATGATACCAGAAGTAACTTGTTTTACTGTCAATGAATAGCAGATGGAAATGTACAAATGTGTACAAGTCATGCAGAGCTGTGAGTCAGTGGAGTTTGAGGCATTAATAGTAAGGTAGCATAGTGATTGGACTATGGAATTGTATGTCTCACTGAGGATCATGTTTTTAAAAGCAGACTTTTTCTGCCTTGTATCTAATAGATTTGGTGGTGAGGAGAGATGGGGAAGAGAGAGAGAGAGGTTATGTGCAGTTGAGTAATTTTAATAATCACATTTTTCGGATATTACTTTATTTTCCAGCTCTATTTTGGCATTGATCTTAACCAGATTCCCACAAAAAGCTGTTATCAAGTGATAGAATTTTTGGTGGAAAAGCTGATGGAAAAATGTTGACTGTCAGCAAATACTGATTATTTTTTTTGTTTGTGTGTATGTTTTTAAATATTATTTATTTATTTTTAGTTTTGACACTGTTTTACTCGTAAGCCGGTTAATTTGTGCTCCCTGTGCCTATACCAGTAGGCTAGTAGTTGCTGCTTTAATTATTCTGTTGGCCACCAGCTTCCATTCCTTTTCTGCCTGACTTGTATATCCAAAGTATTCCATTTCTTTGCAGTTAAATAATCTATTGGAAGCCAGAGGGTGGGAGGGAAACAGGTCTGAGCTGGACTCTTGTGTTCCTTTGCCCAGCTTATCTATTAGACATTATCAATCCAGTTATTTACATAGTCTCTAAAG
>NW_017728951.1:52227379-52239880 GCF_001723895.1 Crocodylus porosus
TAGACTTCTTGAGTCAGGTAGAGGTCATCTGCACTAATAACACTGTGCAGTAGCGTGCAGGGCAGAAACTGCAGTAGTGCCAGTTACTGTGCATTGATTTAATACTTGGTTATACAAGTACAAAAATTGATGTACAGTAACTATAGTTTCATAGTGCTTAGGGTCAGAAGGGACCTAAACAGATCATCAGGTTTGACCCCCTGCCCCAGGCAGGAATGAGTGCAGGGTCATAACACCCCAGCCAAATATCTGTCCAGCCTCCTCTTCAAGACTCCCAAGGTAGGAGAGAGCACCACCTCCCTTGGGAGTTCATTCCAGGGCCTGGCAGCCCTAACTGTAAAGTAATGTCTCCTGATGTCCAGCCTGAACCTTCTCTCTAACAATTTGTGGCTGTTATTTCTAGTGACTCTCTGCCCATTGGCCATGTGAGTGCCCTCTTCTGGACCCTCTTAATGCTAGCCACATCCTTCTTGAAGTGTGGTACCCAGAACTGGATGCAGTACTCCAGCTACAGCCTGACTAACACCACATAGAGGGGGAAGGATCACCTCCCTGGACCTGCTTGTGATGCATCTGTAGATGCATGACAAGGTGCATCTAGCCTTACTGACCGCTTCCTCACATTGTTGACTCCAGGAAGAACATGAGGTACCAATTACTCCAAGATCGCTTTCTGCCACTGTGTTGACAAGAAGGGTATTCCCCAGCATATAGGCGTGCTGCTGGTTCCTTCTCCCTAGATGTAGTACCCTGAACTTTGTCTGTGTTGAATTCCATCCTATTCTTATCTGCCAACCTCTGTAACCTGCCTAGATCTAGCTGGATTCTATCTCTCTCCTTCAGCATGCCCACCTAGCCCCACATCTTTGTGTTGTAACTATGACATATTAATGAATGTGTAGTAGGTAGAAGGTATCCACCCAGCCACACTTACTATGGAATTGCTAGCACAATATAAATTCATATTTTAACTTACAATTCAATCATTGCCTGGTGTAGACAAACAACTGTGATAACCAATAAGTAGAGGCGACTATTCATGTCAGCTAAATTGGATATAACATGTCTGAAAAGTGGATGTTTTGGCATGGAAAAAAAGTGTTGATAGTATTTTGGAGGTCCTGTTCATTGAGGAACAGAGGTAATAGATCTCTGAAAGAGGCTAAGCATTGTTCCTTCCATTACTCTTAAGATAAATAGTAATAAATTAAAGTGGTTGGTGCACATAGTCTGAAGGCTGTTTAAACATGAGGATTGAAAAAGTAATATTCAGCATATATAAAGGAACTAGACATTTCCAAGTGAAAGGCAAGAATTTTTGTGGGTGATCATCATCTGTTGGACCAACTACATGGTTGAGATTAGATTTAGGCAAGCTTTGGACACATAGTACCCTTCCTTGGCTCTTCACAGAATTATGTAAATTGATTAATCATGTTCATATAAGTTAAGGGCAAATCTAGAATTTCGAAAAGTGGGGTGCAGATATTGAGGTGTCATCACTCTTTCATAAGTGGTGACACACATATAAAAGAACACATTTTTATTCAGTTAAAAATAAACTAGAAGTTTTTTATTAATGTGCCTGGAGCTGTATTATTTAGTTAAGACTGAAGCTAAAACACACATAATTTCATTAGAATGGGTTAAAAAATTCTGCAGGGCAGTTGAATAGCTTCAGGAGAAACTAACAGCACAATTCCAGAAGAAAAGATAGCTTGATTGGTGCAACATCAAGGCCGTTAAAAAGAAGAGATGATTTTTATCACCTGCAGAATGAAGAATTTAAAGGGGTCAGGTAGGTTCTAATGAACCATGAAGTGAATTGACTCCCGTAGCACTGCCTGACTAGAAATGCTGCTGCCACTGCCAAGCAGTTGGTTTGAAACTTTAGGAAGACCAGGAATCAAAGGTGCATAAGCAACACACAAGTGCTGACAGTTGGATGAGGGGATGTACACTCTGTGTGAGACCACCGCCCACATTCCTGCTGCTGCCAGGTGTTGGGTCTGGCTGGACTACAGCGTCACATCCCTTGATTGGCATAGAAATTGCACTGCCACCACCACCCCCACTGCTGCTGGGCCCTGGCTACAGCCCCACATCCTGCTGACAGTGCAGAAATCTGAGGGGGGAGGTAGGGGGGGGGTCTGTGCTCCCCCCCTGCAACATGTAGCCAATGCAAATCTTTTGTTCTAAAAGGGAGGTACTGTGATTTCTTCCCCTCCCCACGCCTCAGATTTATAAGTCTATTTATAGTAGTAATTGGGTCCAAGCAGGCTTGGTCCACACTTAAAATGAACTTCTGCAACCTGAAGTATATTACAAAGAAAAACATCTAGAAAGCATAGCAGTGCTGTCCCGGACAAGTGAGCAAAACTGTGGTCAATATGGGTTTTGGAAACTGTTTTCAATGCCTGTAGAATTGTTACTGTAGTACTGAAAGTCTAATAAATATTTAAAATGGCAATCAATGAACCAGACATCTATAAATTTAAGAATATGTTTTTTCACTCTCAAAACTCTACAAAATCCTAAACTTATAACTCATAATTGGATAATTTTTGTAATACGGTTAATGAAGCTGCATACTTAGGTGTCCAAGATTTTTATTTAACATTTTATTTGTAACAAAGCATGATAAAAAGAATCCTCCATCTCCTAGGTGACTCAGCTCTATCTTTTTCTATACATTTGTTGATACCATGCAATAACTAGTGTTTTTGTCTCATCTGAAAGGGTTTTCTATTTTTTCTCTTTAATCCTGCTGTATACTTATACTGTGTAAATTTACAAAGCCTGTAATAAATTTCTTTCCTACTCTTCTGTCTTCTGACAAAACTGTAAAATGAAATGCTGTGCCAAAAAAAATGATTCATTCTGAAATCAGGACTCAGCCTGCATTACTATAAGGCTAAAACAGGTCTTTTTTTTTTTTTTTTAAATTCATATGAAGCTTGCTGATGGGATTCCAGTAGTCACTTCTGATTTTGCATCAAGAAACTGTTAGTTCTTTAAAAGAACCCAGTAACCAGCAATTTCAGTTGCTGTGAATTGAATGTTTGATATGGGCAGATTAAAATAATTGTAAATATTTATTAAACTTCCATTACTGCAATAATAGTTAGCTCTGATGATGAGTGTTTTATTTATTGCCAAAATATTTAAAGTATTTATGTACTTGTTTTTCAAAATTTATTCTTTTTAAGATTCTGTCTAAAAGTGGGAGGTGACTTTAGGTAATAGGAGGTTAAAGTCCATAACCTCTCTAGCTTTTCAAATTTCAAAGGTCAAGCAATAATTGTTCCCAAGGGCCCAAAGCTCATGGAAGATAAGAATCTTTCCAGTGAGATTTAAAGCAAGCTTATGGTTTGGCATTATGAAAGCGTGGATGGCAGGAGTCTGTGACCCAGTGGGAAGGTTTGAATACTCCATTTAGTGTGGCAGAGGTGAGATATTTTATTAGACCAACTAGATAGTTGCAAAAACAATGTCTATTTGCAAACTTCCAGGCTCACATACCCTTCCTCAGGCAAAGGAGAATGCAAAGATTTATGTCTGGTAGAAATTAAACTTCATATTGCACAGAAGAGCTGGAGGGTGGTGTAAGTTCTCCTGGCTGAAAAAAGTTCATTTTATGCAAATTGGGCTCAGACAGAAGTTGGAGCAGTCTATTTACCTCAAAGGCTGTAAATAAAGATCTTCCCTGCAAGAGAAACTCTGTCTTGCAAGAATGAATGACTATATACTTTCCTCTGTATCTGGTTTGGGAGGGAGTAATGCAGTGGGACAATGTTTCACAGTTAGGGACTTCCCAGTTCAGGGAACGGGCAGAGGCATTGCCCTAGTGCCCCAGTCCCCTTCTGGACTAGTCCAGAAGGGAACTGAAACAGTGTGCCAAATCCCAGGTCTGCTCCACAGACCAGGGACCCCACTGCTTTCTCCAAGGACTGGCAACGGAGCAGAAAAACAGCTGATCTTTGGTTCCAGCCTGCTCCCCAGACCAGGGTCCCCAGTCTAAGCAAGCTTTGCCCAACTCCTCTAGTCTCCTCCTAGACCACCTCCCGGAGGGAAAAGGAGCAGCTGATGAAGCTCCCTTCCCACTGTCCAGATCAGAGACTGTAAGCGGGGCAGAATGGGCACCAACGTAAAGCCAGGAGAACAAGAAATAGGCTTGGAGAGACTGTCTGTGAGCCTGGTTCCTGGCTGCCCTGGATTTGAAATCACTGTTGATGCCTCACAGATTGGCAATATATATGGTGATCTTTAAAGCTGAAAGGGCTGGAAACTCTCCTTGTCACAGTTCCCAGCTCCACGGGTTTTAAATGCCACCTGTTCTGCCCAGCTGTTCTAAAGTTTTTTGTGGTTTTTTTTCTTTTTAGTTAATATGAATATTTTTTTCTAAAAGTTTAAAAAATATATATCTTTAGTTTTACAATATGTTATGTTAAAGGTCCCATAAAAGTTCTTATTCAGAGAAGCCTGAATCTTGAAGCTTCTGACAGATATTAGACTTCAATGGACCTTTGCTGGTTAAGACCACATTTTAAGAATTGAAAAGAATTCTGCTCCCCACCATTTTACAAAAGCTTTTTGTACAGTGATTTATTTTGACAGGTAAAGGTTATAATAGAGTTGGATAATGTGGGGTTCCAGGCCTCCTCTTGTCACTTCAGAGAGAACGTAAAAGAAGTCTTATTGGCAGGAGGAGGAGGGAAGGAATTCATGTTACTTTCAGTCTCTCTACTTTCCTCTGAGCATTTGAGAAAGGGGAGTAGCACCTGCCCACCGACAATTGCTAGTTGGTAGGTGTTGACTGAGTGTGGTGGATACTCTGACCTTCATCTGGCCACAGTGAGGATAACTAAGGTATTTATACCTTTCTTCCCTGTGTTCATAAATTCATAGATGTTAGGGGCTAGAAGGGACCTCTCGAGATCATGAGGTCCAGTCCCCCTGTACTTGGGCAAGAAAAACTGCTTGGGTCAGATGACCCCAGCAAGATGAGCATCCAGATTTGTTTTTGAAGATATCCAGAGTAGGTGATTTGTACCACCTCTGGGGGAAGTCTATTCCAGACCCTAGACATTCAAGTTGTAAAGAAGTTTTTCCTTATGTCTAATCTAAAGCTGTCTTTTAGCAAATTTATGATCGTTAGTCCTAGTCTTCCTCTGGGGAACCCTGGTGAACAGACATTCACCTAGTCCCTGATATACAGCCCTTATATATTTATAGGCTGCCACCAAGTCCCCTCTGAGTCTTCACTTCTCCAGGCTGAACAGACGCATGTTTCTCAGCCTCTCATCGTATGGCTGGCTCTGTAGTCCTCCTTTGGACCCTCTGAAGCCTCTCCACATCCTTCCTGAAGTGTGGTACCCAGAACTGGATGCAGTACTCCAGCAGCAGCCTCACCAAGGCCAAGTGAAGCAGGAGGATGACCTCCTTAGTCTTGTTTGAGATGCATCGGTAGATGCATGCCAGTGTTTTGTTTGCTTTGCTGGCTACAGCATTGTGTTGGTGGCTCATGTTCACTCCATGGTCTATCAAGACCTCCAGGTCTCTCTCAGTTGTAGTGCTAGTTAGCATAGCACTGCTGAGCCTGTAAACATGTTGTGGGTTGTTTCTCCTCAGGTGGAACACCTTTGACTTCTTGGTGTCGAACATCATTAGGTTTTGATCCATCCACCTTGCGAGCCTGTCCAGGTCACCCTGTATCCCCATCCTATCCTCCACTGTGACCACAGTCCTCCATAATGTGGTATCATTTGAGAACTTTGCCAGTCTGCTTTTAATACCCAAATCCAAATTATTAACGAATATCTTAAAAACACTGGTCTGAGTACTGAACCCTCAGGGATGCCACTGGTCATCAAGCACCATGTTGACTTGGTTCCATCTATTATTACTCTCTAGCTCCTGCCTTGGAGCCAGTTTCCTAGCCACCAGACTATTGAGGCTGCAGTTCCCCAATTTTACCATGAGCACATCATGGGAGACTAAGTCAAAGGCTTTTCTGAAATTGAAATATATGATGTCAACCTCATCTCCCTGATCCAGGCATCAGTTACCTGATCATAGAAGGAAATGAGGTTGGTCAGGCATGACCAGCCTAAAATGAAGTCATGTTGTCTATTTATTAGACTGTTGACTTCCGTTAGTCCAAGGGTTTTCAACTTTTTAATAACTGTACCCCAGCAGCCAAACATGGAGTGGCAGTACAGGGTGGATGGTGGCAGCAGCTACTACCATTTACAAGCTTCCCCTCCTCCCTCCTGCATCTGACTGGCTTCCACAGAGGGACTCCTCAGCCCTCACCCTGCCTCAGCCCTGCTCCTGGTAGGCTGTACCATAAGGTGGTGTGTGGCAGTTCTCCATCCCCACCCACTCCTGCGTACCCCCTAGGGCCTTCCCAAGAACCCCTGGTGGTATGTGTACCCCTGATTGACAACCCCTGCATCAGCCTATTGCTAATGGATTCTTTGATAATTTTTTTCCAGGGCTTGAGGTCAAACTGATTGGCCTGTAATTCCCTGGATCCTCCTTCCTTCCTTTCTTGTAGATAGGCACCACACTGGCCCTATTACAGTCCTCTGGAACCTCTCCCAAGTTCCCTGAGTTCTCAAATAGTTTTGCCATGGGTCATGTGATAATGTCAGCCAATTCTTTCAAGCATTTTTGGATGCAGTTTATCCAGTCCTGCTGACTTGTAGATATCCAGCCTCTAGATGTTGCCTCACAAGATCAGGTGTCCAATGTTTCCCTTATTTTTTTTCTCTGACTTGCTATGTATCTGAAGAAGGACTTTTTATTTTTTTTCTTGATTCCATTGCAATTAGAATTCAGTTTCTGCCTTTTGCTTTTCTAATCCTCTCCCAACAGGTGTGAGCTATTGCTGTGTATTCTTCCTTGGTGGTATTTCCTGACTTCCATCCCTTGTAAGTTTCTTTTTTCAATTTCAGGAGGTCTGTGACTATCCTGTTGAGACAAGGGGGTCCTCCAGCTCTTTTGCTACCTCTCCTGTGAGCTGGAATGGACTTTCTTTTTTGTTCCAAGGTTTGCATCCCTAAGGAATGACCACTCATTTTGGACCACTCTCTTGAGACTCTCTTGCATCTGAATAGCACCTTTTATCATCCTGCCCTTTGGATCAAAGTGGAACTAGGTTTTACGATCTGGTGTGGGCCTCATAATAGCAACTTGTTTTAGTTGGAGCTTCAAAGGAATTTTTTGCTCCCTGCCAGACTGGACAAACCAAGTCTTCTGTTTTCTTTGCAGCAAGTAAGGGAATTGTTTGGGTTGCTCAGAAGATCACATTCATGTTGTCACTATATAGTGATGGTGGCAGATGCCTGTTTCATTTACTCATTCAACAGCAGGTCCTAAATCAAAATTAGAACTGGATTTAGGGGGTGGTCCCCACAACTAAGGTGCTGACTAATGCAGCAGAGAAACATGCAGTTTGGAAAGGGGAGCAGCTGATGGTAATCTTCCTAAATGGCTTGGAATGATTAAGGAAGGCATGGTACAAATACTGTACAACTTTTGTCAGTCAGTTCCCAGATTCAAGCTGCAGCCTAGTTAATCCATATGTCATGTGTCTTGTCTCTGTTCTTGCATGGCTTGGATAATTGATTAAGATTTCAGAGTTTTCAAACTGTATTACAATTTCTGGGCCAAGAAAAGGAGATAAACATTTGGGTGTCTTTAGCTCATTTATAAAAGACTTCTTAAACCTGTGGCTAACCTCTCCCTTGAAGTCACTGGTGCTTATAATATGGCTTCTTTTGGAAAACGTTATTACGTGAATGTATGCAAATAGATTTTTTGAGATGCATGATGATTCACAGTCATGTACATAAGTGGAGAGTTAAAATAAACCCATATACTTGAATTGTTTAAACATTCTATAGTATGACTGGCTGGATGTTTTTCCTCTTTCTTGCAGGCTGCAACCAGGAAAGAATAGGAATTCCCAGCAAATCAAGTTACAGAACACTGAAAATGTCAGAGTTGTAGTATTCATTGCTCTCATTCACAGAATATATGAATCATTAAAATCCTGATATTGCTGCAGCGTGACAGACTTTGTAACAAAAATAAGAAAAGAAGTAACTTGTAATCATTGTTATGGCAAGGATTGTTATAAAAATTAAAAACAATGCAAACATTGCCTTTCCCTATATCGCCATTAAAAAGGCAATCTTATTGTTGCCCTCCCAAAATGATGTAACAGACAAATGGTTTGACTCTATTTTTTGAGTGGCCCAGTCCGTTCTATGTTGGAAGGAAAATATTTGATGTCTTCATTGTTCTTCTACCATTGTTAGGCTCCTGAGTTTTTAGCTTTATTTTCAGTTTCAGTGTAGTGGCTATTTCTGTCTAGAAAAAGAAAAGAGACATTCATGTTGCAAACATGCTAAAATTTGTAAGATATTATTGATTAAAGACTAGTCATTCAACTGTACAGCTGTGAAAATAACAATGGCCACACATCCTAGCTTCTCAACAAGAAGGGTTTATGCATGTCATACATGAGTAGTTTTTATTAGACTTCTTAATAAGTACATTTTTTCAATTAAAAGTGCTCTCTTGGAAGTGAACTTGGAATACTCATTAGTATGTAGGTTTTTAATAAGGAACTTTTACAAAGTGAAATCCAAGTGAAGTTTATTTTGGCCTGTGTAGTTTTACAAAGTTGACACTCTGACCAGGATTGACAGATGCTTTCACAGGGCCCACATTTCCCGTGAGATGCAATTTTTATGGCATTTTACGCAACCCAAGACTATATTCTCAAATATCTTGCACTTTATGTGATCTTTTCCACTTTTACAAACTGGATGCCAATGGTTACTGCAAGCAACCATTATATCGCTTTCCTGGTCAACTTGAAGCAAGGCAAAATATAGTTCTGATATTTGTAAAAACTCAGCACTGCCACTGAAGTCCTAATTCAATACCCATTAATATCAGTGGCTTCTTGCTGTTATAAACAAGATACTGAAAACTAATAGATATTTTAAAAATGAATCCTAATTTATTAGTCTCCATTTGTGTAGAAGAGGCAATATCTACATTCTGAGTTATAGGCCTGATTTGTTATTTCAATTAAGTAAGCTTTAGGAGAGAACATTGGTAGAATTTCAGATGAAGTGGGAGTGAAAACTGTAAGTCCATTCAAGTCAGAAGTTGTATTTTGTGGCAGTGAATTTATATTGTAAAATCTGAAAAATATTTTTCTATTGAACTTTTTAATCCTAGTGGTTGCACATTATAATGGAAGCACTTGAGTGTTCTGTTTGCTTTGGGGTCAGAGGATTTGAGTCAGGAATGGACTCTAATCAGAAATTAAAGATTCTACTCACTAAGTACCCTCAGTTCACATGTCAACTTCCCTTATTAGCATGGGTTCTGTGTGGGGCTTAAGGCAGTGCAGGCACCTGTGAAGTCTTGTAGTTTGGGGCATATTTGGTTAGAAGGAAAATCAAACCCTGTTTTGGTTTCTTTCTGAACCTCAGGGCTAGGTACAGACAGCCGAAAGCCCAAGGCTGAATGAATTCAGTCTTTGCAAGTTAGTCTAAACAGCACAGATTAAATTAAAATGGAAGTGAACAGACATTTACCTTTTTGATTCAGGAAATGTAGCCACACGCCTGCAGTGGCTCAGACCAGAAGTTGGGAGTGCCAGAGCAGGGATCTGAGACTGTGTGTTCACTTTCTCTTCCTGCTTCCCCTGAGGTCTCTGGGATTTGCAGTCTAGAACAACAGCAGCAGGACTCTGCAGGGTTGCTCATCACTTCCGCTTCCTCTTTCCAGGTGCCTCTGGAATTTGTAGTCCACAGTTGCAGCTAGCAGTAAGTTTGAGAGGGGGAATGGGTATTGAACCCCCTCCCTGGCCCCAGACCCCAGTTGGGGTTTGCCTGGGGGGAAAGCCCCCTTTGCAGACTAGGTTGCGACTCCAGCTGGGCTTGCCCCACCCACCATCCCTTGTCAGTCAGCCCTCACTGCTCCAGCTAGGGAGCAGAGGGGTGGGGTCAGCCCTGCTCTCTGGAACACACAGCGTAGTCCAGTCCAGGACAACAAAGCATGCTGGGGGACTCTAATTTAACCTTAATCCAGATGGGGTCTGGAACAGAAGTTTGATCTAAATCAGTTAATTCTGATACTATATTCAGTCAGGGTTTTTAACCAGTTTCAGCCATTTTTAAACTGGTTTATGTGCATTGAGCTTCTCCTCTGTTTACAGGTTTAAACAAGTTTCTGAACACTTAAACAGGTTTATGTGTAACTTCTGTCCTTAGCCTAGATGTCCAATAAGCATTCATTATTGACACAACACTGATAAAGCACAGAGTAATTGTTAGCCAGACCAGAATTTGGAGAGAGAGACTGTGTGGAGTTTTTCAAATATCTTTGTCAGTGCACCCTTTACCTCAGAATAACCTTGTTACTAATAGAACAGATAATACCTATTTTTACTGAGTTATGTAACAACAAAATGATATACAGAGAACTCTACAAGAAATTAAATCAGAAGCAACAAACTTATGATCCCATGCCTTGGCTTCCTGAAAATTTTAAAAGATTAACTTTTAAAGCATGTTCTTAAATTCACCTCTGCATCGGAAGTTTTTATCTGATGGTGTGATGTGGATTTTTCAGGAACTGAGATTGGTGGTTTTATAATTAGACCATAGACAGGCATGCATTCTAGTAAGAACTAAGCTGTTTTAGCACCACAAGGAGAGCATATAGGCATTCAAGCAATTTTTCACAGAAAATATGGTGGCTCTATGAAGAAATGTTAACTCTTTATTGTTAGACTCCAACTCCATGCGGCACCCAATTACTATGGAGACAACTATCCAATTGTTCATGGATCCCATTGCTCAGGGAGCAAACAGAAGCACACATTGCTCAACAACAGTTTTATTCAGAATGGAGGCGACTTTGGGCAAACTCCCCAAAAAAACGGGGAGCAGCAGTGAACACTAGTCTTTTCCACCTTTATACACCTTGGTTCATGCTTATTTACTCCACCTTTGTCCCTCTTTTGTTTCACCCACATTCCTTCCTATCTCAAGCTCTGCCTCTGTTTACTGTTTGTTTTATTAGCATGGAATTACCTATGCATTTTACTCACTGACATGCCTTTTTTCTATGAGCGCATGCATAAGACTGTGAACCTGGCTTCTTTCGGTCAATTGTCATTTCTTGCTGACTCCTTCATCTCCAAGCTGGTGGGCTGCATCCTATTCTCCTTACACAATGAATCCTGTATCCCAGACACTACCACATTGTTAGGAAACTGCTTGCCTAAGCATCTTGCAATGTTACTTTTAATATACCATTCTGCCTTGTGGTCAGCAGCTCTGCTAAGCCACGGATAAAAGCTTTTATTGAGCTGCAAATCCAATGCTCCCCAAGATCCAAATATGGTCACCCTAACATTTATTATGACAGTAACTTTTCACCAGCGTGATGATATCCAGTGTCACTTTTTTTTGAAGCCTACTTACATGTCAAATGTAATTGCCAATGTCTGTACATGTCTCTGTCCTTCAGACTCTTAGGAGACTGTGCTCCTCATTGCCTCTTCTTCCACAGCTCCAGGAAGTCCATCTTGTACCCCAAACTTTATTGCCCTGGGGTGGTTCAGTCAGGCTCATACATGTTCTCATTGCTTATCCTTGCCTTTCTGGACAAGATAAAGTCCTTCCTGCCACCAAGGCAAAAGATCTGTTCCTCTTGCATTGTGCATCTTGGGCAATCCTGGATGCGCAAGCAAAGTCTATCCCATCTCGGAGGAAAGGCAGCAAAAGGGCACAGCAGCCCCCTTGGCTCTCTAGGGAACTGGCAGACATCCTGTGTCTTAAAAGGAAGACCTACAAAGAATGGAGGACTGGAACCACCACCAAGGAGGATTACTCTGCTTTAGGGCCTATACTGTTTAACATCTTCATCAGTGATGTGGACATTGGTGTCAGAAGCAGACTGGCCAAGTTCGCTGACGATACCAAACTCTGGGGTAAAGCATCTACACCTGAGGATAGGAGAGTGATCCAGGTGGATCTGGACAGACTCATGAAATGGGTGGATGAGAACCTGATGGTGTTCAACACCAAAAAATCCAAGGTTCTCTACCTTGCGGGGGGAAAATCCTGCACCATGCTTATAGGCTTGGTAGTGCTACGCTGGTTAGTGGTACAGATGAAAGGGACTTGGGGGTCATGGTTGACCACAAGATGAACATAAGCCTTCAGTGTGATGCTGCAACTAGTAAAACAAGCAAAAAGCTGGCTTGCATCCATAGATGCTTCTCAAGCAGATCCCGGGACCTCATTCTCCTGCTGTAGTCAGCCTTGGTGAGGCCGCAGCTGGAATACTGTGCCCAGTTTTGGGCTCCACAATTCAAAAAGGATGTGGAGAAGCTTGAGAGGGTGCAGAAGAGAGCCATGAGCAGGATCAGAGGTCAGGAAAACAGACCTTATGAGAGGGTGA
>NW_017728951.1:52240320-52245314 GCF_001723895.1 Crocodylus porosus
TTTCAAAAGTTGACTCTCAGCTTCTACAAGTGGCAAATGCCTTAGTTGGGACACGGTGCAGTTGGGAGCTCTGTACATGCTTGGTGCAGAGAGTGGATGCTGTAATTCATTATGTCTGGGATGAAAGGGAGTGTCTGCAGCTCCCCTCTCCCAGCTTCCAAAATGCTGCCAAGAGTCAGAACCGTCCTCTCATGGGTTGCTGAGGCTGGGGAATCACAGTGCCAACACCATGTCCAGAGACACCTTGTGCATTGCCTCTCCCAGTGTAGACTTGCCCTGCCAAACCGTTTGGTGATTTGGAAACCATCTAGCCAGAGCTTTGGCTGTGTCTGTAGGGCCCAGCACTGTGTACCAGTCCACAGGAGCTGAATGAGCTCCAGCAGAAGTAACAGCAGGCTTTGACTACGCCAGCCTGTACTGGGCTGCATTCATATCCCTGAACACCTCTTTCCATATGAATTCACTATCTACTTCCCTTAATTTGTCAAAATGTATTCTTTGGAAACATGCAAGCAAGCATACAAAAAAACTACAGACCTTTTTGTTTGGTGCTTAATTTTTTTTAAAGAGAAGAAACTCAAGACAAAAGTTTATTTTCTTTGATGTCCTCATAACTTTGCACAACCAACCTTAAAATAGAATCATCTTTACTGGGAGCTACAGAGGACGTGGGTGGCAGGGTTCAATCTGTCGTGGGCTGGAAGTGACACTGACAAGCCTTTTTAGTAGGGGAAACAACTGTCAGTCTTCACTTCCAGTGCAAAGGGGGTGGGGATGGTGAGTGTGCTTCCCCAGGCAGCTAGCCAATTGGTGCTTTCCTTTACACTCCATTATCCTTGGGAACCTTTGGAGAATGGGATTTAAGAGTAGGGAGGGAACAACCTACAAAGCACACTGGGATCTCTGTGCAGAGGCTTCTGGCTGCAGATCACCACAGTACAGGCTCTTGCCATCCTTTGCAAGCTTCTGGATGATGTGTCATTTGAATACCTGTATGTGCATTTCTTGCTACCTTTACATAGCTCTGCAGATTTCCTGGAAATTCTTAATGCTGCAAATGAATGTCAGTCAATACTCTTACATGCCTTTTTCCATCTGTATTTCATTTCTAGCTGGCTTAGGCAGTTACCAGCTTAGCTGGTTTTTGGGATCCCTTCTTCATGGGCCTCAGTTTCCTGAGGTACCTAAATTTCTGATCTAATACCCACTGATATTACTGAGAATCTTTCCCATTATGATAATTGACTTCGGATATGTTGCCCTGACTTGGAGTCAAAAATTAATTTCTCCCACCTCTGACCTTGAAAAAAGTTATTTTATATCCATTCACAATCACAATTTTGTATATATTCACTGATGACTATATTGCTTGCACTCCTTAATCAAGAATATTCTCTATACCTGTAAGATACTGTAAAAGTGATTAACAGAAGAATTTGTATATGTATTCAATTAGATATGAAAATCTTTTAAAAGCAAAACCTGGATACCATAGGTCCGCTGATAATGTTACAGTTTGTTTTATTTTTGTATATGTTGTTTGCTTTGCTTTGCAAATATTCTGAATAGTATTATCATTATCATGTTAGAAAAACATGATGTCAGCTTCACTTCAAAAATATTTTCTCTTTAGCTAAAGAAAGGGAATAGTTGTGGTTGTCAGTGGCAATAATAGTGCCTACCCCCATGTAATGTGTTGGGTGTTTTTCAGTTGGCACTGTGGTAATAGTACCACTTGTGGAAAACGAATCTCACAGAAAAAATAGGTTAAAGCTAAGTTACAAACATGAGGATTGAAATGTAGGGAAATAAATGAATGGCAGGATTTTCAATGAAACCAGACATCCAAAGCTCCAATTGAGAGCTCCGACTACTTAGAACTGCCTAAAGTTTGGTCTTTTGTATATATACTGACAACTAAAAATATTGGGCTAACAACCTGCCTATGGACTCAAAGTCTGTAATAGAGCCAAGAACACAATTCAAACCTCTTAGCTTTCAGCCCAGTAGCACATTATCTGTGCTACTGTGACAGGCAACGCTTAGATGGCTTGTCTATTTTGAAAGAGCACCAAAACAGTTGAGATCCTTATTATAACCTTATCTAAAGCTCTCCAATCTGGAAAAACTCAGCTGACAATAGCATGGGAATACAATTGGTCTTGTATGTCTTGCTGCGCAACGGGACACAAAATAGCAT
This sequence comes from Crocodylus porosus, assembly GCF_001723895.1. NCBI lineage: Eukaryota > Metazoa > Chordata > Crocodylia > Crocodylidae > Crocodylus > Crocodylus porosus. The sequence goes on from NW_017728951.1 coordinate 52,242,521, forward strand.
TTATTTTCATAGTAGTCTAGCTGTTACGTCTCTGGTCTCAGCAAAAAGCAAGGTGTGGACTGAAATGTAAAAATGCAAATTAAACTTACAAAACAGATGCATATTTATCAATCTTTGAAAGTCTTCGAGTGAATAATGCAGCTTGAGTCTGATAGTAACACAACCATTTTATCTATACTATCTATATTGTCATATATGTACAAAAATAACTTTACTGTATTGAAATCTTCTTTTGTACATGCTTGCACAGTGGCATTATAACTAGAATTATTGTCTATTGACAATCATAAGTTGTCAAATTGTACAATTTGGTTTATCTGTCAGTCAGTGGGCGAACAAATTAACTAAATAATTTGCAAGCAAAAGTTCACCTTTTGTTATCATATGGATATCCCAGACTAGAATTTTTTTACTTAATATGGTATGCTGCCTTTACTTTTTTTTTGTAAATAAATTATTTATTTTTGGTTTTGTCAATTTGTACAGTCTGTTAAGGGACTGAAAGGTCAATCCCATTCCCAGAGCTGTTAGATGTGCCTCCTTAAAAAAAAATGCTATGTTTGGAACAATTGACATCATCTTATGTGTGTCCTGGATGTTGGTTGAACAGGTGAAAGCTGGCAGGTTAAAAACTGGAACACAGTTGTGCTCTATATCTACAATACATTTAGTCTGCCATTTGCTGAGGACCTGTATTGTAGTTTTCATAAGATAACAGATACAATTCTAAAATATATTTCTAAGAAATTAAGTATTTCTTGAAACTAGTAAAATAAAATCATGCAGCAGGTAATTCAAAGAGTAAGGCAGGTGCTTATTTGCAAACACTAAAGGAATGGAACAACTCTTCATGATTTCTACATCTATAGTAAGCAATTACCAGGAAGCAAAAAAGTCAGATAAGTGTTATTCTTTCCTACCTCTCTGTATGAGTAATTACTCGTCTAGATATAATCAGTGTTATAGGTAGTGAAGTGCAAAATAATTGCAGCCACATCAATGTCTGACTGATTCATTTCAACTAGGCATGTAGAGTAGGAACTTGGTTGTTTAAAGAAAATACAACTAGAGGTTTTTTCTTGTTTACTGTGATTCTAGTGACCATAACTTGATCAATCAGCCTTCTAACTCTAAGAATCTGACTTTGATTTCCATACCAATTTTCTGTTTCTAACATGATCTTTACCAAACATGAACACTCCCTGTTTCTCATATATACACCTAATTTTAAATAGTATTTTGTTTTAAAAGATTGAGAACTAAAGTGTGGAGATAATTTCTTTCTTGAGGCTATATTTGCTAGAAAATGAAATAAGGTACAGTTTGAGTACCCGATTAAATTGTTTGTAAGTAGATACACTGAACACAGTTGGTGAATTGAAATGCATATCAGAAGAAGAAATGGCATAGTTATGTTCTTGGGTGGTTCATGGGAAAATTAGTGACCGCAGAGAACATTGCAGTGATATTTAGTAACTTTCCGAAGAGAGAATAGACCTATTTTTCTATCCCCTAGTATTCAGGGAAATAATGTTTTAACATTTGAAGTGGTGAGAAATACTGACTGCTTAGGTTACTTTTTGCTTCTTTTTTTGTTACCAAAAACCTTAACCTACAGATAAAGCTCTATAAACTTATAAGCAAATAGGAAAAAAAAAGATGAAATATGTTTGCAAAAATATTACAGTGACCAGATATATGAGAGAAAATAACTAGACATATATGGCATGATTAGAGAGAGTGCCTGGGGTCTAAAGCCCAGCACGGGCAGAGGTGGAAGTGCCCTGGGAAGGGCAAGCCTGAGGAGGGCCTAAGAGGCCAGAACCTAGGAGGGGCAGGTGTCAGCAGGGCCTGGAAGCCCAAATGTCTCACTGGCCTATGAGTGGGGCTATGGAGACTGAAGGTCAGGGACCACTGCCAGAGACTAAGTAGGCTAAGGAACCCATAGTCTAGGAGAGGCGAGGACTGGGGCTGGGAGCCCAAAGCCCAGGACAGGTATGTGAAATCAGGATGGATTTTCATCTGCAAAGTATGGGGAGGATGGAGCCCATGTAGTTGGCCCTTAAGCAATGACCACAGACACCTGTGGTCATGAGAATGAGACTTGGCTTGGGAAGCCCTGGAGAAGCCTCACTTTTCTTCAGAAATAATAACTTCAAGGCATGGTGGGTGAGTGAAAAGAAGATTTCCCAAGGAGAGTCACAAGATGGTAAGGGCTGAGCAGCCACCAGGGGGCATTCCGACACCTCCCCCCCCACCTCCCAGGATGAACACTTGCTAGTGTCCTTGAATTTCTTGAGTCTATGGGCAGATCTTGAGGTATGCGGTCAAAGGTTTCTGACTATGCAGAGTTTCAGGATCAGTTCCCATACTCCATGATGGAATTATTATTACTGGCATTGGAACAGTACATATGAACCCTGGTTGTGGAACAACACCCCTTTATGCTAGATGTCATATGAATACAGAGCAAATAGACAGACCCTGTCTCAGAAACTTATCAAGGAAACTAATCTTGTGGAAACTAGGGCTACATTATGGCAATCCTAGATGGAGTTGATGCTCTTTTAAGATGCATAATTAGTTTCTACTACTAGAGGTATTGTTCCATGTTGTTTGTAGATTCAGGGGCTAGGGACAGACATTCATAGATTTTTAGGGGATGAAAGGGACCTTGAAGATCATTGGGTACAGTCCCTCTGCACTAGGCAGGAAAAGACAACTGGGGTCAGGTGACCCCAGCAAGGTGACTGTCCAGTATCCTTTTGAAGATTTCCAGGGTAGGTGACTGCAC
>NW_017728951.1:52245325-52259702 GCF_001723895.1 Crocodylus porosus
AGCAGGTAATTCAAAGAGTAAGGCAGGTGCTTATTTGCAAACACTAAAGGAATGGAACAACTCTTCATGATTTCTACATCTATAGTAAGCAATTACCAGGAAGCAAAAAAGTCAGATAAGTGTTATTCTTTCCTACCTCTCTGTATGAGTAATTACTCGTCTAGATATAATCAGTGTTATAGGTAGTGAAGTGCAAAATAATTGCAGCCACATCAATGTCTGACTGATTCATTTCAACTAGGCATGTAGAGTAGGAACTTGGTTGTTTAAAGAAAATACAACTAGAGGTTTTTTCTTGTTTACTGTGATTCTAGTGACCATAACTTGATCAATCAGCCTTCTAACTCTAAGAATCTGACTTTGATTTCCATACCAATTTTCTGTTTCTAACATGATCTTTACCAAACATGAACACTCCCTGTTTCTCATATATACACCTAATTTTAAATAGTATTTTGTTTTAAAAGATTGAGAACTAAAGTGTGGAGATAATTTCTTTCTTGAGGCTATATTTGCTAGAAAATGAAATAAGGTACAGTTTGAGTACCCGATTAAATTGTTTGTAAGTAGATACACTGAACACAGTTGGTGAATTGAAATGCATATCAGAAGAAGAAATGGCATAGTTATGTTCTTGGGTGGTTCATGGGAAAATTAGTGACCGCAGAGAACATTGCAGTGATATTTAGTAACTTTCCGAAGAGAGAATAGACCTATTTTTCTATCCCCTAGTATTCAGGGAAATAATGTTTTAACATTTGAAGTGGTGAGAAATACTGACTGCTTAGGTTACTTTTTGCTTCTTTTTTTGTTACCAAAAACCTTAACCTACAGATAAAGCTCTATAAACTTATAAGCAAATAGGAAAAAAAAAGATGAAATATGTTTGCAAAAATATTACAGTGACCAGATATATGAGAGAAAATAACTAGACATATATGGCATGATTAGAGAGAGTGCCTGGGGTCTAAAGCCCAGCACGGGCAGAGGTGGAAGTGCCCTGGGAAGGGCAAGCCTGAGGAGGGCCTAAGAGGCCAGAACCTAGGAGGGGCAGGTGTCAGCAGGGCCTGGAAGCCCAAATGTCTCACTGGCCTATGAGTGGGGCTATGGAGACTGAAGGTCAGGGACCACTGCCAGAGACTAAGTAGGCTAAGGAACCCATAGTCTAGGAGAGGCGAGGACTGGGGCTGGGAGCCCAAAGCCCAGGACAGGTATGTGAAATCAGGATGGATTTTCATCTGCAAAGTATGGGGAGGATGGAGCCCATGTAGTTGGCCCTTAAGCAATGACCACAGACACCTGTGGTCATGAGAATGAGACTTGGCTTGGGAAGCCCTGGAGAAGCCTCACTTTTCTTCAGAAATAATAACTTCAAGGCATGGTGGGTGAGTGAAAAGAAGATTTCCCAAGGAGAGTCACAAGATGGTAAGGGCTGAGCAGCCACCAGGGGGCATTCCGACACCTCCCCCCCCACCTCCCAGGATGAACACTTGCTAGTGTCCTTGAATTTCTTGAGTCTATGGGCAGATCTTGAGGTATGCGGTCAAAGGTTTCTGACTATGCAGAGTTTCAGGATCAGTTCCCATACTCCATGATGGAATTATTATTACTGGCATTGGAACAGTACATATGAACCCTGGTTGTGGAACAACACCCCTTTATGCTAGATGTCATATGAATACAGAGCAAATAGACAGACCCTGTCTCAGAAACTTATCAAGGAAACTAATCTTGTGGAAACTAGGGCTACATTATGGCAATCCTAGATGGAGTTGATGCTCTTTTAAGATGCATAATTAGTTTCTACTACTAGAGGTATTGTTCCATGTTGTTTGTAGATTCAGGGGCTAGGGACAGACATTCATAGATTTTTAGGGGATGAAAGGGACCTTGAAGATCATTGGGTACAGTCCCTCTGCACTAGGCAGGAAAAGACAACTGGGGTCAGGTGACCCCAGCAAGGTGACTGTCCAGTATCCTTTTGAAGATTTCCAGGGTAGGTGACTGCACTACCACTGGAGGGAGCTTATTCCACAGTCTGGGCACCCTGACTGTGAAGGAGATTTTCCTGGAATTGAGCCTGAAGTGGCCTTCCAGGAGTTTATATCCATTGCCCCTGGTCCTCCCCAGGGGTGTGCAGATGAACAGCTGTTCACTGACTTCTTGATGTACTCCCCCGATGTAGTGGCATCAAAAAGCCTGAGCCTGAATTGATTCAATCTTTTCAGGTTAATGTAACCTGCCTAGGCTGAATCAGTTTGTAACCACAAAAACATCCCCTCTGGAGTGAAAAAATGCAGGCAAATGCCTGCAGTGGCTCAGGCTAGAAGCCAGGGGGCACTAGAGCAGCCCTCCCTTCCCATCTATAGTGCTGAGCTGAAGGGAGCATGACCAGGCTCTGGCAGGATGCCCTGATTAGGGAGAGGTCCCCCCTCCAACCACTCTGGTCAGCTTACACAGCAGGGAGTTACACAGGAATTGTTAGCATTTATCACCCCATCAGCAGAACAAAAGGATCTCTATTTAACTCATGCTCTTCTTAAACAGCTTTTGCCAAGGAAGGAGGGACATTACCAACTACCATTTGATTAGCTCCAAAGAGCCCTAAACCTGTCCTGTCTCCCTTTGTCCATTCTCCCACAGCATGGATTGTAGCCAGCATGTGGTCTGCTAGCTAATGCTGAGCGGTATCTGTGTAAGGCAGAGGGGAGGAAATATCCCTGCTATAGCAGGGATTGGTGAGGGAGGGGGACAGCAGGGGGAGGCCAGGCAGATGCCTGCAGTTTCTGCTGGAGCTGCATCCAGGGAGCAGAGGGAGGGGTCAGCTCTGCTATGGAGCAGACAGTCCAGCCCAGAGAGCATGCCAGGATTCGGGGGGGGGTTGATTTTACTTCAACCAGGAAGGGGTCTGAGGCAGACATTGCATAAATCAGTTTGACCCAAATTAGTTAAGTCTGATACTACATTCAACCAGGTTTATTTCCAACCGGTTTCAGCCATTTTCAATCTGGTTTACATGTACTGAACATCTGTTCTGTTACAGGTTTAAACCAGTTTCTGATCACTTTATCCTGGTTTATGGGTAATGTTTGTTCCCAGTGAGGGAAACATTGCTGCTTACAAAATTTTCAGGCTTTTCATCGGAATTGTGTGTGTTAGAAATTTAATCTTACTGACTGCTAGCATATATATATTTTATTGTAATATCATCTCTTGTACTCCTTGCACTAGGAGCCTAGACATGAACTGATATTCCAAAGTCTTTATCCAATTTGAGTGAGAGCTAGTAATTTCCCTTGCACCCATTTTGTGATTTTTGTTTTTTTGGTTTTATTTGTTTTTTGTTTTTAGTAGAGTTCATGAAATGCTACTCTAGTGTTTTACATAACTTACAGAAGTTTGGTTCTAGTAAAGATGTTCTATGGAGGGTGTTTTGTTTTGTTCTTTAATTCAATCCAGCCACTCTCTAGCATGTCAATTGCCAATCTCCTCTTACTAGTGTGTTAATCATTAGCAGTGTGTAGGTGGTGCACACACATCCCCTGAGATGGGCTGCTGCTAGTGGCACTTGCGGGAGGTCATCACTCACCACCCCCCTACCCCCCCAATGGCATCTGCAAGCTGTCAGTGATTGCCACTGGCCACCGCCAGTGCTGCTGGTGGCATCTGTGAGTGGTCGCCAGTTGCCACTGGCTGCTGCAACACTGAAGTTTCCTGTGGGAGTGTAGCATGAACTAAACTAGTGTAGCTGATGTTAACATAGAGTGTAATACTAGTAAAATGTAACCATGTTAATCTTATCCTGTAAGCAACTTAAAAATTCCATTTCGTATCCTTCTGCTTGATATAAGTAAATAAACTGTGCCATAGCCTTGTGTATATGTGTGTATAAAAGGGTGAATAGTGAAAGAGTAGCATAGAGATGGGAGAAGAAGATTTAACTGTTTATGTAAGCAACAAGATGACAAACATGAGCTACCAGTCAGTAAACTAATTAATGAATGGCTGAAGAATCCCTTTTAGGTCTAAGGCACAAAAGAAGATAACAAGGAGAAGGAATGCACTCATCCTACCAGATGGGCAGCAAGAATGCTCCAAGCCTGATATAAGCTGAACACAAAAACAGAAGCTGGGTATGGAAAAACCCTAAAGCGCTGAAACAAAGGATGCCAATCCCTATAAAAAGAACACTTTGAAAATGCCAAGTTGGGTGAGTCTCTTTCTCTACTGCTGTTTCACTGGAGCACAGATGCAGCTGTTTACCCCGCTCCAGCTGTTATCTTCAAATCTGCTATCTTCAAATCATCATCACCGTCTACTCAATAAGCCGGGGTTGGCCACCCTGGGCTGATATTGAGCAACTATTGCTGGTAATTATATCTGGTGTATTTGTGGATGAAATAATGGTTTTGTGCATGTGTGCCTGTGTGTATGATGATTTGTGTTTGTATAAATAGTGTGCCCAAACCTCTATGTCTAACTCATGTGATCAATAAACACGGCACCTTGCCTTATCCGCCTTTATAAAGTCTCACTCATAATTTGAACAATTCACAATTTGTGTAACAGGAGCTCCCTGCTTGCTGTCATCATGCTTGCACCACTGCTGCCTGTGCGCTGTCACCATGCCCCCCCGCCCCCGCCTTGGGAAACATGCTACGTTCATAGTATTAATCTTCACAAATTCTGTTGAATTGTGTGTGTAATTCTGTAATATGGTCTTCAGCCTAATAATAACAAGTCCTTCCATTTCCTCCCCCGCCCCTCCCCCCCAATTTTCAGCCAAGTCTTGATTTGAATTGTGGTAGCTTAGGTGAAGTGTCAGAGATTTATCCATTTTCCTCAGGCTTCTGTGAAACACTTCTTTTGCAAACATACTTTTGCTATTTGTTGTCTTGTTATTCTCTAAATTATGTTCTAGACAGCTAAGTATTAAAGCAGAAAAGTCTTCTATTTCTTTTTTACTAGGGATAACATCCATTATAAAAACAACATAATTTAAGCTATCCTAGTTTACCTAGATGTCTGAGCCTTCTGGGTCTCTATACATCATCTTTCTTATTAAAATCTTTCCAGGTAAATTTCTTCTATTGCACATTTGTCTTTAAGTTATGCTGCATAATAGCTTCCTGTTTGTCATTATTGATTGTCTGGGTTAATCTGCTTCCCATCTTCTTAGACATGTTTGTCATTGTTTGAATTTAATTCAAGGTTCAAAAATGAATTTTGTGACTTTTTTAATTTTATTTTTCTTTATTTTTCATTGTTTCTTTCAAACACAAAATTACTTGCTCTAGATTTAAAGTTGTATAAATTCAGAGAAAACTTCAAGCTCTAAATTTTTAGTACTTCCTATAGATCTTTAAATGTTATCTTGTCTTAAATGGGTAGTTAGTAGCTTTCTATGTTTTTCAAAAGGTCAGTTGACAATCAAAACTCAAAGAAAAAATAGTGAGCAATGCAAGTCTCTCTCTATTTCCCATCCACCTATTTAATTTTCTTCCTTCTATCTCTATAAATTCAAATGTGATATGTGCAAAAGTAGTAGTACGTTCCTCTACAATCTGCAGGAAAAATCTTATGTTCTGAACTCTTTACTTTCTATGTTTTTATTCCTAATCTCCTATAGAATGATCCAAAGTAGGTTTATTTTAGGTAGGTTAAACATTACAGAAAAGAGAGAGCTTCATGGTGTTCAAAGACAAGTCTGTGTATAGTATTTGATGTATATTGGAAATGTTATTCATTCTTACTTAAAGATTGCACCTGTAGTGCTGCTGAGGTTAGTGTTCTTAGAACTATCATCCATACAAGTATAGTAAGCCCCAGCTTTTTAAAGTTTTGTATAAACGTATCTAATTTGTTCATTTGGCCTTAATCTTTCCTTCCTGATATTTCTCCTAAGCACTTTTAATTGATGTAGCCTCTCCCATGTAAAGGGGAAAAAATACATTGAATAGCCCCACCAAAAAAACCCAAAAAAGATTAGGCAAATTTTCCTTTCAAATCTTCATTACTGAATTTTGGAATTTGTAATTTTATGGTTTAATGGCATCACGTTGTACATCTGCAGGAGTTTTGGGGGTTTTGAATATGTTTGCATCATTGCAACCTAAATTACATCCTGATGCATTGTATCTATTAGTCAGCTTACCACCTGGCTACAGGAGAGGCAGGTAGGCTCTGCTGGAAAAAAAGGATTGGGCCTCTCACCACTTTTGCCTTCAGCAGGCACATGCTGGTGCCCATTGGCAATAAGGAGGGGGTGTACACAAGTGCACATGTACCCCCCTGAGCATGGCAGTGCACCCCTTGTGAAAAGGCGCTGCCGACACTTTCAGTGGCACCTGCGGGCAGTTGCAGCTCACCATCTGCCCTGCCCTACCCCACCCCCATCGCTGACACTGGTGGCATCTGCAGGCAGCCCACAATTGCCGCTCCCCACCCCCCTGCCGACAGCACCGCGGCTGCCTGCAGGAGCTTTCCACTTGCCGTCACCATGCTCCTGCTGCTAACAGTGCTGCCACTGCCTGCAGGAGCTTACCGTGCCACCCCTCAGCCTCTGGAGACATGCAGCATTCATGCTGGTGACTGCTGAAGGCAGAAGGTGTTGAAAGGCCCAATCTTTTTGGGGGTTTTTTGGTGGAGGTTGCCTGCCTCTCCTGCAGCTGCGGGATGGTGGGGGTGGGGAGGTAAGGTGCCAGTGGGTTGTGGCAGCGGCATGCCCCGGGGCCACCCAGATAAGCTGCTAGAGGGCTGGGTGCTGACTCAGCTCAGGGTTGGGGAAGAGTTGGATTGGGCTGGGTGCTACCTCCAAGCTAGGGCAACACCCGATCTGCTGGCAGCCTACCCAGAGAGTGCCAGGGGGACACCACCACCACAGAGAGAAGGACCAGGGCCCCCTGTAGCTCAGGGGCCTCTTAGCCCACTAACAACTTTCTCTTTGGTCACAGACAGGCTCTACCAAAAAAAAAAAAAATAAGATCAGGCCCCTCACCATGATACTGATGGAAACCCCTAAATTGAAACACTGGGTTTCAATTAAAATTTATGGGACATAAAATTCAGCCCTAAGAACTAAACCCCCCTCATGTGTACAAGTGCCCCTAATTTTTCCAGAAGCTCCTGTGATGTTTGCAAGGCTTTGAGAACTTCTATATGTACAGAAGTCAACTTTTAGAATGTAACTTAGCAACTCTTAGAAGCACAGTGGCAGCATAATTAAGCTGTCTTGCTGTGCTTCAGGAGACAGGAGCCTTTCTCCTTTGGACTCTGTGGGACCATCTGACCACTTATATGTGTGCTGTTAATTAAAGAAATTGATGTTTTACTCCTCTGGGAAACTTTGGCTCAGGCAGGCCTTTAACTTTTTTTAGCAACTCTGTAAATTACGCTGTTCTCTGCCTTAGTGCATAAACAATGGGGAGAGAGGGGGAAAGAATACTGTTCTCTGTAAATTCCAAGGTGATACAATTCGCACATTTTAAGGCTAGAGTGAAGCAGCTGCATTGAGTTAGGTGACCTGTATTGAAAGGTCACATCTGAAAATAGTTTTCCATTCAGAATTAAAATGACAGTACATAAAGGGGGTGTTGAGACCACACCAACCATGTACATGTTGTGCATGTTTGCACAAACCCTCCAGCCACCCCCTCTCCCCCCACAAAAAAAGAAAAAAAAGAAAAAAAAGAAATAAGGAACCTGGGCAAATACAGGAGAGGTGTCCAAACATCATTAACTATACAGAAGAATAAGGTATAAAAGGGGGAAGGATGCTGAAACTGCAGATGGTCATAACCTACTGTATCATCTGGTCAACACCGAATTATAGCATTTTTCTGCTATACATTGGTCATTTTGACCATCTCTGCATGGTCACAGGCAGTACATAAGATGTGATTGATTTTAGCATATTGATAGAAATGCATTAATGGTTAGGTGTTTGTTAGTTCAGCTGAGGTACTGTGACATCATGTGGGTGTTGTGAGAATCTGCTATGGGTGCTCCACTGGATGTTCCACTGCCACAGGGTGAAACATGGTGCCCCACATGCCTTTGTTTTCAGGAGGCATGTTGAAGCTGAACTGAGAGGCAGCTGCAGCAGGAGGACACACCTTTTGCATAACATAACCCATTACCCATGACTTTGTTCTCTGTACGTGTAGTTACTTTACCATGGCATGATTTTAATTAGTGGATGGGGACAATAAAATACCTAAATGATCCTGGCTTCTACTGATACTGCAGCTTTGAAATAGTGTAAAAACTATAGCTGTGCGCTTTACAAACACAGACCTATGTTTTACAGATTCTTTTTACTAATACAACACAGACCTACACAGCAGTATTGTAAAACAACAAAGAAGTGTTTGTGCTTCTGATTTCAAAGGAGCTGTGAGTTAAGCCTTTATGTAGAGAAACATGGCAGGTAAGGCCTGGTTATGCCTTTGCTTGAAACACTATAAGAGCTTGATGCAGTACAGTAGTGGTTCTCAACTGGGGTGCCACAAAATTAAAAAAACTATGGAGAAGTGCCCTGACTATAAAAAGGATTTGAACCACTGCAATATGTTGGTATTTTTTTCTGTTTTTTGTTCCCTTTATCTAGCCCTACTGAGATAACTGAAGGGTAAGATAAATCTGTATAGGAAAGAAATGTTCCAAAAGTATGATATCAGATATACAAGTATTAGCTAATGACCTATATGCATAAGCCAAAACTAGCATGTCTCCATCATAGACCCAAGTCATAAGCTAAACCTTCCCTGCCTGAATTGATTCAATCTTTGCAGGTTAGTCTACAATGGATAGATTGATGCAGTAAACAGACATTCACTTTTGATTCTGGGAATGCAGCTACATGCCTGCAGTGACCCAAGCCAGAAGCTGCGGAGTGCTAAAGCATGCCTCCCTGCTTGGCTGGATCAGACAGCTTGGGCCAAGGCTAGCTCGCCCACCCTGTAAGGAGGGCTTGTGGGGAGTTGCAGAGAATCCTGGAAAGCTGGGGGGATGGTGTGTTAACTTGAATCCGGAGGAGATCAGGGACAATAGTTCAATAAACTGATTTAACCAAAATCAGTTGTCTGATACTACGTCCATCCAGATCTATCTTAAACTAGTTTTGGCCATTCTGAAAGCAGTTTATGTGCACTGAATTTTAGTTGTGTTATAGATTTTAACTGGTTTCCAATCACTTATACTGGTTTATGTGTAATTTCTGTACCTAGCCTTGAGCAATATTCTGGTTGTGGTATGTGTCACAGTGTAACTGATATGTATGGCTTTATTTTCATATTGGGGAAAAAAGCATTGCACTTTTTCTTTGAAGTTTTGCTGGATTTTGCTGGTAATCTCATTCCTCGTATCTTTCATATTATGTTCTTTATATTAAAAGAATACACTGAAAATACAGGAACTTGTACATAGTGGGGAGAAAAAATAAACATGCCAGAGCGTTGCATACTAGAATATAAATCATCAAATATTAATTGGGACAGAGAGAAGAGGTTTGAGGAGAGGCAAGGGGAGAAAGACTCTCAAGACTGGTATACGGGGTACTCTGATAGGTGTTCTGTTAGATCAGCTGAATGTTTTCTTTCATATCCCTTAATAAAGGGATTAATGACTGGAATATTTGCTATAGAGTGTGTCTGTTCATATGTTATTTTTATCAAACTTTTTCGAAGGTGTCTTCATTTCATTCTGATTCAAAACTTTTCCTGTTCTGCAATTTTGAAAAAGAAATTTAGGATGGGTAAACTGTTTTCCAATCAATTCTATGTGTCTAGTAGAGAGGGAAGCTTTATTGGTACTCACCCAAGCATAGGAAACTCAATTTACCTTGCATCTGGTTTAGTTCTAGGAACATAGGAAAATATACTTGATCAGGCTAGTGTTCCATCTTTCCTTTCTGACAGTGATAAACTACTCTACAGAAAGAAAAATATGCAGCAGGGATATACAGAATAACCTGCTTTGGGAAAAAAGTTTCCTTTTTACCCTTCATTTTTAGAGGTGTTTTTATCCCCCGAAGTATCTGTGTATATGCACCTTCCAAATTACATGATGTTTTAATGTTGTTATAACTTGGATGTTGGTGTCATCCATAAAAAATGCCCACTCCTTTCTGGATCCTGATAGGCTCTTTACCACCAAATATTGTTGAGACCCAGTGCCAGGCTAATTGTATAGTGTAGCAAAAGTGTTTGAAAAGCGTTTGATTTGCCACATTTCACTTTCATTCAATTCAAATGGCTGCATTTTGCACTTGCTACCCACAAATTATAATAGAATGTATAGAACACTGGAAAAAGGGGGTGCAGTTTTGCCAGGCTTTTCTGTGGGTTTCAGAGTGGAGGCTCATTGCAATCTTTCCTTTCGCTCCTGTCCTGTATTAGCCAGATGGAATCTGGTCATTGAATATTAAGATATATACTTTTTCTGCTTGTTTGAAGTCCTATGTGCTTGTTCAGTGTGAGTTTCTTGGGGATGTTATTATATAAGCCAAGGACGGTTTACTATATTTTCCAAAACAAATGGGTAGGCATGAAATGCATTTAGCTGCCATTGTGCAGCAGTTATTAATGCAATCTAAGCACTTTTGCTGGGCTTATTCTCATTTTACATCTATCTTATTTACTGTTGAAGAAAAGACTTGTGCTCAAAGCTGCCATGTTAGTTTAAAGCTAGAGACAGAAAAAGTCAGACTGCACACAGTTGAAGTGAAGGCCAGCATGACAGGTGACATTATTTTTAAAATAGGCCAGTTTCAGCATACATCAACTACACCCAAAGCAAAATCTCATCCAGGCACTTACCTTTTATGCATGGCTTGATACCTGTGTTATTGCTATTGCTCTATGGGTCATATTTATAATGCTTTGGCTGAATCCAAAACCAAACAAAACTTGAAAATGAGGTGAGTGGGCATTGAATATATAGAAAAATGGCTGAAGATATTGGATCTCCCTGTTATGACAAGTACATCTTCTGATCATCAATCTAAGGATCCTTGCATAATAGAAATTTCTATGTAGTTAGGATCTTTGCATTCCAAACACAGCTTTTAGACAGGCAGTGTGCCCACTGTGTTGTCTAAGTACACATTGTTTTCTGCTTGTCTACGCTGACAGTTGGATCCAACCCCAGGGGTTCAAGGGCTTGTCTTCAGTGTACAGTTAACTTGAAGGACTGGAAGAGGGCCAGTGTGGTCCCTATTTTCAAAAAAGGGAAGAGGGAGGACCCAGGAAACTATAGGCCTGTTAGTCTTACCTCGGTCCTCGGGAAGCTCTTCAAGAAAATTATCCAGGAGCACATCTGCGAGAGATCAGCAGGAGAGTGTATGCTTAGGGGTAACCAACATCAGTTCATCAAAGGCAGGTCCTGTCAGACCAATCTGGTAGCCTTCTATGATCAAGTCACTAACTCCTTGGATGCAGGTGTCATGGTAGACGTAGTCTTTCTGGACTTCAGAAAAGCTTTTGACACCGCCTCTCACCCCATTCTCATTAAAAAAATTAGGTGACTGTGGTGTCAATCCCTACACTGTCAGATGAGTCACCAATTGGCTGGAGGGCCGTACCCAGAGAGTGGTAGTGGATGGGTCTTTTTTGACCTGGAAGGATGTGGGCAGTGGGGTTCTGCAGGGCTTGGTCCTTGGGCCTGCACTGTTCAACATCTTCATCAGCGACTTGGACGAGGGTGTGAATAGCACCTGGTTCAAGTTTGCAGATGACACTAAGATGTGGGAGGAGGTGGGCACACTAGAGGGGAGGGACAAGCTGCAGTCAGATCTGGACAGGTTACAGAGGTGGGCAGATGAGAACAGGATGGGTTTCAACACTGACAAGTGCAAGATACTGCACCTGGGGAGAAAGAACCGGCACCATACCTACAGGTTGGGGAACTCCCTTCTCATCAGCACAGAGGCAGAAAAGGATCTTGGAGTCATTATAGACTCCAGGATGAACATGGGCCACCAATGTGGGGATGCAGTCAGGCAGGCTAATCGCACCTTGTCATGCATCCAAAGATGTATCATGAGCAGGTCTAAGGAGGTGATCCTCCCCCTCTTTACAACCTTGGTCAGGCTCCAGTTGGAGTACTGCATTCAGTTCCAGGTGCCACACTTCAGGAGGGAAGTGGGCAACATGGAGAGGGTCCAGAGGAGGGCCACCCGCATGATCAGGGGGCAGCAGGGCAGGTCCTATGAGGATAGGCTATGGGATCTGAACCTGTTCAACCTCCACAAGAGGAGGCTGAGAGGGGATCTGGTGGCCACCTATAAACTTGCCCAGGGGGACCAGCAGGCAATGGGAGAGTCCCTGTTCCCCTGAGCACTACCGGAAGTAACAAGGAATAACAACCATAAGTTGACAGAGAGCAGATTTAGGCTGGATATCAGAAGGAACTACTTCACAGTCAGGGCGGCTAGGATCTGGAACCAACTTCCAAGGGAAGTGGTGCTTGCTCCTACCCTGGGGTTCTTTAAGAGTAGGCTAGACAGCCAGGGTCGTCTGACCCCAGTACTCTTTCATGCCTGTGTCAGGGGGTTGGACTTGATGATCTGCTTAGGTCCCTTCCGACCCGACTAACTATGAAACTATGAATTATAACCGGTATGTCCTTAACTCAAGTCCTTTCCACACCCACAAATCCAAGTGAAGTGGTGCTTTTAATCAGATGGCCTATTAAATAGTTTACAGCAGGAGTATCAACATATAGCTTGTGGAGCCTCATGATCCATCCCTTGGGTCTTGGACTGACTCCACATGCTACATGTAGAGTCCTTTTGGTGCATGGGCTGGACCCAGTGCTGTAGGCACTACTCATGGCAGAGGGGGCTGGTCTAAGGCATGCACTTCATGTGGTGCCTATGCTGGACCAACTCTGCACACTGGCTCTAGGGCCAGTCTAGATCAGGTCCTGCTAGTGCACAGTGCTGTCCTCATGCAGTGTGTGCCCAGTGCTGATTCCCCTATGCTGTAAGCAGCACCTGTGGCACCAAGTCCAGCCTGTGAGCCACGTGCACTATGTTCCAGCCCTGCTTCAAAGTTTTTCCTACCTGCGGTGCATGGGTTGGACCCAGTGCTGTAAGCACTGCACATGGTCCAGGAGTTCAGCATGGGGTCAACACTACATACAGTGCCCTGCTAGCCAGTCCCATGCACTGCTTCCAGCACGGCCACTTACATACAAGCCTCAAATGATACAAATGGTACAGTGAGGGGCCCTGCAGTGCAGTGCAAGCACCATGCTGGCCCTGTGGGCTGGAGGTACAGAGAAGGTGGCACAAGGAGCACGCTGCTTTTGATGCCTAACTGAATGGGACTGGCTATGCCCACTGGCTCTGGCACATCCAGATCTAACCATCAAACTGGCCCCAAGACACGCATCTAAACTGTGGGCTCAGATAAGTCAGACACTCCTGGTATAGATGAAATACTGAATTAGCAGCTAATATTTGTTGCTGACTTGGTCACCTCGCAGTATAGATGCAGGCTAGCTTCAGTAATGCTCATTTTACAAGGTGCTATGCTCATTTTACAGTGATTTTTTTTCTTTGGTGCCTAGAAAGTCTGAAAAATTCTCACTTAATTCACTAGCACAGAATTCATAGAGTGGCTCAGACTTGGACCAGAGCAAGGAATGGAGGGATGCAGCCCTGCAGTCTCACATGACTTAGTTCAGGAGTAGTGAAAACACAGCAGCTCAAATGCCATTTTGCAGCATGCACATCCCTCATATTAGATTAACTTCAGTTTTTAATAATGTAGCTCAGGTTATGAGCATACATAGATCTACCTACCTAGGGGTAGGTCAGTCTAAGTGCTGAGCTGTACATATATGTTCAGGAAGTTTAGATCAAGCAAAATGTGCTTGGCCCAATATAACTTAGTTCACCTGAGGAGGTGCACTATGTAGATTGGGCTAACTTGTGCCCAATCTAAATAGTACCTGTACGTATTCAGAGTGTATCCCTGGGGTTGAGAGAGCCCAGAAGCTCACCCCAGTCCTAGGGCTGTGCTTTCCTGCCTGGCCCTCACCTCCTCACCCTATCCAACTCACTTAGATCATGTTCCCAGCCTGGCTTCTGTCACCAGTGACTGTGTGCACAAGCCGGAGCCTACGATCTATGATTACAAGGCTTAGTCAGCTATCTGATTGTAGATTGGATATGGAATGTCTTCACATGACCAGAGTTCTTCAGTAAATGCAATATTTCTATGCACCTCTGATGCATAAAGAACAAGGGTCTGAAAAGGAGGAAAAAGCAAAGTTAAAACCCGAAAGCTGTCACACACAGGCACAAACTTAGTCTGAGGACTTCTGGGTTTTTTTTCATAGATTTCATAGACATTAGGGCTGGAAGGGACCT
>NW_017728951.1:52259713-52273131 GCF_001723895.1 Crocodylus porosus
TGTGCTGAATTCCCCACGAATTTTTACCCAGAGGGTCTCTAGCTGTCCATGCCGGTCGCCAACATCAGCTTGCAGGGACATGTAGCTTTTTTATACCAGCGAGGATAAAAATACAGCTAATGATAAAGATAGGTTCTAGGAAGAGGAGTTACAAAAAAAAAAAAAAAAATGGTATACTGGTGTGGAGCATATTAGCAGGTTGGCATGGTTTTACCCCTTCTGCTGATGAGGAGGCTGCTCCCTAGTTGGCCAGATTCAACCATGTCAGCCAACAGGTTAAGTAGACTGAACTGCTGCAACATTATGTACCTGGAAGGAAAATAAATATTGTGAAGAAACCTTGGAGTGGACAACATACATCAGCATGTCTTAACATTAAGCAATTCAGTGCGTTTCACTGCTGAGGCCTGCTCCCCTTTCCTAAATTTCAAGGCCCTGAACGGCCTTAGTTCCTCGTTAACTTGGGGAACTGCTGTCTTACCACAGCACCAATTAGTATGAAAGCTGCATTCATCAGACACCAAAGTTGACTGGGTGTCACAGAAATGGCTGTGGTGCAGAGCAGAGATAGCTGAGTTAGCTTTAAACTAGCTAGCTCAGGTGCTTTCAGCGGCACAGCTCAGCATGGGCTATAAAACCCAGGTTAAAACAAGGTAAATTAGGACAAATTGGCATCTGTGATGACACTATAGCTATATTCTATGCTATAATAAATTCGTAAGACCAAAGGGTTGGCAACTCATACAATATTCAATTTTCTAACATAAGTCTATGCTGACAATTACCTACAGACCCTCTTCCTATGGGACTATCAACCCTCATTTGGCAATACAAGCATATAGGGTGCTTGCAGATGTTTTTAAAAAAGCAGTTTAATTCAAACTTTTATATATATTATATATTATATATAATAAATATATATATATAAAAATTAGCTGTACATATTTTTATTTTTATTAGCTGTACATATATAGTTAATGCACATATTTTTATATTGTATATATAGTCTGAGGAAATAAGTGATTTTTCTTTCATACTGTTTATTTTGTAATGCTCTGGGCAGATAGAAACAGGTGATTGTCCTGTTTGAGAAAGTGCACGTCTAGTTCTCATAATGAAAACTGCTTAATAGGAAAAGCCTCCCATCCTTAGTTTACACAGTAAAATGAAATTAGAACATATTTACTGATGCAAAAGGTTTAAGGCCAGTGAGTACATTTGGATCATCTAGTCTGACATGCTATACATCTTCACTTATGTGTCCCTGTATGGATTTCAATAACTTGTATGGCTACAAAATATTTTTCAACAAGCCATCCAGACCTGATGTTACAACCTGAAGAAACTGAAAGGCTTCTCCTTTCTTGTGTATTTTCCCAATACTATCTGTGTTGACCTTGCAGACTTGTTACTGCAGCGTTGAATAGTGTGTGGTATAGCACTGATCTCTTTAAGAGTCAACTAGACTGTCCCCATTTGACAACAATTCCCCAACTGTCGATTGGTTTGGATATGACAGTGTAGTCAGTAGCTAATTCATTTAATATGTGCTGTTATTGATATTGAATATAGCCAATTTTTAAAATCAGAATAAAGTATATTACACTTGTCTAGTTGTCTTTATCAACCAAACTTGTAATATTTTCAAAGAAAAGTAGGTCTATTTGATAAGACAAACTTGAGTTCCTCAAATACAGGTAATTCAAACCAAAATAACATTTATATATGTTGCTGGAAATGACTGTCAGATCAAAAAGGAAGTGGTTAGTTTATCAGCTAGGTCTTTGAAAATTGGTCTAATTTTTAAATTCAGTGATCATAAAATTCAAAAGAAATAATATTTCCAAATAAATAAAAATGTTCCACCCATTTTAGCTTTAATATGAAGGGGTGTTTGTGTTGTGGGGGGCATGAAAATGATAGAGACATAATTAAGATTAAAAATTGAGGAATATCAGTATGCTGTATATTATACAACCTTGTAGAAGTATATTAACTTGAATGATTAAGGGTAAGTCTGTTTCTTGAACAGCGGTTTACTGGCCTGTGTCACCTTTCTTTACTGAAATTCAGGAATGGAGAGAGATATTTATCAGTAAGATTTTTATTTACATAATCCTTGCATTAAAAAAGTTACATACTAAGGACCCGATCTTAATTCACTGAAGTCAACAAGAGTCTTTTAATTTTGTTCTATGGGCTTTAGACCAAACCATGAACTGTTGAGGGGAGCATGAAGCTTTAGTAAAAGGGAAATACAAGCTGTATATTGGGGAAAACCTCCATGATATTTGGCTATAATCTGTCATCAGTTTTATGTAGAACTCTCTATAGATTTTACAGAAGAGTATTGTGTAAAAATCAAAGGTATGATGTGACCTGTTTAGATATATTAGGCTCTGAAATAGCTCTCCAAGGAAATCAGGAGAACAGCTTTAGACATTTAAAACCTACATTCAAAAAAAACAATGGGGAAAAAATGCACTTTTGGAGCAATCCTCCACCCATGTTAAGATGGACTGGATAAAATAATAGTTCTTATTCTAACTCTAATTACTATATACAAGTTGGTATACCAGTTCTTCTGTCTTTAGATCATGACTCATTTGAATATTTTGTTGGAAATCAGATAAAGATGAACGTATTTGTTGAGGCCCCTTGCCTTTTGTACGGTTTTTCATGATGCTTTCTATATTGTCAAAATGTAATTTACAAGAGCTTAATACAGTTCTCCATCTTATTCCAGCATAAGGTTGTAACAAAATTGAAACAATTCTAATATTATAAAAGTCTAAGTCTGTCTGTCTGTCTGTCTGTCTGTCTGTCCATAACACTTTATTCGTGCTTTGAGGGGCCAGAGGGGCTCTGCTGGCCTTGCCCCTCTCCCCTGCATCTTGGATGCAGAGGGGAGATGACAAGGATTGGAGCATGCTGGCTTCACCCCCCCACCTCCCAGTGTGCTCCTTGGAGCCAGGGGCTGGCACCCTCCAACAACAGCCAGCAGGGAGGGGAAGGAGAGGAGCAGAAAGTAGGGATGTACCCCATGGCTGCTGCCACCATGACTGCCGCTGCAGTTGCAGTCCCTGGCTCCAGGCCAAAGTGGTGGGGGAAGGCGGGGAGTGGCCTTGGCTCTGGCCCAAAGCATCAGTGGGGGAAGGAAGGGAACAGCTCTGGCCCTGGTCCAGACCCAAAGCAGCAGTGGGGAGACAGGAAGCTGGTGAGGGGGGAAATAGCCCTGGCCCAAAGTGGCAGGGGGGAGGCCTTCCCCCAGATCAAAGCAGTGGAGGAAGTTGGGGAATGGTTCAGGTCCTAGCCCTGGCCCCTAGCCAGAAGCAGTGGGGAGAGGGGGGCAAAGACCCAGCCCACAGCCCAAAGTAGCAGGGGGGGAGGCAGGGAGCAGCCCAGGCCCCAGCCCCAGCTCCAGCGGGGCTGAAATGGACACAGGTCTCTATTCCCTCTCCATCCTCCCCTCATAATTTTTGATGGGCAATTGACTAGTATCTTATATTCTTTAATGCCCTTACAGTATGAATTTGAGATGAAATCTTTTTCTCACTACACTGATTAATCTTAACTATTATAGATACAGGGTGATGAGTTTTTCATATTTCATTCTGTGATTTGTGAGATGTGCAAAGGAAACTTTGCATGTAATCGGCTATGTGCTCATTTACCTGTTTTGTTTAGAAATTTTGTTTAGACATTGGTGTCCAGCACTAAGACCCTCTCACTATTCTTTTCATGTATGAGGAGAAAAATAAACTTTCATAGGTCTAAATTATTCACATCTCCTATATGTATAAACGAGATGCAAAGAATGCAGTTCCTGGAGGAGGAGTGTTTAGAATGTTAATCATTGATTCACCTGAGTTTAACAGATGCTCCTGAATTCCATCCCATGGTAGTAAGTGCAAGTGGAGTTAAAACTACTTCTCACCCCTGGATGAACTGGAGGAACATAATAGCTATCACCACTTAGGTGCTCACATGATACCTATTTGCAAATATTAGAATTTCAGGGAGCTACATTGTGTCTTAGGCTAAGGGGGACCAGAAGGGTTGGGAGAGACACTGTTTCCCCTAGCGCCCCCTGGCATAACAAGGAATAATGGACACAAGTTATTGGAGAGCAGGTTTAGATTAGACATCCGCAAGAACTACTTCACAGTTAGGGGGCTAGGAGCTGGAACCAACTTCCAAGGGAAGTGGTGCTGGCTCTTACCCTGGGGGTCTTTAAGAAGAGGCTTAATGCCTACCTGGCTGGAGTCATTTGAGTCCAGTTTTTCTCCCGCCCAGGCAGGGGATTGGACTTGAAGATCTACAAGGTCCCTTCTGACCCCAGTTCTATGATTCTATGATTTGTTGTGTAATTTCTGTTGAAGTAGTGAGGATCCACACTGACCCCAATATATGTCTTGGTGCACTTTAATAATTATTATTCATAAACTTTGTTGCCTTATGTCAAACACACATTTAGAGTTAGGGCATGTTTTAAATTGCAATTTCACATGTCATAAAAATCACAAAATTATGTCATTTTCACAAAAAATGTGATTTGCAATGAAACACCACAATATGGCCACTTGCTGGGGACTTCCCTGGCCAGTGGCCATATTGTGGTATTTCATTGCAACAGTGGCAGCAGTGGTGGAGCATTTCTGGGTGGGGCCAGGTGGGCTGTGAGAGGGAAGTTCTTGGTACTGCCGCAGCAGGGTGTCTGCATGTGGAGAGGGGGCAGATACAGTGACAAGTAAGGCTGAGAGGCAGTGGCCCCCCATGTGCAAGAGATGCTGCCCACACTCCAGCCCTTTCCACCTGTTTTGCAACTTTTTTTCCAGCCCCAACCACCTCCCCCCATTAAACACTCCTGATTCCTGCCCCTATTCTGGAATTGGGAGCCAGGCTCAGCCAGCCTAAACACACCTCCTCAGCCAATCAGAATGCCTGCAGGGGTGCCACAACCTGGGTGCCAAAATGGTAGCCCATGCCAAGATCAGACCACAATATTAGTGAGCTAGGCCCATGCTTTAAACCAGGCCCTATTTAGAGTGTGTTTATTACTGTAAAATCTGGATGTGAGGAACAGTTTCAGTGAAATAAGTGGAACACTGCTGATTTATATCAGCTGAGGTTTTGACCTAGGATTTATACAGAAAGAATAAGTACAGCTCATTGCTTCTCATAAGTTTGGATTAGTCATATTTGCAAGCCAGAAGGTGTTTTAAATAACTTTTTCAAAATTTGTTCCAAAATTGTGTTTTTTGTTTCTACGAAACAAAAGTATTAGCATGTGGTGCTTTTATTTGAGTGTCAAATCCTACCCTTGGCTACACTACTGTGGCTCCCAGAGAAATGAAAGACTCCATTCTCTTTTGAGAGCCGCATTTGTTTCACAGAACCCAAATATAAAATGCATTAGAAAAAAGGTTTGATTTCATAGTTCTTATCAAGCTGCATAAATTGGCTATTGCTGCAAACAGGTCAGTAATATTGGGTGCCTATAGAAGTGCTTGGGGATAAAGGGAGTAGTGTTTTAATTACAGCAGTTCCTGGAGAGCCACTCTAATTAAAATGCCTCACCCTCATGCGTGTTAATCATCCCACATTTCAAAATAGCCACAGGGATGCTTTAACTAAAACTCATTTGATGATTTTTAGTTAAAGCTCTCCTGTGGCCATTTTGAAATGCAGGATGCTCAGTACATGTCATAGTCATTCTAATTAAAACACTCCAGCAGACTTGATTAATTGAGTCTGGTCTGACACATTCTAATTAAAATGCATTGGAGCACATCTATAGTATAGGCATCCATTATTTTAACATTGGATCACTTCTGAATAATGCATTTGAAGTGTGAAAACCATGTACACCCAGTTCTTCAACACTTAGAAAGAATAGGATCTTACTATACAAGTAGGTTCAGTGGGAAGTGTTGATCTCCTGCATACTTAAGACTTAAAACATTGGCCACTCATTTAGACCTAAGCATGAATTTAGGAGCCTAAATTAGAATCTTATTTTTTAAAATCTTTCCCATGTACTTCGGGGTTTTCAGTGACACTTCTATTTTATTTTCTTCCATCATCTTCCTTCCTAATATGAAGGCTTACATTACATGGCTATTTAAACTACAAGTCTCAGATTATACTCCTCCTTAATGCTTTGGTTCTACTTATTTAAAAAACAAAACCCCCCAGTGTCTGGGTGGAAGAACATTTAAAATGATGTAGTCAAGTTAGGCAGTTAGGCTGAATAAATTGACTTTCATTTCCTAAACCATTTTTAAAAGTGATTACAAATGTTTTACTTGAATTTAGCGTCTTTACCTTTTTATGTAGGATTTTAATGGCACTGAATATTACTGTTGATGCTTCACGATGACAATCTTAATATCTTAATACCACTCTAATTATGCTAAAACTATTTAAGTGGTAAAATTACTATTATTTGTGTCTTACTACCACATACTCTCAGGTTATTTTATCGGGTTTCTTTTATTCATTTAATTTTCACCTTCCTCTTATTATGGAAGCATGTTTGGGGGGAAGGGAGAGTTCAAGAATCCAAGAATGGGCTTGTGGTTAATTGTTAGTGTCCTCCTCTGTTCTTTTTTTCTTTCTTGTCTTTTGATAAGAGCACTTTATTCTTTATGCAAGACAGCTACTCTGGAAATTGGCTGGCTGCCTAGCAGCGAGTGTGATCCTATGAAAGAACTTTTATTATTGCTATGATAGTGAAAAGTGAGAGATGATGCTTCAGAAGCATCTCTGTTCTGTGAGCCCTTAATATATGATTAATGTGGGGAGGGAGGGACAAGATTGGGAGCTGGATGCAAAGGCTTGAACAGTCATCAGTGTGGGGCATTTGGAGAGCTGACTTCTAGATTAGGGACCTGGATAAAAGAATTTTGATGGCCTGAGTGGTTGTTTCTGCTTGGATGTTTCTGCTTGTATTTAGGAAAAAAGGATTTTGTACATTTTTGTAAATAGACTGAACTGAATCCTCAGACTCCGTTTCTCCTCTTGACTAGATTAACCTATGAGATGCCAAAGTTTGGCTAGCTTTTTGGGTCACAAGGCTGGGTCATGAATTGTATTAAAAGTAATTCCTCAGTTATCTGAATCTACCTTTTATTATCCCTAAATATATTATCAAAATTCAAATACTGTACTGCATATTTTCCTTCTTCTGGAAAAAAAAAAGTTCTGAAACCCCTACCATCACCTTATTTAAAGCTGAGTTTTTCCAGTTGTCACTTCTGAAGTCCCTTTTAGAAATTTGTGGTTTTCTTTTAATCTCTACTGGTTGACTAAAAGCAGTATTTTTGCAGCAGTTGCATAGTTACATATTCAGTTTGTCCAATTGTAGTCACTCACATAAACCACTAATATTCATTTCTAGCACTAGAAATGTTTCTGGAATAGGATCAGTACAAATGATTGACCTACAAAACCCCTTTTCCCCCTGCTCTCCACACTTTCCCAAGACCAGGCAATTCCAGTTTGGGGAAGGTGTGGGGAGCAGTGGCTGCTCCATTCCTTGTGTTCCCAGGAACTAGAGCAGCAAGTCAAATCCCCCCTCTTACTCCTCATGTCAGGAGCCCCTGTCTGAGTAACAGGCGGGAAATGAAGCAAGAAGTGGCTGCTCCTCTTCTGGGAGCTGAATAGAAGAGCAG
The DNA here is from genome assembly GCF_001723895.1 of Crocodylus porosus. NCBI lineage: Eukaryota > Metazoa > Chordata > Crocodylia > Crocodylidae > Crocodylus > Crocodylus porosus. The sequence continues at coordinate 52,267,390 of NW_017728951.1, forward strand.
GTCAGCAATCCGTCTCTTCCTTCCCCCTCCCTCCCCCACCTCCAGCCCTGCTCCCCAGACTTGGATCACCCCAATCTGGAGAAGACGCAGCAGATTTATCCTACCACTTCACATCTGCTGGGACTGGGAGAAAGAGAGCAAACGCTCCATACCTTCCCCAGGTCAGGGGATAGGGGGCCCATCTGGTGAAAGTATCAGAAAACATTTTTCTGCTTCCTGGTCCCTAGGAGGAGTCAAGTGGCAAGGAAACATACAGGCATTCATTCTTTTCTTGAAAGCAAACTCCACTGGGTTGGAGATGGTTTATTTTTACCCGCAGACAATCATTTTTGTTCTGGGAGAAAATGTCTGACTGCCTGTACACTCACAGGTTCTACTGGGAGAGCTGTGAACCTCCAAGTACAAACTCAGTACTTGAGGGTAGCTGTATTCTCTGCAAATACACAGTAACAATATACAAAAGAGTATTGGTTATGGACAATTTATATTTTAGAAATACAGCTGCATTTTCAGTTCCAGGTACTGCTCTTTCTTAAAGAAAGAAAATAATTAAAGTTGTTAAAGTATTGCACAGTCTGCATTATAATATGCCTTACTCTATGTACTTTTGAGGACAGATCATGACCTGAATTTCTCCATTTCTTGTTTTTACTTGGCGGTGGGGAAGAAGGGGGAGGAGGAAAAAGACCTTTTTAGATTTAGGTTTTTTTTTTCTTTTTTGTTTTACAATGTATTCATTTCAGGGCTTGGCAACCAAGTGATATGGTCCACATTATTTGCATTTTGTATAATTTTCCATATTTGACTTGGATAAAACAAATTAGCAGATCTTTGTAGTCCCATTCACAGTTAGAACTGTCTACAAGACAGACTCTGGAGCAAACAGAGGGGAAAGAAAAGCATCCAGTGATCATGTGTTAACTGGGTCTACTCTTTTCTTTCACAATAACACATCCTCATCAATAAAGTAACACAAAAAACAGTGTTTATATTAACGAGATTAACAGAAGGTACCACTACTGCTAAATAAAAAGCCTGTATTATAAAGCTAGTCTATTGTCTTCAGTGTGTTTTCTGTTTTTTGTTTTTTACCAGCAAGAAGCCAGCAGCCTTGTTCCTATAAGTGACAGTAGAACCAAGACACGAAGTTACAAATGTGTCACAGTGTTATGTCTACATGGCAAAACACGGTGGTGTTGGAATCATCAGAGTTACGTTAACACAACAGTCTACCCTGGCAAATGCACCCTGCTTCTCAGGGGTGCTGATCAGTCTGGCTGGAAAACTGTATTAATGTTCCCATATTACATTTGGTACCCAGCTACTTTGGATAGCATTGTATAGCAGTGACTAGACCAGGGATCCTCAACCAGGGTGACATGAGATCCTTTTAAGGGTGTTGTGGAATGCAGCATAATACTAACATTGCTAGATGCACAAATACCCACAGGTGATTCACAAGATAAGCCCAGAAATTTCACATGTAAATTAATAGTGCCAAAAACATTCTGACCTGCTGTGATTTTTCAGAGTTCTTTGCAACAAAAGAATTGTTCTATTGATTTTCCCATAGTCAAAAAACAAGCAAAAACCAGGAGCTGGCATTTTTGAAGGGTGTCTTGAGTCTAGTGTCTATAAAGGTTGAGAAACACTGGTATAAACTGACCTACTATTTTGTCTGCATGACAGGGCTTTGGTTTGACAATCAATAAGGGTGTTGTTGCACATTAATATTAGGTGGGTCCTGAAACTCTTAACCCCTGGATTGTCCACACAAAATTCCTGAAACTAGTTTTAAGCACACATTAGGTAGATGACGGTTGTGCCCTCCAGGGAAGGATTCTGTTTGATCTGTGTTACCTGGCTTGTGTTCTGTTAATGTGTGGCCACTCCCCCCAAATGAACAGCCCAAATTCCAGTCCCCCAGTATCCCAGTATGCAGCGTCCCCTTCTCCACCCTCTTGTTCTGTGTGGGCAAACTTTTGGCCCACTGAACTTACTGCCCAGGGATGTTCTGGCACTCATCCAACTCCACCTCCCACTCCCAGGGGTGCAATCCCATACAAACAGCTAGCAGAGCAAATGTCAGCAAGCCAGGTTGTAGGGCAGAGACAGGAACAGGAGTGGGGTCTAGTGGGGATGGAGAAGAATAAGGTTGGGGGCTGGATTAGGCCCTCATGAGCTGGGGCTTCCTTCCTGGGGCAGGGACAACAGATCTACTAAAAGTGCCTTCCCTTACTGCTCCCACCTCCCAGGCACCCTGGGAAATAATATCAGCACTCCTCACACCCAAATCCCAATTTATTAAAATCTGATACCTTCTTTAATTCACTGCCTCTTTATTTTTTAAATTGTTATGTTTTATTTTATCTTTCAGTGGCTGACTTCCTTAATTCCACCTCCTTTCCCCCACCCCACATTTCCTTCCGTTCCACCTCCCATTTCACTATCCATCTGTTATATTAACTGTCCACCTCCAAGCTTCATGTTTCCTGCCCCAGCAGGCCATCTCACCCCCTTACCCTCCACCTAGAGCAAGGCTAGAAGTCTGTCCTGGATGAACAGTTGTGTAGTGGAAACTCAGAGTTGTAGTTCCTAGTCCAGCCCCTGCTTGCCCAACCCTCTAGTGGCAAGTCATATATGTGCAGGTGGGGGCAGTCAGAGAAGGATTTTAGCTTTGTGGTGTGGCTGCTCCAAACTCAAGCTAGTACTAATACTGATCAACATTTGAGCTGCTCAAAATACAACATGTAACAAGCCCCTAAGATACTTCTGAAATATGTGTCACATTAGCTTCACCCAGTCTTCTAAGGGCAGGTTTGGGGTGAGTTAGGATAATAACTTAATCAGCATTGGATGGGTCACAGAGCATACTCTCATACTGTGTTCATGTGAGGAAAACCTGTATTTACAAGCTATAATGAAGAATGAGAAAGATGTTTGGGTGAAACGTAGAAAGGTAGTTAGCTGTGTTAGTCTGAAGTCAGGGAGAAGGCAGGGTAGATTTGGACTTTTATAGACTAAATCAGAGCTTTTGTAAGCAGAGGGCTTACTTTACAACTTAGCATCTGGTGAAGTAACCCCCTCCTTATAACTATTCTAATTTAGTTAGTTTAGAAAGGTACAAATCAACTCTGCCTCCTTAGTCCTCAGCATGGTAAGCTAGGTCCTAGATATTGCTGTGGTTACTTTTCACTGCCCCAGCTGGAGTATAAAAGTCATTCTTTAAGGCCTAATGAATGGAAATATGTTTAGGAGCACTGAACTGTGTAATTAATTCATACCTTATACTGGCATACAGAAATCTGACTAGCAATTTCTGGCATCCAACTGATCCCTATCTGCCCCATACTTCTCTGGGAGTCATATGCAGCTAGAAATGAATGAGAATAGTCCTGTAGCTAGGAACAAGCTCATTATTGTGCACCCTCAGCCCTTTGCCTCTGGAAAGTTAATTCCCTTAAATCCATGTGCATCAAGGACTTTCTCAGCCTTCATGAATTAGCAGAATTCAATTACATTTTATAGGTGGACCAAATGCTGCTACCACAAGGGATGTTCAGACTAACACTCTCAGACTATGATAACTATTTTGTACAATTTAATAATTGCAGTATGTATTCTGAATGAAGCAAAACATTCAGTGCTTCTGTAGATTACTTTGCATGTTGATCAAAGCATTGTCTAAATTCTACAATAGGTGTACTCATCAGAATTTTTTTTAACCTGGTACAATTTTTAAAAATATGTTTGCCCATGAGATGGCTGAACTTCCTTTGATGTGCTCTTAGTCTGGCAGCTATCAGGGTCATCAGCAGCTCTGGCATCTGAATGTGGATCTTTTCAAATAATCACCTGGGAACTTCCAGGGATATGTAAATGAGGATGCATGTAAAATCTAAAGAAAGTGTTTCACCTGAATTGTATGTTTATCTTCCTCTAAAAAGCTAAACATATGTCTTATTGTCATTTTCCAACACTATATAGACCATAACAAATGTTTCTAAATTTTTAAAGACATTTCTGGAGTAAAAAGAAAAATGTCCAAATGTTTCTGAAATACACTTATCATGTGGCAGAAAACATCCTTTAGAAACCAGATATAAGACCTTTTAATGCACTTTAATGCTGAAAGCTTTCAAAAGAGATATGGGATTCCCAGATAATGGATATGTTCCATCTATAGGACTAATACAGAAAAGGTTAAAAGGCTTACTTTATTTTTTCACTTGATGTTCATGTTTTTAATCTTATTATTCAACTCCCAAAAGAAAATGGCTGAGAAAGTTGCATTAGATATATGTTTTAGAGGGAATAGAAAATCTTTCAGGGAAACTGACATGAATTCTTTGGTGAGGAAGACATCATTTGCTTTTTCCCAGCATGTACAATGAGCTCTTTTCCTGACTGAAATAAGCATTAACCAGAATTATATTGATTATATAATCTTTATCACGATGGATCAAATGTTTAGAGAGGTAATGATTATTTTCTAGTTACCTCTTGATAAACAGTTACATGAATAACAAGCTAGTTATAAGAGTTGTTGGCACAATTTTAAGGAAAGTGCATCCCACTCTTCCTTGGCTGTAAAGCAAAACAAAACTAAAAGCAAATCTCATGGGAGAACTGAAGACCTCATTTTGCAGTATCTCTATGTCATTTTATCAGAGAGCTAACTACCTTTTTTGCAACCCACTACTTCATTTTCTCCAAACATCCTCTTTCACAAGAGCTAGATAAAGTCAAGATCTGGAAGAAGTCCCTTGTCCTAGTTTTGAATCCTTTCCTTTTAAATATTCCAAAACCAGTACAGAGACAAAGTAGGTCAATAATTATACTCAAAGTACATTGTGGTTCTGATTCTTCTCTCATTTACACAGGTCTCTCTCATGTATATTGTACTAGTGGCAGTAGAGTTTCTGCATGTTGCTTCTTTTATCTTATATTGCTGGATTTTGTGTGTGGGGGGGTTGTATTTCGGGGGGGCGGGGAGGGCAGGACCATTGTTTGGAATGCATCCTTAAGCAGTGTCTTTGCTGTGCTACACTTTTTCTCAGTTTTAATTTTAGGCCACTGCTGGCAATGAGAGGATTTCCCACTTGTTGTCCAATGTTTAACAAATACTGTTTGTGGATGATTAACCCAATGGTGTTTGTAACATTCATCAGAATTACAGCACATCTAAAATATTAGTCACATATGATAGTGTTAGGGGCAATCCCATGTCAAATGGTGGGGGGGACCCCAAAATTGTTTGTGTTACATGTAAGACATCTGATTCGTAGATGCTAAGATTGGAAGGGACCTCATCAGATCATTGAGTCTGACTGACTGCCTTGGGGAGGAAGAGTGCTGGGGTCAGATGACCCCAGCCAGATGCCTATCTAGCCTTCTCCTAAGATAGGGGAGAGAACCACCTCTCTTGAAAGCCCATTCCAGATTCTGGCTACCCTTGTGAAGAAGTTCTTCCTGATGTTCAGCTTAAATCTGCTTTCTGTTAGCTTGTGACCATAGTTCCTTGTTACTCCAGGAGGCACTCTGGTGAACAGAGCATCTCCAATTTCTTGCTGCCCCCTCTTCCCCCACCCCCAATGAATTTGTAGGTGGCAACAAGATTTCATAGTTTTCATAGACATTAGGGCTGGAAGGGACCTCAGAAGATCAAGTCCAGCCCCCTGCCCAAAGGGCAGGAAGTCAGCTGGGGTCATAGGATCCCAGCAAGATAAGCATCCAATTTAC
>NW_017728951.1:52273628-52274867 GCF_001723895.1 Crocodylus porosus
AGCCCTGAGGGATCCCACTTCTCACATCCTTCCAGGTTGATACCAACTCATCTACCACCACTCTGGTTGCAACCACTAAGCTAATTTACCACCCACCAGACTGTTTAAACATCTAATTGACAGCCTCTTAATTTATTTCTGAGAATCGGGTAAGATACTGTATCAAAGGCCTTCCTAAAATCCAAGTAAACAATATCCACTTCTACTCCTCCATCAAGGTGTTTTGTGACCTGGTCATAAAAAGAAACCAGCTTAGTCAGGCATGATCTACCTGCTATGAACCTATGCTGGTTGCCCTGCTGCATTATTTTTCCAGCTGGACTGTCACAAATATGATCCTAGATAATTTTTTTGAAGACTTTTCCAAGGATAGAGGTGAGACTGACTGGCCTATAATTACTTGAACCCTTCTTCCTCCCTTTCTTTAAAATAAGGACCACATTGGCCCTTTTCCAGTCCTCCCAGACCTGACCTGAGCACCACAAGTGCTCAAACAGCCATGCCAGTGGTTCTGCTATAACGCTGGCCAATTCCTTCAGTACCCCCGGATGCAGTTCATCCGGGCCTGCTGACTTAAACACGTCCAGTCCATCCAATTGACTCTGCACCAAGTCAGCGTTGACAGTTGGTAAGCTGGTGTCCCTCTGATGCCCATCTAAGAATCCATTCAGAGACTTTTCTTGACCCCTGTTCACGAACACGGAGGCAAAAAACTAATTGAAAAGCTCAGCCTTGTCCCCCTGTCTGTCATTAATTGCTCCTGCATATTCAGTAGGAGTCCTATGATGCCCTGTACCTTTCCAGTAAGGCATTCCCCTGAGTGGGACCATATACCTCCTGAAGGTCCTGTACGCAGGTTAAGAACCTACGTGAATGGTTGGATTTTGCTGACTGATTCTCTCAACAGATGTCAAGGTAGTTTAGGTCTCCCATGACAACCACATCCCTAGACTATACAGCCTCTGAGAGCTGCCTCAAAAATTTCTGATCTAGCTCCTCCTCTTGATGTGGCAGTCTGTAGCAGATGCCCACTACCAAGTCCCTTTCCCCCCAACCTCCATGAATCTTAACCCACAATGCCTCAAGTTTCTCCTCCTCTGATCCCATTTTGATTTGGGTAAATGTATATAATGCTCCTTAACGTAGAGAGCAAGCGCCCCCACCTTCCCTACTCTGTCCTGTCTGTACAACCTATAGCCCTCCATGTGTATTGCCTAGTTGGTGGTAGGGTCCCACCAG
>NW_017728951.1:52275632-52283391 GCF_001723895.1 Crocodylus porosus
GGAAAAGGCAGTGAGGCTAAGACAGTGGCAAAGAAACAGCGGGTTTGGTGGCAGAGAGGATCTCAGGACAGGTGTTGGAGGTGGCAGTGAGCCGGAATCAGGAGAGGGAGAAGTGAGACGGAAGTTAGAGGGGCGAGGAGCAGAGATTGGAGCAGGCCCAAACTATAGTAAAGCAAAACCCAACTTAGGTGTCCAAATAACAGTTATTACACAGACAACACACTACACAGCCTGATGAAGTTATTGGTTCACACGCATGCACAATGGCAGCAGGAGAAAGAGACTCAGTGGAAGGGTTGGAGTCCAGGTAGGGAAGAGAAGCAGAGTCCAAGACCTTGGTTGAAGAGGGGGTGGGGGGTTGGTAGCTACCTATTCAGGCTGGAAAGGGGCCCTTGTCCAGAGGGGGGTCGCCAGCAGGGCCTCTGGGTGGATAGGTGGTGTGGCATGATGCTGGTCCAGATGGAGAGGGCCTCCCATTGGGTCTGTCTTCTATAAAAAGGGGCAGACCTTATGTGACCCTAGTGACAGGAGGCTTGCCCAGGCATGGGTCAGGCCCTGGCCTACTGAGCATGTGTCCTCCATGCTGGGATGTGCAGTTTCAGGTGTCTGTAATGGTGGGGTACAATCGGAGAGTTGCTGGTTCTGCAGGGTCTTTTGTCTTTCAAATGCTGTGTTCTTCTCTCTCTTTCTGGCTGAGGTCCATGTTTCCTGGCTGAATCAATTTGAGGTGATGGCCTGGTTGTTACTGTTGCACCCTTGATGCCGGTGCACCCTTGACCTGCGAGCCTGGGTTGGCACGACTGGGCGCGAGGAGGGATTTATGACCGGACAGGTGGGGGTTAATGGTGAGCAGGAGTCAGATGATTTAAAGTGTGATGTTTACACAGAAAGTTTATTTTACTTACTCTACTGATGTAGTGCAGCGTAGGCAGAGAAGTTGATTTATTCAGTTACAGCATGCAGATGCTCTGTCACCCAGCGATTACAGTGGGTTGCAGACTTGCTGAATACAGGTTTTAAGCAGTTCACACAAATTACTACAGTCTACAGATTACCAAGAGCTCTTGACAAGGAAGACGGACGATGAAGATAAGACGGGCCAGAGAAACAGGGTTACGCCAAAAAAAAAAAAGACCGGGGCGGGGAGATGTCTGTAATTGATCAGGTTACAGATTGTGTCTCCTGGGAGTGCTCCAAGATCTCCGCCTTGGGCGGAAGTTCTTTCAAAGTTATACTAAGTAGGGTAGCCAATTATTACACGCCAGGTATGAATAATTAACGAGTTGGCACTTATGCTCTCTTTGCTCAAGTTTCAGAAACAGGGGGGTCATTTTTTTTACTAGGGTAGTACTGGCCCTGTTTGGTCACAGGAGGGCGAGCATAGTACATTATTTAATTTTCCAACTTCACTAAAGTTAGTTAATTTGGAGTTTCATTTTTATCTCATTACCAGGTAACCATATCTTTCGTGCTGAGTTGTCAAGGTCAGTTTCTCTCTCCCGTATGGGAGCTCAAGTGATTTGAAATGAGGCACAGACAGGGGTGTATATATGCAGTACTGTTACAAACTAAAGAATAATAGTGTGAGACTACAATTACAGAGTTTGTTGTGTTAGTCTCTGACCTTTTGTCATCTGACCTTTTGCCATTGGCATCCGAAATCAAAGACTTTAATCTTTGACAGTTACAGGTTGTTCAGTAGAGGCCTGCTAACATTGTATTTCAATCATTCCCAATCACTCTTATTCATCCAGGAACCAATTTACATGGGAGGGGTATGTGACTCATACAGTTGTGACACAGGGGATGCCCGGGCAAAGAACACAAGATGGAGACTTGACATACAAAATGGAAACTTGACATGACTTTGGTTGACTTACAAACACAGGCCTAAACCATAGAATATCCATATGAAACAATAAAAATCAATACAAAAATGATAATAATACAAACCTAATAATAATACAATATAAAACAGCGGATATCCAAAACCAAAAACTTGCTACCAAAATAATGTTAAAGCTTATCCCAAGTCTGAGGTCGCTGATGCTTGTCTATAGGGAATAGAGAGGAAGAGAAAGAAAAGCCAGAAATAATTGGGGAAGGGAAGGGAATGTATAACTATCGTGAGTGCGTGTGTATGTATTAAAAAAGAAAAACGGGGGGGTTTTGCTACACTGCATCCCCATCCCCCATTGAACCTAGCTTAAAGCCTGATGTAGGACATCAGCCAACCTGTAAGAGAAGAGATTCTTACCTTTTGTGGAGTGCAGATCGTGGTCCAGGAAGTCAAAACCCTCATGATGGCACCAGCTCTGAAGCTGCGGGTTGACTTCTCTGACAAAGGTGATGTGATGTCTTTTGCAACCGCTGACTGGGATGATCAATGAGAAGACCACCTGTGCCCCCGTCTCCCTAAGCCTGGCCCCAGAGCTGTGTAGTTACTCATGATATAGTCTGGACTACTCTTGGCCACATCATTTGTGCCCACATGGATAAGGACCATGAGATAGTGATCAGAGGGCTGAATGAGGTCAGGAATGCTCACTGTGATGTCCCTGATCTGGGCTCCAGGCAGACAGCAAACCTCATGTACCGTGGGTTCCGGGCGACAGATGGTTCCCTCTGTCCCTCACAGCAGGTAGTCTCCCACCACAATAACATGGCGTCTCTTTTTCTGGTTTCCTGGCCAGCCCTCAGCTCACTTGGTGATCGTTGTAAGCTCCTCCAGTGCACTTTCCTCCACCACACACTCCTTCAGTGCAGCTAGGGCCTCATATTTCTTCTCCAGCTACAGGGGGGGAACTGTCTCTATGGCAAGAGGTCTGGACCTGGAGGTGACTGTCCTCCATTCCCCTGCATCTGCTTTGGGGCATTTCTTCTCTTCTTCTCTGTCAGGCATCTTGTCCTGCAGAGAATGAAAGTAACAATCGATCGCATCCTCTGTGGGCCCTGAGCCTCCACAGCCTGCTCACCTCTGCCTGGAGGGGTCCTGGGTGCCGCCAACCCACCGAAAGGCTCTGTCTGGGTGAAGGCCTCAGAACAGCCCTGGGTTGGAGGCAGCATCGGGGCAGGGTCCCTGGCTGCACTCCAAGTCACCACTCCCATTAAAGACTCCCTCACTTGCACTGACCTGAAGATTCTGAAGACTCTGTCCAAAGCCTCCCATGTGTAGTGTTCAGGCTCCTTCTGCTCTCCTCCCTTTTCACACTCCCTCACAAACTCTGGCATGCCCCTAAGGAGTGCGCCTGTTTGCCTGGCCAGTTCACATGGCTCAGGAGTGTGGCTCCTACCTGACGCAGCTATATGGGGATGGGAGGGGGGGGAAATCCCTCTTCCTGATCTCCTGCAGCTGCCTTGGCTCCTCGCCCCTTCCCACTCCCTCGCTCTCACTCTACTTTGCCTTGCCACTGCTTGCTGCATACGGTGTGGTGGGGCCAGGGGGCACTGAGGACTCACATGCATGAATGCACGTGTGTTCACTTTGGCATGCGGGCCCAACTCCCAGACTGTCTGATCTTGTCTATAGAGGCTTTGTCTCTTTCTTTTTTAGTGGGTGTCATGTAGACTTTTTGTAAGAAGAATATATCAAATTGTGTTAACAGGTATTTTTAGACTCACTGCATAGTACCATCCACATTTTGTCTGTTATCTCCACTTCTAGATCAATGCGCTACAGAATTTTGCACTTTTGAATTTATTATCTTTTTAACAGTGCTAACTTCATAGTGCATTTTATATTGTTCACTTCTCTTTTCCCTTGTAGATCTTGGACCTAAGGATAGGGAAAGCTTGCAGAATTGAGGGTTCAAAACCACTTGGAACACTTAGGGATTGTAAGCTAGGTTACATTTGCAAAATGAAATTTTTCATCATTTTTAAATCCCAGAGATATACTTTTTGTTTGATTCAATTTGAGGGGAAAAAAAGCAAAAACCCCCTATCCTGGCTTACATGTTAAGGATAGCACAACACAACTAGTTTGGAAATAAAGATGGGTAGGCATCACTGGATGCATGCATACTTCATGAATATGGTTCTGCATATCACTCTCTCTCTCTCTCTAGCAAAATTATCTCTTTTTTCATAGCCTGTATATTTGTGTATATATATGCTTTGGCACCATTCCACTTTTTTCCTGCTGCAAAGAGACATCTCTTTCCATTTCTTTCCTTCTTTCTACTTTCATTGAAGAGGTAGATGAACTCCAATTTAATTGCACATTTGATATGACTAAGCATATATTTAGAATTAAAATATTTATTGCTTTCAGTTTTTTCATTTTGGTTTGTGGTTTTATGCAAGTAATTGAAACAAAGTTCTACATCGCATTGTAAATGTAGTTGGTTAAAAATAGTTTTTTTTCTTTTAACCTGGGGGGAAGCAGAACCAGAAACAGAACCACCCTACTTCTATTATATACTGCTTTTGGCATCCAGACTGCCTTGCTTTTGCACTGAACTATTTTAAATGAAGGGGTGCTTCCAGCAACAGTATGATCATGATGTCTTATGTACAGGTCTACATGTGACTCAATTTCTTCAGCACACTGTTACCCAAATGCTCTACTTTATCTTAATGCTACGAACCCAAAATGGCCATGACTAGGTTATTGATTTTGTCTGAAGTTTTCTAACTGAAGTAAAAAAGAATGACACCAGTGATGTACATTAGGCCTATGTGGATAGGGAAGTATTTGCTTCAGATTTGGCCAATTTGGAGGACAGTGATTCAATTCAGAGAGTCAGAGATTTAGATCACTGTCCTGAATTGATTTGGCTGAATCAGCTTTGGAAAATTTGAAGCTGATTTGGAGAGATTCGGAGATTCAGCTGGGGAGAGGCAGGCATTGCCTTGAAATCTTTTCCAAATCTTTTCCTGAACTGGTTCAGAGTCTTTGAATTGATTCAGAGCTTTTACTTGGTCTCTTGATTTGATTTGGATTTGGAGATGTGGTCCCTGTATTGAGCCAAATCTCATCCGCATTGAATCGCCTACCGAAGCTTCCTACAGCTCTAATATACACCTGTTTAGTATTTCAGCATAGTATGTCTTATTACATAGGCTGTTCATTTTGGAGAGACTTCATTTCTCTCTTTATATTCATGAGTTTTATATAATCTCATTATCTATTATATCTATTTTCTGATATACGCTTTCAAAAGTGATCATTTATTTTGGGCATTTTGCTTTTTTTTCTGTTCCCAACTAACTTAAAGCAACCTGGTTTCCATTGTTGAGATTTAATTCCTAAAAATCAGGTCCCTTTAAGAGTCCCAAGTTTTGCAGACCAGATTTAAAATATCTCACGTCAGAATTCACTTTTGAAATGTCTTGCATGTACACATGTGCACACACACACACACATATAGTTAGTGGAAGTGATTTAACTGAGTTGGTTTGTGATGTTGTTTTTGAAAACATACTCATATTTATGTAGTACTTGTACAATAAATTAGTATAGTACAATTACTTTAAATATTGCAGCAGTTTAAAATATTTTTATAAACTTTTTAGTCCTCTGGAACTTAATGTATTTTATCATACTCATTGGAATTCAGTAGAGACTGAAGTAAAGAAATCCATTACTTTATGAATTAAAAATATTTCTTTTAACTAGACATCCATTGAAAGACATAATGTAAAAGGTTGTGGATAGCATTGAAGTCCTGTAGTTCCAGTAGTCAATAACAGTACATTATCATTGAAACCTTATCTTCCTTCCTGCTGACTTGAGTCTTCTTTCTGAATGGCAGTTGTTATGGTGTTGGGGGTGGGCATGTATATTATGTGAACTCATATACCGGATGTGCATAACATTTGAAGCACTTCTACACTTAACAAAAACATTGTAGTATATGCTGTGTACCACTTCTAATTACTTTAGAAACAGTATAAAGATGTGTACAGTTTAGATTTGAAGTTTATCCAGCAATTCATTTTTTGGAACCAATCATGGATTCATAGACCTGAAAAACATCTTTCTAATTAACATTTTATAAAATGAATATTTTTTATGGTACGTACGGTACATACTATATGGAGAATAAGATGTGATAATGAAGATATCAATATATATGCTATTCTTTATAGCACCATACTGGGTGCAGCAAACAACAATATTTCATAAATTTCATAGGGCTGGAAGGGACCTCAGAAGATCAAGTCCAGCCCCCGACCCGAAGGGTACAAAGTCAACTGGGATCATAGGATCCCAGCAAGATAAGCATCCAAATTTCTCTTGAAGGCATTCAATGTAGGTGCTCGAACCACCTCCGATGGCAGGCTATTCCAGACCTTGGGGACTTGGACAGTAAAGAAATTCTTCCTTATGTCCAGCCTGAAACTGTCTTGCAGTAGTTTATAACTATTTGACCTTGTCATCCCTTGGGGTGCTCTGGTGAACAGACGTTCCCCCAGATACTGGTGGTTGCCCCTTATAAACTTATAGGTGACCATCAGATCACCCCTGAGCCTGCACTTTTCCAGGCTAAAGAGTCCCATAGCTCTCAGCCTGTTGTCGTAAGGTCTGTTTGCCTGACCTCTGATCATGTGCATGGCTCTCCTCTGGACTCTCTCAAGCTTCTCCACATCCTTTTTGAATTGTGGAGCCCAGAACTGGATGCAGTACTCCAGCTGCGGTCTCACCAAGGCCGAGTACAAGGGGAGAAGAACATCCTGGGAAATGCTTGAGAAGCATCTATGGATGCAAGCCAGCATTTTGGTCGCATTACTAGCTGCAGCATTGCATTGCAGGCTCATGTTCATCTTGTGGTCAATGATGACCCCCCAAGTCTCTTTCTTCCATAGTACTAGCCAGTGTTGCACTGCCAAGCCTATAGGGATACTGCAGGTTTTTCCTCCCAAGGTGGAGAACCTTGCATTTTTCAGTGTTAAACACCATCAGGTTCTCATCTGCTCATTTACTGAGCCTGTCCAGGTCAGCCCGGATCACCCTCCTGTCTTCTGGTGTGGATGCTTTGTCCCAAAGTTTGGTGTCATTGGTGAACTTAACACCCAGAATAACGGTCACAAGCTCACAGAGGGTAGATTTAGATGTCAGGAGGCACTACTTCATGGTCAGGGCAGCTAGGATCTGGAACCAACTTCCAAAAGAAGTGGTGCTGGCTCCCACACTGGGGGTCTTTAAGAGGAGGCTAGATGTACACCTTGCTGGGGTTGTTTGACCCCAGTACACTTTCCTGCCATGGCAGGGGGTCAGACTTGATGATCTGCTCAGGTCCCTTCCGAACCTGGAAACTATGAAATTATGAAACTTGGCCAGTCCACTTCTGACTCCAGTGTCCACTTCATTAATGAAGATCTTAAACAATATGGGTCCAAGGACAGAGCCTTGAGGGACCCCAGTGGTCACAGGGCACCATGATGATTGACTTCTGTCAATTAGCACCCTCTAGGTCTGACTGTGGAGCCAGTTTCCCAGCCAGTGGATCGTGGTGGACCCAGGGTCACAATTGGCCAGTTTGGCCAAGAGGTGATCATGGGGTACCAGATTGAAGACTTTTTTGAAGTCAAGGTATATGACCTCAATCTCTTCTCCCTTGTCCAGGTGATAGGTCACCTGGTCATAGAAGGAAATGAGATTGGCCAAGCAAGACCTACCCACAACAAACCCATGCTGGCTATCCCTCAGGATGTTGGCGTCGGCCACTCCATTAAGGATGGCCTCTTTAATAAACTTTTCTAAGATCTTCCCCAGGATAGAAGTCAGGCTAATGGGCCTGTAGTTTGCCGGATC
>NW_017728951.1:52283696-52312230 GCF_001723895.1 Crocodylus porosus
CCCTGCAGGACTGGGCCAGTGCAGAATATTCCTCCTTGGAGGTGAATCCCATCCTCCATCCTTTGTAGGCCTTTCTTTTTATAATAATCTTTTTATAAGCAGGTGATCATCCAATCTCTTCTTGCATTTTCCCAAGGTAGGGGCGAGGACAACTTCCTTGGGAAGCTGGTTCCAGATTTTGGTTACTCTAACTGTAAAAAAAATGCCTTCTGATCTCTTACCTAAACCTATTCTCCATCAGCTTATTACCATTGTTCTTTGTCACCCCAGGTGGTGCTTGGGAGAAAAGGTTTCTACCTATTTGCTGTTGATCTCCCCTGATGAGTTTGTAGGTGGGCACCAGGTACCCCTTCAGCCTCCTCCTGCTGAGGCTGAACAGGTTCAGGTCCCTCAGTCTCTCCTCATAGGGCCTGCTGTGCTGCCCTCTCACCAAGTGGGTGGTCCTCCTCTGAACCCGCTCTAGGTTGGCCACATCCCTTTTGAAGTGCAGTGCCAAGTACTGGATGCAGTACTCCAACTGAATCCTGACCAAAGTCGCATAGAGGGAGAGTATCACCTCTCTGGACTGACTTGAGATGCATCTTTGGATGCATGACAAGGTATGGCTGGCCTTGCTGGCTGCAGTCTGGCATTGGTGGATCATGTTCATCCTGGAGTCAATAATGACTCCAAGTTCCCATTCCACCTCTGTGCTTTCAAGAGGGGAACTCCCCAGCCTGTATGTATGCTGTGGATTCCTTCTCCCAAGGTGCAGCACCCTGCTTTTGTCTATATTGAACCCCATCCTATTCTCATCTGCCCACTTTTGTAGTCTGTCTAAATCTATCTTCAGCCTATCTCTCCTTTCAAGTGTGTCTACCTCGCCCCACATCTTAGTGTCATCAGCAAACTTGGACAGCATGCTTTCTACCCCCTCTTCCAAGTTGCTAATGAAGCTGTTAAACAGTGTGGGCCTGAGGACTGAGCCCTGGGGGACCCCACTGCTCACATATCACCAGGTTGAATACAACCTGTCCACCACTACTCTCTGGGTGCACCCCATCAGCCAATTTTTTTACCCATCCAACTGTATAGGCATCAATGCCATAGTTGCTTAATTTATTGATGAGGATGGGGTGACAGACAGTGTCAAAGGCCTTCTTAAAGTCTAGAAAGACTATGTCCACTGCAACACCATCATCCAAGGATTTAGTCACCTGGTCATAAAAGGCAACCAGGTTGGTCAGGCAGGACCTGCCTTTGATGAACCCATGCTGATTGCCCCTGAGCATTATCCCCCCTGCTGGCCCCCCACAGATGTGCTCCTTGATGATTCTCTCCAAGATCTTCCTGAGCACCAAGGTGGGCTTGTAGGCCTATAGTTACCTGGGTCCTCCCTCCTCCCTTTCTTGAAAATTGGGACCACATTAGCCAGTTTCCAATCCCCTGGCACCTGGCCAGATGACCATGAATGCTCATACAGCTGAGTCAGGGGCTCCGCAATGACCTCTGCAAGCTCCCTCAGCACCCTTGGGTGGAAGGCATGTGGACCTGCAGATTTAAAAATGTCTAGCCCTTCCAGAAGATCCCTAACTATATCTTTGCTGATTGACGGCCTGACAGAGCTATCCCCGAGACTGTCCTCTGGTAGGATGTCCCGGTCCCTGTTCAAGAAAACAGAGGCAAAGAAACTGTTAAAAATATCAGCTTTCTTGTCTGGTGTAGCCACAAGATTACTGTTTGTGTCTTACAGGGGCCTTACATTGCCTGGTGCCTTCTTCTTGCTCCCAATGTACTTGAAAAAGGACTTTTTGTTGTCCTTAATCCTGGATGCTAGCCTGAGTTCCATCTCTTCCTTGACCTTCCTATTAGCCCTCCTATACTTGCAGGCCGAGGAGGAGTACTCCCAGCCTGTCTTTGTTTTCAGAATGCCTGGGGGGAAAGGGAGGAGAGGGAGCTCATTCCATTCCAGATCTAACTTATTTTGCCTCTTCAGGTGACTTAAGTTAAATATGGCCAGCCATTTTTTTTGCCTGATCTAACCTCCTTGAACAATTGTACAGATGGGTATTTAAGTTGACCCAACCCTAGTTTAGGTCCATCTAAATGTAGATGTCCATCTCGGCCTCTTGAAGGCTCAGATAGAGCAAAAACATTTACTCTTCATGTACCCTGAGACACAAAGGAAGTGTGCATATAGGGAAAAAGGTCTAGCAGTAGTCCTATAGGGGGCTGCTTTCTAGAGGGTTGCTGTATCTCCGTTGCCACCATAGGAAGTCTAGTAAGCTGAGGAATCTCAGTTGCCACCTAGAGCTAAAATCATGAGATGCTTTCACAAAGGTTCTCTTTCCAGAGCTATAATAAATGTATGTACTATATTCACATGAATAACAAAGGCTACTTCTTATACACTAATGTTTTGGTTACATTAGTGTAAAACAGTTCTACTGAGGAGAACAGTGACCTGTTATGTGTCATCCAGGGTGTTGTTGCTTCCTGTAACAGCTGCTGCTGGATTTGCAGCAGGGCTCAGGATCCCTGCAAAGGCAGAGTGGAAAAGTTTGCACAAAGTTGCCAAAAGTTGTTGCTTGCAAGAGTATATTCGTGTTTTTGGCGTCTGCGGCAGGAGAGGGGAAGGAACTCAGCCCTGGGGACTTAGCCAGGCTCAGAGAAGGGAAGGAGCCCTGGGACCACAGAGCTTGGGAAGAAACCACTCTGCAGCCTGCCTGTGAAGTGAACCTGCCCTTAGTGACAGGGAGAAGATAATCCGGTATCCTTTTTTCCTCTGTGAGGCAGAGGGACCTGTGTGGAGGGAAAAGGGTGGTAAGTTAGACTTGCCAAGGAGGGCAGGGTGTTGATCTGGGAAGGCTCTGGGTAGAATTAACTGAGAGACAGCCTGGGGCTGGGTGGGTGATAAACCAAGGGTTGTTTCAGTTATAAGCACAAGGGGCTGTGTCTGGGAATTGGAGAAGGGTGCTTTTGGGTAAAGGGGACAGTGTGCATTTCTTTGTAGATGCCAGACATTTGGAGCAGTGGAGAGCTTCTCTTCCCCATGCAGGCTCTAGCAGAGCAGAACTTTCTGAAGCAGCAGTACCAGCCATGGTTATTGTGTTGCCAGTGTGAAGGAGAGCAGGTGTTTCTGTTAACCCTGTGTGCTTCTGCTGAAATTTGCTGGAGTCTCAAGGTTTAAGCTGGAGAGTTGTGCGTCGGGTGTCTTCTATTCAATTTGCAAAAGAGTGTTTTAGTTCATTGATACCTGCTTTTGACAATTAAATTATTGATGTCCTGTTCAGCTGTTAACCTTATTCATATGTTGACTGTCTTGTAAATAATAAACTGTGTAAATAGTTAGATTGTATGTATTCCAGTGTGTGGGGAAACCACAAGAAAGCACTCCATGGAGAGGTTGCCCTAGCTTAGTGTCTGGGAGATTGACCAAGGCAATTTGATACCACAGGACCCTGAATCCAGACATGGTGACAGGCAGCACCACGGCTAGGGTTACACTCCCTACCCTGAATTCAGAGAGCACAGTCAAATTAATGATGAACAGGGATCTGGGTTTTTAATTTGCCATGCAAAAATACAGTAAAACATGGATTTTCTGATTTGAAGGAGAAAAATACATGAAATGGCAGGTTTCCCCTTGCAGGCTGACAGAGTTCCAGCCTGTGAAGGGCTGAGGGGAGCCAGGAGAAGGACAATCAGGCATGCGTGCCATGTGCATGTGCACTCATGGACATAGCAGGCAAGCTTCATGGAGAGCAGTTCTTGCAGCTCCCCACAGGTAAGTCTGCGGGGGGTAGAGGGATTAAGGTCCCCACAGGGAGGGAGGGAATTGGGCAGTGTGTGGGGCTGGAGCAGGAATGCACAACTGCAGGGCCTGTCAGTGGAGTGGGATGGAGCCCCAGGTAGCTTGTGTGTGGGGTGGCAGTGGGAGCTGGCTCCCTGCCACTTCACGCACTCCTGAGGGCAGCATGAGTGGCATGTGCCCTCCATATTTGTGCATGGGACAGAGGCAGATGCAGGCTGGTGGCTGTAGGGTTGGAGCTTCCTGCCCTGCTGCCCTCCCCCCAGGGCCTCTGTGACCCAGTGAGCAGGAACCCTCATGGCAGGGCAGAGCAGGACAACAAATCTCAGTGCTACTGCTGACACCATGAGAGGGCAGTGGAGGTGGTGGTGCAGAGTTGTGCCCCCTGCTGCTGCCGGGTGGACAAGGGGCATCTTGCCATGGTGGCAGAGGACTCCCAGAGGCAGCACCAAGCTTCCCCACCTTGCTCTGCCTTGTGCTGGGGCATAGATTGCAAGGTGCTGGAAGGGACCTCACAAGATCATCATGTCTAGCCCCCCTGCACTAGGCAAGAAAGATATCTGGAGTCAGGTGACCCCTGTGAGGTGGTCATCCAATCTCCTCTTAAGGATTTCCAAGGTAGGTGATTGCACCACCTTTGCAGGGAGTTTATTCCACAGTCTGGACACCCTAATTGTGAAGAAGATTTTCTTAGTGTTAAGCCTGAAATGGTCTTCCAGGAGTTTGTGGCCATTACTCCTGGTTTTCCCCAAGGGTGCCGTGCTGAACAGTTGTTTGCTGAGCCCTTGATATCTTCCCCTGATATAACAGTAAGTTGCTACCAAGTCCTCTCTCAACCTTCTCTTTTTTAAGCTAAAGAGACCAAAGTCCCTCAGCCTCTGCCTTGCAAGTCTCTGATCATATGGGCGACTCTTCTCTGGACTCTCTCAAGCTTTTTCACATCCTTGTTGAAGTGTGGCACACAGAACTGGATGTAGTACTCTAGCTGTGGTCTCACCAATGCTGCATAAACCAGAAGAATCACTTCTTTGGTTTTGCTTGAGATGCATCGCTTGATGCATGCCAGAATATTGTTTGCCCTGCTGGCTACAGCATTGCACTCATGGCTCATGTTCATACTATGGTCTATTATTACCTCTAGGATCCTTTCATTCATGGTGCTAGTCAGTTTGGCACCACCAAGCCTGTTAGTATGTTAGGGATTGTTTGTCCCCAGATGAAGCACTTTACATACACTTCTCAATGTTGAACTTCATCTGGTTCCGATCAATCCAACTTGCCAGCCTGTCTAGGTCTGCCTGTATCTGCAGGCTATTTTCAAGCGTGACCACACTACCCCTATAACTTAGTGTCATCTGTGAACTTGGCCAGTGAGCTCTTCGCCTCCACATCCAAATGATTGATAAAGATATTGAAAAGCACTGGACCAAGTACTGACCCCTGAGGGACACCACTGACCACTTCTTGCCAGGACAACACAGACCTATTCATTAGAACTCTCTGGGTCCTACCCTGCAGCCAGCTTCCTACCCACCTAACTGTCAAGCAGTTAAGTCCACAATCCTCCAATTTTTCCATGAGAACATCATGGGGTATGAAATCAAAGTCTTTTTGGAAATCTAGGTATACAGTATCAACCTCCTCTCTCTTATCCAAGTGGTGAATTTACCTGTTGTAGGAGATGAGATTGGTAAGACAAGACCTACCAGTGATGAAGCCATGTTCGCTGTCGTTCAGAATCCTACCTTCTGCAAGCCTATAGTACATAGCCTCACTTCTATCCCAGGGGAAATCCTGGAAAAAATCATCAAGGAGTTTAATCGACCTAAAGTTGCCCAGGTCCTCTCTCCTCACCTTCTTGAAGATAGGCACAACATTGGCTCTCTTCCAGTCTTCAGGGATCTCCTCCAAGCACCATGAGTTTTGGAAGAGTTTCACCAGAGGTTCTGTGATGACTTTGGGCAGCTCCTTCAGCATTCTTGGATGACATTCATCCAGTCCCGCTGACTTATAGATGTCTAACTTTTCTAACTGATCACACATGAGCTCAACATCAGCAGTAGGAAGGCAGTCATTCCCACCATGCCCATTCTGAACCTTATCTAGTATGATTTTCCCCTTAGTATGGTGAAATACAGAAGCAAAGTAGTCATTCAGGGGTTCAGTTTTCTCCTGTGTGTTGGTTATTAGCTGTCCTGGGTTGTTAAGCAATGACCTCATGGTTCCATTGTTTTCGTCCTGTTCCCTACATACCTAAAGAAGGACTTCTTATTGTCCTTGATTTCTGTTGCTAGTTTAAATTCAGTTGCTTTCTAATCTGCTCCCTAGAAGTGTAGGCCATTGTTGTATAGTCCTACTTGGGGACTGTCCCAAGCTTCCATTGTTTCTATGCCTCTTTATTCTTTTTCAAGAGGACTGTGACATCCCTATTAAGCCAAGAGGACTTCCTAGCCCTTCTGCTACTTTTCCTCTGCTTGGGAATGGAGTTCTTTTGTGCTTCAAGGATCGTGTCCTTGAGGAACAACCACTCTTCATGCACTCCTTTCACCTTCAGTCCCTGGTCCTGCAACGCTTCCCCTACTATTGTCCTGAGCCTGTTGAAATTCACTTTTTTGAAGACCAGAACTTCAACCCTGCTATCTGATTTGCCTGTCTTGTGATGGACAGTGAGTGTGATGGTTTTGTGGTTGCTGTCGCCCAGACTACCCTCTTTTTTCAAGTTGCTCACCAGATTGTCTCATTTGGCCAAGACCAAGTCTAAGAGAATGTTACCTCTGGATGGCTCTGCACTTCTCAAGTTGGGTAGTGCTCTTCAGTACAGGTCAGGAAGCACTGCAACTGATCCAACTTAGCTGAGTGTTCCTCCCAAGGGATGTCTGGGTAATTGAAGTGACCCATGACAACCTTGTCCTGTGCGCACACAGTCTCTGCCAGTTCTCGAGAGAACTCCAGATTGAGATCCTTCCCCTGGTTTGGTCTGTAGTATACAACGCAGTTAGGTCTCTCTCACTCTGACCCCTCCCCCCTAGTTTGACCCAGAGGTTTCGTGACACTCTTCTTTGGAGCTGATGTTGGCCTCCAAGGAGGTGTACTTCTTCCTTGCATAGAAAGCTATACTGCCACCTTTCTTCCTTACTCAGTCCCTTCTGTGCAGAGCACAGCCCTCTATGGCTATGTTCCAGTCATGTGAGGAGTCCCACCAGGTCTCCATAATCCCCACCAGATCATAATGCCCACTGGAGAGTAGGAGGGCTAGCTCCTTCTGCTTGTTTCCCATACTCTTAGCATTAGTGTACAGGCACCCAAGTCCTCCAGTTGAGATCAATTTCTTGTCATGCTAAGGGAGAGCCATTCCCTCAGCTTTTGCAAGTACTGCTCTCCTAGTGTCCTCAATTTTGGAACTTTGTTGTCTGCTGGCCCTCAGGCATGCTCCATCCCATGGTGATCTTAGTTTAAAGCTCTATCTAGAAGGTCGGCTATCTTGGGTGAGAACAGGGACTTACCTTTCTGTGTGAGGTGGATGCTGCCCTTTTCCAGGACTCCTCTCTCCCTGAAGTGTGCACTGTGGTCAAAGAAACCAAAGTCCTCTTGGTAGCACCACTGCCAGAGCTGTTGGTTCAATTCTTCAACACATCCTTCCCTCCTAGGTCCATGGCCTGCAACCAGAAGCACAGAGAGAAAGACTACCTGCAACCTGCCCCCTTGAGCCCAGAGCCCTGTAGTCTCTTACGACCTGGTCCAGATTACTCCTGGCCATGTCATTTATGCCCATGTGGATGAGAAGCATGGAACAGTGATTGAAGGGCTGGATAAGCCTAGGGATTCTCTCTGCAACATCTGGGGATGTGAACCCCAAGGAGGCAGTGGACCTTATGGGCTAGGAGGTCCAGATGGCAGGTGGGTCTCTTGGTGCCCCACAGGAGGCAGTCCTCCACCAACACAATCCTGCATCTCCTCTTGGGGGTGCCAGTTTGTTGACTACCCATCTTTTCCTCCAGTGTCTCCATCGGAGCTTCCTCATGCATGGTAAGGGGAGCATACCTGTTGTGCAATGTAAGGGGAAGGGCAGCCCTGGTCCTGTATGTCTTGGTGACTGAGATGACAGTCTTCTAGATAGCTTCAGGTGGGTCTTTTCAGCCAGTTTTATTGCTGGCCACCTTCTCCTCTATCTTCTTCTGGTTTTCTTCATTTTGCAGAAGAGCCTGCACTTCTGCAAATCTCCTGCTCATGGGCCCTGATGGCATGAAGTCTGCTTACCTGGGCCTGGAGCTCAGTTACCTGGGACTCCAGGGACCTCACTAAGGAGCATACACCAAAGGTGGAGGTGACCTTGCTCCCATTCCCAGTTGCTGGCAGCCATGCCAGGCAGCCCACGCAGCCCGGTGCCAGGAGCTCCATCTGGGTGCAGGCCAGAACTATGGGTTCCATCTGGGTGGAGTCCTCAGTGGTGCAAGGGAAGGGAGCACCAGCTGAGGCAGAGGCAGGAAGCCACGGTATGTGGCGCATCATCACTGTATGGTATCCACATTCTATGGTAATAGGCTATGCTACTACCCACAAACTGGCCTAGGATCTGGCCTGTGAACAGCCTGAAAACTGCTGTTTGCAGTCCCTGTTCACTGGTTGCCTGGGGAGTCTCCTTTTATACCCTTCTAGGCCTGGGCTGACTCATCCCTTTAGTTAGGGCTTCTGTCAGGCCCAGAGAATAAGCACACAGCAGTCAGCAATCCTATAATAATCAACAATCAGCAATCATTCCCAGCTTCTCAGAGCACATACTCCAAACACACACACCCCACGAGACAAATACTCAGCAAAACCAAAGGTACAGGTAGCTGGACCACTTATCTTTCTAGGGCAGGATCTGGTGCCTAGATTCTCTCATCCTTCCTCCTGTTGCCTCCAGCAACTGCCTGCAAACTGCTTCTTCTGTTTTCAGTCCTTGGTCACAGGCTCCCTGGGTCTCATCTGCTGGGCACTGCAGGCCCTGGGAGCACAGCAAGGAGCCCTGAGCCTGTAGCCACCAGCCCACGTGTCCCCCCACCTCCCCACAGGCTGTGTTCCAGCCATGTAGCCCATGGGAGAGGGGGCACCAGCAGGGCTGAGGAGGCTGTAGGTGGAGAGTAAGGGGCACCAGCAGGTCTGGGAGGCAGTGGGTGGGGCATGAGGGGCACTGGCAGAGCCCCGGGGGCTTTGGATCCTGAGTGAGGGGCAGTGGGAGGACCCAGGGGGCTGTAGGTTTGTTGGGTACCAGAAGGTCCAGGGGTCTGTGGGTCTAGAGTGAGGGGCACCAGCAGGATTTGGGGGGGCTGTGGCTTGGGAATGAGTTGCAATAGCATGGGCAGGGCACTGGCATATCAGGGCTGCTCAGTACCACAAAGCAGTCGGGGAGTGGGGGTCAGCTACAGCTCAACCCACATTCTGGTGAGCAAAGGGAGTAGGATGAGCTCTGAGTTACCATGATAAAAAAAGTCCAAAATAAAATGCCAACATTTATAGGTATTTAGAATTTATTTTATTATAGTGGTTGAAGCACTGGTAGGCTTCTAATTTGCTTTAGAATGGTAAATATATCGATACAACATTATGTTCAACCAATACCTATGTACATAGGTATCAGTTGCCTTTCTCTTCTGTTTGCAATCAAGAACTCCAGCCTCAGCTGCTGGTTATGTCCATAATGCCCATATCCTCTGGTTCTGCCACTGCTGCTGCCTCTTATTTTCCCTATTCTAGATATGCTACTCAACCTTAATTTATAACTGCCTTCCTTCTCAAATAGTATTTTGAATAAATGCCTTAGAAATTGTTCTTATAGCACTTGATTTTTGGCAGTGGTACTGAGTAGAATTTAAAGTCTGTATTATCACAATTTTTTTGTCTTATTAAGATATCCTTAGGTATCAACAAAGAATGGCCTCTATTTACTTTAGAGATATAAAGGATCTGGTTTCTAGGCAGCTGTGTGTTCCTGAAACCAAATAGATGAACCATGCTCTTAAAATATGTATAGTATACAGATGGCAGGGTCTATTCTCTATACAAAAGAGAAGTCTTTAAATAAAACATTAAGTGTATTTAATCTTTCTTGTATATCTTGTAACATCTGGCATTCATCTTAAATAAGGAAGCATGATGCAACATGTTATTACATTATTCTGTTTCCTCTATTTCCATTAATTGTAATACTATTTTTGGTATTTCCCTCCAAATGTGGCCATTGTTACGTGATATTTTTGCTTATATTATGTCAAAATATATTAAGTATTAGGTAAGTTTGGTGCTCTTATCCCAGTCAGTGAGCCAACAAAAGAGGGTGCCTGTAGTCAAGCAGAAGTTGGGCAGATTTGCACCTTATAGACTAACTAAATCAAAGATGTATAGCAACGTCTTTGTGAGCTTGAGATCACACGGGTCCTGCTCTAGAAGGCCTTGCACAGAGCAGTATATCAAATGGAAAGGGTTATCTGAATACAAAAGAGAGGGAAGAAGGGTCAGCTGGGGGAGAGGCAAACAAAGAATAAACCCCATAGGGATGAAGGGTCACAAAAGCTAATCCATGTAATGGGACAAGAATCAACAGTCCCTGTTTCGACAATACTTAGCACAATCTAGTCTGTGGATGATTTCTTATTCTTCAATTCTGTGTTCAAATTAGTTTTAAAAGTTCAAAAGAAGTTATATATTACACTCAGACCATACTGAATCTGTGAAATGTAAAGCAGCATTAAGTCTGTGGAGGAGACTAAATTATACTAACGTCAGCTACATAGCACAGTCCAGAGTTAACCCCAGCCTGAAGTGGCATAACTTTGAGATGCTCAAAAGGTACATAGCACAAATTCATGAGTTTTAATGTGCAGATGCTTATATTTTAAGTGCCATTAGTATGGTCTAAGTGTAATGCATAACTTCATCCTAAGAACAGCTACCTTGCAAAATGATGAAGGTTAAAGTGTTCTAGTGCAGACTTGTGTGTCTTTCTGGAGCTGATGTTGCATCAGTTCCACAGCATGGAATGTATCATTATTTTCCCCAGTACAGTTGGTATTAGATATAGGGCCAGATTCTGCCATCCTTAATATTATTGTTTCATGTGTAAGTTTTTCCATTCATTTAAAGGTACCCATTAATATTGGTGGACAGCAAACCTTCACTCTTAGTCACTATTCTCCCAGTTAGAGCAGTGCTTTCATTTTGGTCCATCTTGTTAAATTTCAAATCTATTTTCCATAGATTGTTAGGGGCTGCAAGGGACTTTGCAGGAAGACAACTGGGGTCAAATGATCCCAGTGAGGTGACTGGCCAGTCTCCTCTTGAAAACATCCAGGGTATATGACTGCACCATCTCTGGAGGGAGTTTATTCCACAGTCTGGACACCCTGACTATGAAGGAGTTTTTCCTGGTATTAAGCCTGAAGTGGCCTTCCAGGAGTTTATTCCCATTGGTCCTGGACTTCCCCAGGGGTGCCCTAGTGAACAGTTGTTTACCGAACTCTTGATGCACTCCTCTGATATAGCATTAAGCTGCTATCAAATCCCCTCTCAACCTTCTCTTCTTTAGGCTAAAGAGGCCCAGGTCCCTCAGCCTTTCCTCCTATGGCTTCCCTTGAAAGTCCCTGATCATATGGATGGCTCTTTTCTGGACCCTCTCAAGGTTTTCCATGTTCTTATTGAAGTGCAGTACCCAGAACTGGATGCAGTACTCCAAGTGCAGTCTCATTATTGCTGAGTATAACGGGAGTATCACTTCCTTAGTTTTACACAAGATGCATTGGTTGGTGCATGCCAGCATGTTATTTGCCCTGCTGACCACCGCATTGCACTGACGGCTCATGTTCATACTATGGTCAATCATTACCCCTACATCCCTTTCAGCCATGGTGCAAGTCAGGCTGTCACCTCCAAGCCTGTATATATGTTGGGGGTTATTTGCCCCCAGATGGAGCACCTTATACTTGGCAGTGTTAAACTTCATCTGGTTCCAGTCTGCCTAACTCTCTAGCCTTTCCAGGTCTGTCTGTATCTGCAACCTATCCTCTGGCATGGCCACACTGCACCATAACTTGTTGTCATCTGTGAACTTGGACAGTGACTTTTTCACTCCTCCATCCAAATAATTGATAAAGATGTTGAAAAGCACTGGTCCAAGCACAGACCCCTGAGAGACATCATTGGCCACTTCACGCCAGGATGACATGGATCTGTTCATGAGACCTCTCTGGGTCCTACTGTGTATCCAGTTTCCCACCCACTGAACCATCAAGCAACTGAGCCCACAAACTTCCAGTTTGCCCACAAGGATATTGTGGGATACTAGATCAAAAGCCTTTTGGAAGTCTAGGTATATAACTTCTACCTTATCTCCCATGTCCAAGTGGTGAGAGACCTAGTCACAGAAGGAGAGGAGATTGGTAAGATGAGACCTATCCATGATGACTGTCATTCAGAATCTTACTTTCCGCTAGCATATCACACATAGATTCTTTAATGAGCTCTTCCAGGATTTTTTCTGGGATAGAGGCTAGGCTGATTGACCTATAGTTTTCCAGGTCCTCCCTCTTCCCCTTCTTGAAGATGGACACAATGTTGGCCCCCTTCCAATCCTCAGGGATCTTCCCTGTGCACCACAAATTCTAAAAGAGCTTTGCCAGGAGTTTTGTGATGACCTCAGGCAGCTCCTTCAGCACTCTCAGATGGAGTCCATCCGGTCCTACTGACTTATAAATGTCTAGCTTTTCTAGTTAGTATTGCACCTGCTCAGCATCCACAGTGGGGAGGCTGTCAGTCCTGATGTGTCATCCATGAATTTTATCTTGCTTGACTTTCCACATGGTCCAATGAAATACTGAAGCAAAGTGGGCATTCAGGAGTTTGTTTTTTTCCTGTATGTAAGTTACCAGCTGTCCCAAGGTGTTAAGCAGGGGCCCCACACTTCCATTTGTTTTCTTCCTACTGCTTACATACCTAAAGAAGGACTTCTTATTGTCCTGGTCTCCCATGACTAACCTAAACTTGGTTGCTGCCTTGACTTTCCTGATCATTTCCCTACACGTGCTGGCCACTAAAGTAGAGTCTTCCTTGAGGACTGTCCATACCTTCCACTGTGCGTACACCTCTTTTTTCTTTTTTAAGAGGACCGCAATATCCCTATTAAGCCAGGACGGGTTGCCATCCCTCCTGTTACCTTTCCTTTTTGCAGAAATGGTGTTCTTTTGTGCTTAGAGGATTGTGTCCTTGAGCAATGACCACTCTTTATGCACCCCATTTGTTTTCCCTTTCTGGTTCATCATCAGCTGCTTACTAATGGTCTGACCCTGTTGAAGTCAGCATTCTTGAAGTCCAGGACTTCAATCCTTGTGGTTGATTTATTAACCTTGCAGTGAATGGTGAACCTGATAATTTCATGGTTGTTGTGATCCAGGCTACCCTCAGTGTTCAAGCCACACACCAGATCATCTCCCTTGGCCAAGACCAGGACTAGTAGAGCATTATCTCTGGTTGGCCCTTGCACTTTATGGGTCAGGAAGAGCTCCTTGATCACAGTCTTTAAACTGCATGAATGATCTGACCTAGCCAAGTGTTCCTACCAATGTATGTCTGGGTAATTGAAGTCACCCATGACAACTAAGTCCCTTGTATATGCAGCCTCTGTCAGTTCTCGAGAGAACTCCAGATCCAGCTCCTCCCCTTGGTTCAGTGACCTGTAGTAAATGCCCAAATTCCACCCCCCCCCCCAGCAGCTTGACCCACAGGGTTTCAAGCTGTTTATCTTGGGAGCCAATGCCAAGCTCCAGAGAGATGTACTGCTCTCTCACATAGAGAGCTACCCCTCTGTCCAGTCATGTGAGGATTCCAACCAGGTCTCCGTGATCCCTACCAGGTCATATTGCCCACTAGAGGGCAGGAGGGCTAGCTCCTCCTGCGTATTCCCCATGCTCCTGGCATTGGTGTACAGGCAGCTGAGGCCCTCAGCTGACACCCTCATTTCCTGAGACACTGTGGGAGAACTGTTTGGTTAGCATTTTCAAAAACAGTTGTGTTAGTGTCTTCCACAAGGGAGCTTTCCTGTGTGCCAGTCCCTGGGCATGCTCCACTTGGAGTTTCCCCATCCCCCAGGAAAGTCAGTGAAAAGCCCTGTCCAGTAGATCAGCCATCTTGGCTGAGAATAGGGCCTTATCTCTCCATGTGAGGTGAATGCCATCTCGTCCTAGAAGTCCTTTCTCTCTGAAGTGCATGCTGTGGTCATAGTAACTGAACCCCTCACAGTAGCACCACTGTCTGAGGCATCTGTTGATTTACTGATATATTTGCAGTAGCTGTTTTACTTAAACACTGTATATAGAAATCATAGTGTTTTCTGGTCATTCTTTAAAAAGAGAAAATGATTTTGAATGTTCAATCTACTTTCAAACTCCATATCCAAATAGTAATTACTTAATTACCCATATGCAGTGATTGAATT
Source organism: Crocodylus porosus (assembly GCF_001723895.1). Classification (NCBI taxonomy): domain Eukaryota; kingdom Metazoa; phylum Chordata; order Crocodylia; family Crocodylidae; genus Crocodylus; species Crocodylus porosus. The sequence goes on from NW_017728951.1 coordinate 52,297,952, forward strand.
AAAAGTATCTATGGTTGGTATAGAGTGAAAGAAGGGTTGATTTCCATAAAAAAGGTAGAACAATACTAGGAATTTATTCCTTTGGTTCATAATTAACAAGCTAAGGAGCTATAGACTGGAAGAAAATATGTAACTGAATACATAACCAGTTAGATTATCAAACTCAGTGAGTAGTTCTCAATATCTTGCTAGGAGGAGGTATCAAGTGGGGTTCCCCAGTGATCTGTCCTGAATCTGTTATTGTTCAACATCCTCATTAATGATTTGGATGATGGTATTGAGTGCACACTGAGAAAATGTGCAGATGATCCCAAGTTTGGTGGAATTGTGGATGCTCTGAGGGGCAAGGCTAGGAATCAAGATAAGAAAAATCCACAATACACCAAATTAGATTTAAAAAGGACAAATGCAAAGTTCTACACTTGGGACAGAATAACTGTACACGTAAATACAGATTGGGGAATGACTGGCTAGGCTGTAGTACTCCAGAGAAGGATGTGGGGGGCCAAAAGCTGACTCTTGTATTGTAGGCCAACAGTGGACTTTTGTTGCAACCCTCCCACCACAAGCATACTGTGTTGTTTTAACAGAAATGTCACTTGCAAATCACAGGAAGTGACTCCCTCTCAATTCAGCACTAGTGAGATCCCACACTTCAAGAAGGACATGGACAGTTTAGAAAGAATCCAGAACAGAGTTAAAAAAAATGATGAGAGGCCTAGGAGGCAAGACTTATGAGGAAAGGCTGAAAGAACTAGTTATTTTGCCTGGCAAAAAGAAGATTGAATGGGATATGATGTGCTTAAATATCTGAAGGGTGATTCTAGAGAGGATGAAGAAGGGCTACTCTGTGTAGTTGTAGGGGATAGGACTAGAAGCAATGGGCTCAAGCTGCAGCAGATAAAATATAGGTTGGATATTCAGAGGAAGTTTCTGACTATTAGGGTGGTCAAGCATTGGAACAGGCTACCTAGACAAGTTGTGGCATCTCCATTCCTGGAAACTTTCAGAAGCAGGCTAGACAGATATGTGGCTCAGACAATTTAGTTGGGGATGATCTTGCTTTGAACAGGAAGTTGGACTAGATGACCTCATCAGGTCTTTTCCAGCCTTACTTTCCTATGATCATGTGGGATTTAAAGATACTAGAGTAATGGGCTGAAACCAGTGGTTCTCAACCTTTTTGGATTTGAGGCACTCCCCTCACTGCGCTCCAGGCACCCCTCCATAACTCTTGTGAATTGTGTTGCACCCAATTTTAAAAACTAATTTATATATTACAATACTTACCTCCTTACACAGGGGCTGGACAATAATGGGTGGGGATTGTTCAGACACAGATGAACAAGACTAAGCCTGGTTTATCTGCTTAGCATATCTTGTTTCTCTTTGTAACTCACTTATCTCCTCACATGCTGCTTTACCCTTCAAAAGATCTGGCTGAAAACCACTGGTTTAAACAACAACAGAAAAGAGTTCCAGTTAAACTTACTTTTCTGATTTGGCAAAAATATTGTTTTGTATATGAACCGGGTCACTTGATGTTAGATTATATAGTTGCTAACTAAACAAAGTTTTCTTGCTTCCATAATTAATTAATCCAGTTAATCCAAGCCCATAATCCTGAAAGCAATTAATGTGCCTATGCAACTTTGCTCATGTGCATAAGTACATTGGCTGAAGTTTTCACTTCATTGAAGTCCATGAACTTTTTCCCATTCAATAGACAAGGGCCAGCATGTAGCCACTGACTTAAATGAGACAGTTCGTATGCTTAAAATGAGGCATGTGCTTAAGTACTTTGCTGAATAGATTCTAACCTGAGAGGTATTTCTGTTTTGAGTGATCCCTTCAGCTCATTCACAGCTTCACAAAAGCTTGTGGGGCTATATACAGGTATTTGGGTACACCTGAATGCAAAATCTTGCAGAATTGGGCACCTGATTGAACCTTTTTAAAGCAGCATGTTCAAGTTCTTCAAAAATGCTATGCATTTTAAACTTGCAACAAAATCAGTGGACATGGAAGATATTTTATGATTTGTAGAAGTGCTAAATAGCTGCAGGATATACCAGAAGAAAATTGGTTAAAAAACAAACCATACAATTCTTAGTTTAAAATCATTAAAATGTTGCATGAACTATAAAATGTGTAATCATGCATTAAACATTTCTTAATCTTAAAATAGAAATCACACTAAATTGCTAACATAAATTTTACTAAATTGCAAATAAAATAATTTTGAATTATTAAAGGGATGTTGAACACTGAGAAAATATCTTGCTGGATCCTGTAGATGCCTTGAGGCAATTATATTGTTAAAAAGTAAAATGCAATACTGGAAAACCAGAAAAAGTTAAAGTGACTTTTTACTTACTTTCCTCTTCTGTTATTTTCCACTAAACTTTGGTAATATAGAAGTATATTGTATGAATATGACTATTGGCTACAATCTACAGTCCCTGACATGGCATGTTTATATTTATATAGCAAGGTTGTTTAAAGAAATCACACACACACATTCAAACCAGAAAATTTTCTATTTATGGAATCGAATAGATAATCATTCAAGACTATCTCTGTTTCAGTACAAAATAAGAGACATCTTTTTCCCATGAGCTACAGTTAATGTGCAAACTACTATATTTACCTCTGTATAAATTACTTTAGTTGGTTTGCCCTTTCCTTCCAGTTACCAACTGGAAGAACTACACTTTGTTAATCAGTATTAATTATTATCAAATAGAAAGCCAGAAGTTAGGGTCTCATTTTATCTTGTATATACAAAAAAAAAATCCCTTACTATCAGTAGAACTCCTTCACAATGTATGATTGTGTACTAAGGAAAATATCTAACAAAATAGATGAGGACAGACATCCCAAAGAAGGTATGTCCATCGTGGATAGCTCCATGTTGTCTTGCTCCATGTGGTAATTAACATATCCTGAAGCTACACCCTGGGATAGACTGCCTAATGTAGATATGATTCATTTGGTATAGATGCAGTCAGAATTATGTTTATGGTGTATCAAGCAGGGCTTGCATCCTGGGCAAACTATGCTGAAAAGTGAGGGGCCCATAGTTCTGTGAGTGCAGGGGGTGGATGTGGGTTTTGAGCCTAGGGTGGGGGAGAAGGGCATGCAGCAGTCTTCCCCAAAACAGAATTTAGCTGTTGGTGGTACTGCAGCCTCATACTCTGCCTACTCCAGGTCTTGCTCTTATAGGAGCAGTGAGGTGGTGTCTGTGCACTGACTGTTGCTGCCCCAGTGCTGTGGGGCTGCTCTTGATGCTGGAGCACAGAACCTGCGGGGGTGGGGAACAATTTGGGCTTCCCTCCTAAGTCAGTGCCCAGGGCTGGTGCTCTTCTTGTGTGTTACTCCTAGTTGTGTTACTGTTATATCTGCTTCTATTTATTTTAGCTGGAGAATATTTGGCCTACATTTAAGTTTGCATTCCCCAAAAATCTGGGATGAAATAATGTCCCTATAGAAGTAAGTGGGAGGTGGGGTAATCCTCTCATGACTTTAATGGAATAAGGATTTCACCCCTAGGCATAAATCATCAACCCAGTGTACAGAGAATTATTAGTTACACAACTCTCATGTTACTAAGGCTGATGTCTGATATAGAAGTTACTAAGGCTTATTTATGTCTGATATATGAGGGCTTCTAGAATCAGGATTTACATGTACTGGCAGAGTGAAATCCTGAAGCAATTGAGCTCAATGGGAATTTTGCCTTTGATTTCAGAAGGGCCAAACATTGTATACTTTTACATACACAGAAAGATGTCATAATCTGACTTTATTTTGATAAACAAATAAAAAAGATTGGAGCAGATTATTGGACACTGTATATGTTCTTTTCCAGTAGTCAAAGGGAAATGTACGGGCTCTTGCTGCCTGTCTGGAAATCCTCTTTGGGCAGAGTGTTCTCCAAGCTTTTATTTTGTGCATTTTTCATGGTTTAGCTCTAACCTTGAATTTGTACCAGGCTTCATTAAGGGGAATGGGAGACCTAGCCAGGAGAGAGAGAGGATTGGATTGTTTGTGTTTTGGAACAGCACTAGATGGGATTGTGTTATACATAGCACAAATCTTACCTGTATCTTAGTCTTATTTTTGATGGGTAGAAGAGACATTAAATCCCTTTTGGCTTATCTGAGAGATAAATTACCTTACCTTTTGCGCAGCAACTTATCTACGCTCCTGGTTTTACTGAATACCAGGCTGCTACCCAGGAGAGTTGAGGGGTGGGGAGGAGGCATGGAGCTTCTGGGACTCTGTGTAGGATCTGGCAGGGACTGGATCTTGATGCATACGGGCTACAGGCAGAGAGGGAAGTCCCACTTCTGCTGCTGCTGTCACAGGATGATTGGAGTGGCAGGGCAGTAATCCAGAGGTGGAGGGGATGATAGAAGAGGGGGGGGGTGTAAGGGGGTTTGGGGCAATCAGGGCTTCAGGAAAGCAATCCAGGCAGTGGGAGGGTTTTGCAGGAGGGCAGTCTGGGAGTGGAGGGGCCAATTGGAGGCAGGGCCAACAGGATAGAGGGGATGATCCATGGGTGACTGGGGGGAGAAATTGCAGGGAGTGGTGGAGGGGGTGATTCAGGCAGCATGTGTGGCCCCTTCCTTTCTCTGGCCTATACTGCGGGTAGAGAGTCTGCAAGTGGGGCAGGCACAGAGCAGACTTAGGAGCTCCTAGCCACAGCCCTCTAGCTGCAGGTCGAAGCAGTGCATGTTAGAAGATATTATGTGATGACTGTAATGTGTAATCTTACCCTGTGAGTGCAAGCATGTTTCATGTTGTTCTTACCTTGACCCAAGTTCTAGGTTGAACCATTCAGATGTTTCATTGCACCATATAGGCATGTAATTTATTTCTAGCACTTATTTTCTTACAGTCTAAAGGATGCTGCCAGCACTCAACAAATGAGCAGTGATTTGCGTTTTACCATATACTTTCCAACTTTATTTTGGCATTTCAAGCAGCTGGGACAAAGGAACAAGACTGGTCAGCTTTGTTTCACTTCAGTTAATACTTAATTTCAGTCTCTTCATATAATATCTTGACCTGATACCATTTAAATGTGGAAGACTTACCAATTCAGGCCATCATGTCTTTGTCTCAGAAAATCTTCATTTTGATTGGTGGAGCTTGTCCACCAATCAGGTAAGGGTTGGGCAGGGCTGACTCCGCCCTGCCTGGAAGTGGGGTGTGAGGAGCCTCCCAGACCTGAGTGAAGCCTGAATTTTGCAGCTCTGGCAAGACTTCAGAGGTGGAGCCTCTGAAGTGAATAAAAGGAGCCGTGTGCATGTGGGAGATGTGTTTGGGGATGACAAAGGAAGAAAGGGCTAAAGAGTTGGGGAAGAACTTCCCAGTGGGTGAAGCAGTTCCCAGAAAAGCCACCCCCCTCCCACCTTGCCAGGACCAACACCTAAGCCCTATCAGTGCATGGAGTGGTGCATGAGGCTCAGACCTTGGGGCTGCTTGAAGCAGTCTGGGTCTGCATCCCCTGGCAGGGGACCAGGGAGCTGTGCAGAGATCAGTGCATGGAGCCCAGACCGTGGGAGACACCTGAGGCGGCTCGGGCCTGCAAACCTGGCAGGTGGCCAGGTAACAGGGCATGGATCGGTGCATGGAGCCCAGACCCTGGAAGCCACCCAAGGCAGCTTGGGTTTGCCACCCCAGCAGGTGGCCAAGAGCGCAGTACAGAGATTGCTGCACAGAGGGTCAAAGAGCTAATCAGGATTCTGGGAACTGTTTCAAGGTGGTTCAGGTCCCCAACCCCTTCCATAAGAAGCAAGCTAAACGGTGCACAGGTGGGTGCACAGGGCTATGAGCAGGCCTCAGGATGAGAAAGCGTCCCAGACAGTGACCAGCCACTATGCCAGGAGAGGTGCCCATCCCACAAAGCCAGAGCAGCCTTGCATCACCAGGGGGTCATAAATGTTGGGAATAAGGGAGCCTTTGGGAGGGAGCCAGCAGGGGCCTCTGTGAGGTAAGGGGTCCCATCCTGGCCCTGAAGGAGCTGGAGGGGCCTGGAGTGTCATCCTATTTTCTCCTGGCAGAGCTGCGGCCAGGCTTCCTCTCACTGAATGGGGAGACCCAAAGATAGTTGAACCTTCAACACCCAGAAGGGTGAGTGGGTACCTCATATTTTGTCATTTGCACCATATATTTTGTCAGTTGAGGTTTCACTTTTATAAGAGTACAAGTGTATTTTATCTTTGATTTCCACTGCATTCATGACAATGTTTTTCATGGACTGTAAATAGTGAATTGGATGTGCTTTATTTACCTGTGTTTGCTTATACTTACCAGTTCCAGATCTGTTACTTACCTGTGTAGGTTGAAGCTCTATAGGAGGTATACGTCATGTATGTAATATAGTCCTGTATCATTGTATAAATGATTACTTATCTGTAGATATGTAAATATGTTTGTATATAACTTTATTTTATTAATTAATAAACCTGTATATAGTTAAGCAGTTGGGTACTGGCCTGACTGTCTAGGGAACTGAGGGGAAACTGTGTGTGGTTGATAGTTCCCTTCCACAGCACCTCTGCCTGCTGACTATCCCCTTCAATTCAGAGAAAAGGGGTACATATCCTGTATTCACCCAGGCTACATAAATGGTAAAAGAAGTTAGTGTTATATTTTTGTACCTTGTCATTTGTATTTTTGTAAACTTGTAGTTTCTTCTGAGAGAAAGCATTTCCTTGCAATGTACCGCGGTGCTGTCTATATGCTGTAAATAGTCAGTGATGGAGGTAGCATTCAGAATAGGCAGGAACGTATTCTCAGCAAGGCAATGTTCTCAGGCTCTTTTATTATACTGTTTCTTGATGTGCTTGGTTTGTTGTTGCTGCTGTTTCTGTTTTGTTCTGATTTTTTTAAAAACAACTTTTCTGGCATTAAAGTGTATATATTTTTAAAGTAGCTGTAATGATATTTGAATAATTGCATATAGTTTGGCTGCCATAACCTAAGAACAAATGTTTAACTGGGCCTTTCTTTTCCTTGAGAGAGCAGCAGTGGTGCCTGCTATTTGTGCATTCCCCCTAGGACAGCACTCAAGGCTGCTGCCCCATTGCCCACCCTTATTTACATCACTGCTTGAGAATGTAAGTAGAATAAAGCTCACTTGATTTGACCTAAGTTTAACAGTTGCCAACCCCCTCCCCCCCCAAATACGTTCTTGGGTCTCTTACCTTTTACGGTATGGCTAGATGCACTAGTTTTCACACTGAGTATGAGAACTCTACTTCCTATATTAGCAAAACTTGCCTCTACTGTGTTTTTTCATTTTTACTATTCTAGTTATGTTAATGATGTAGAGTAGGCTCCAACTGAGAAAAGGCCCCTACTGAGTTAGCACTTTACAAACCTAATAATTAGAGCTGGTTTATGGTATTCTACTTAATGTGTCTTGGGGCAAAAAATACAAATACTTGTAACATTCTGAGCAAAAGAATTTTTTTCCATACAGCCTGTAAACATTTCAAGTTAAAAAAAATACTGAAATTCTCAAAGAAAATTATTTCAAAAAGCAAGAGAATTTGTTTTTTTCCAAACAGCCTAAGAACTTCCAAAGTAGACAGTCAAGGTAGACAAACAATTAAAAAAGAAAGTAGCATTACTTTCAAGGCAGCTGGCCCTGAAACCTTTCATTTCATGGTTTTTATTGTCCAGACAGGCTCCAGAATAATGTTAATAAACCCCAGATAGAATTAAATATTCCTGGAGGTTTCCTATAAAGTTTAATTAGACAACTTCATTGTATACCACCCCCCCCACACACACACACACTTACTTCCCTTTTTGTTTGAGAAGCTATATAGAGTGCTAGCCTCTATCTCCAGTTTTAATGATATAATAATTCTTTCCAATATTAATGACCGCTACTCATCTTTGACTGGCATACTTTAACAGTGCAAAATATGTATGTGGAAACATGGGGTAATTCGATAATCCATTAGTGTTTCTCAAACATGTCCATAAAAATGTTTGATGCAATCGGCTGTTCTGTTCCTTTTGAAATGGTACCTTGATTCACACTTCTTTCTCCCTCTCTCTCTCTCTCTGTTTTTTGAAACTTAAAACATCCATAAAGTCTTTCATATTGCATTTGCCTTTTCCCTATTTTTAATCTGATGTATCTTTCTCCTGCTCCTGGTGTCCCCATGCTTTCTCCCCCTTTTTTTTCTTGAGGGGTAGAGGGAAAGGTGAGTAAATTAGTTAATTTTGAGTACATCTCCCAACTCATCCTTTCAGTAAACAGGTTATTTTTCATCCATGTTGTTTTTTAGGGCAGTTAAAGTAGCACACAGCACACTACTGTAAAAGAATCAATTCTCAGTCTAATGTTCCTTTTCATTTAACTAATTTAAAAATCATTGATATGCAAGAAGGTTAATGAGTTTGAAAAATAATATGTATTTCCATCCAATACAATCCAGTAGGTGACTTTAAATTCTATTACTTCCAGAGTTCCCTTTTTAAACCAGTAATTTCAAGAAGTACTTTATTTCTTTTCTCTGGGATAATTCAAATAGAGGAAAAGTTTTGGGTATGGAGGAATCTTTTCTTTTTTAAAGATTTGAAAAGTGCACACAATTTTTCCTAGATCTCAGTACACAATTGAGTATTTCTCCCCCCCCAGCTCAAATCACTCCCTCACTCTTCTTGAAGCACGCCTATAAGTATTTTTAACAATATGATAAAATAAATGTCCTATGATATATTAGTTCCTGGGAACTCCAATGAGTTTTGAATTCTGCTATTGATTCAATGTATTAAGGGGACATTAAGGGTCCCTCTACATGTTCAAGTACAGGTATGATGGGATCTAATGCACAAACCACACAGTCTATAGTCCCCTCTCCAATGCCACAAGTGCATGTCAGGAGGCATGATTTTGGATTGTTCATTAGGTTCCATCACAACTTTTTGCTGGTACAGGGGAAGCCCAATCCTAGATTTCCCCCCTGCATTGGTAAGAAGCAAGTTCCTGCAACTGGGAGTCCTCTCAGTTGAGGGTCTCAGAGCCATAGGGGTACCCCTGCTCCCCAGGGCTGAAAGATTATGGCAGCTGTGATCCCCCCAGGCCAATTTCACGCCACCACCACTCTGCCCCCAGCAGCTGTGCCTCCTGGCATACAGTAACTACAGCTATGAGATTCTGGGTCCCATGTTGCCAAGACCCACAGTCAGCACTGGGACCCTGCTACACATGCAAATTGCAAGCTCAGTAGCAACCAGCTATAGTCAGTACACATTTTTGATGTCTAGCTTTATAGTGGCGGGAGCTTTTTATAGTATGCCTGTGTAGTTTTCTTAAAATAATTACACAATTGACCATTTAATTGCATGATACTTGTAATATATGGGAGCAAGGGGTAAGACTGAAGTCAAAGGCAAGCTCTCCTTAATTTCAGTTAGCTTTGGATTAGGCTGGAAGTAAATAAAAGTAGCAGTTGCTTTACATAAATAGGTAGAGCACTTAGTTGTACCTCATCCAAAATTGAGTTTCAGTGTACAATAATATTTACCAATTCTAGTCATCATGAAACTGCAAACTCAGTTGTCTGTTTCCCCCCCCTCCCCCACTTGCCACTCCCTCTAGACCCCACTCCTGGACCTATCCATGCCATGTAACCTGGCTAGCTGTACTTTGAGCTGCTCAAATCTTGTGGTTTGTGAACAGTTTGTATGGGGTTGCATTCCTAAGGGTGGGAAAGGCACACCTCTCAACGGCAGGAGGGGGAGTTAGCTTGGTGGCAGAACTTCTCCCTAGGCAGTAGAGTTCAGGGGATGGAAAGTTTATCCACACAGAACAGGTAGGTCAGTGAGGGGATACTGGATCCTGGTATGCTGGAGAACTGCAGCTTGGGCAGCTCATCTGTGGGCGTGCCCAAACATTAATGGAACATGAGCTAATTAACACAGGTCAGAGAGAACCTACTCTGGAATGACATTAATCCACCTAAAGCAGGGGTGGGCAATTATTTTGAGTGGAGGGCCACTTAAGTTTTGGTGAGCTGTTGAGGACTGTCTGGATAATCCCGTTCCTTGACAGTTGTCCTGCCCCCTTGTTGCTATCTTGGGACCGGAAGTCTGTTGGGGAAATTTGATCAGCTACTGTGTAGCACCCATACACCAAAGGGTGTGCTCATACTGAGGAGCACTGATCTCCTCCCTTTTGCGGGGCTCATTCCTACCCACGATCAATTAGGCAGAGAATGAGGGAGTGTCGGCAAGATGATTTATTTCTCTGCAGGGGGGGGCCACCTAGTGTCACAAAGACAGAGAGTTCCCCATGAACTGAGTTTACAGCTTGGTATTTATACATTAAGCATTATATTGCTACACTGTTGCACGTGGGGGTTTTTCCCTTGTCATTACAAAATTACAAAACACGGTACAGAGCAAGCTTGGGCTAGTTTAGACTGGTTTCGCGGTTACACATTACTGTCAGCAAGAAGTACTCATCGCTCACTGTCAGTAAGAGGCAATCTTTTAATTTTAGGGGAAAGAAAAGATCATCTGCTTTTTCAAGGGTCATCTGCTTTTTATGATTGTATTGCCATTTTCTCTTACAAGTCCCACCCCCTAACCCTTGACCTTTGCCATTGGAAGTCCTTCCCCTTGTCCCCTGGAAATATTCCTTTTGGGAGTGGGGGTTTCCAATCGTAGAATCAGAAAAAAACCAAAGCATACATTGAAAGTCAAACACTTACCATAACATATTTTAATCACAAAACATATTTTTGTCATGATTTGTGTTTGAGTAGTGTAAATAGAGGTGATTTCATAATAGCTCAAAAATAAATTATTAGTTTTGTATATAGTGGGGGAAGTATGCTGCAGTATGGATATGTGTGGTATTTGGGGGGTGTATGGTAGATATGTATGCTGGGGTGTGAGGAGTGGGTATGTGGTAGGACATGGGTGTGTGGGGGTTATGAAGGGTTGTGGGTATGTGTGGAGGGGCATAGGATATGTTGCAGGGTTGTGTATATCTGGGGAGATTGTAGGGGAAGGGCATGGGGTGTGAGGAACAGTGGGGGGGTGGGAATCCCCCCCACACCCCTCCACAGTGTACCAGCAGCAGTGGGGAGCTTGGGATGCAACTTTGGCCAGTGCTGCACATTTCAGTGAAGGGTGCAGCCTCCACCAGGCTGCCTGTATTGCTGGTACTCTCTGCCACTCATGTGCAGCCTCTGCACTCACACAGCAGGGAGGGAAACCCCATGTGCTGGAGTCAGCTGCCTTCCACACCAGGGCTGCACAGCACCAGAGAGAAGCCTCAGGTGCTGGAGCTGCATGCTGTAAGGGAGGGAAACCCCAGGTGCCTTCCCCCACCGCCAGTTCCAGCCCAAGGCTTCTCTCTGGTGGTGCACAACCCTAGCAGGGAAGGCAGCTGGCTCCAGCATGTGGGGCTGCACTCTGTGCTCTGTGAGTGTAGGGGCTGCGTGTGAGTGGTGGGGAGCGCCAGCAATACAGGCAAACCAGTGGAGGCTGAGCCCATTGCTGCAGTGTGCAGCACTGGCTGCAGCTGTGCCCTGCTGGACATCTACACCCTGAGTGCACTGCTGCTGCTGCCGAGGCTGTGCACTATAGGGTGCCTACACCCCCCACCCTCCCTCACAACCATGCAGCGCCCACCCCATGCTCTCTGTGTGCTCTGTGCTGCCACTAGCCCCAACCCCATGCTCTAAGCTCCCTCCCAGCTGTAGCCCCACCCCCGCTGCTTCCCTACTTGCTGCCCAGAACAAGTAGGAGACCAGGGAAGCAAAACAGGAGACCAGGAGCTGCAGCAACACAAGCGCTGTACACTGGCTGGGTGGGGCCCTTCTACCCATGAGGGTGTAAGCCAGGCAATAGGGTCCATTTTTGGGTCTGCATGTACATGTGGGTGACTCATTCCCATCATCGTGGGTGAAAGGGCTGGACAGGGCACAATTTGTTGCGAGGCCCCACAGGGCAGATGAAAGTGCTTGGCGGCCTGGATGTGGCCCATGCCATATTTTGATGACCCCTGACCTAAAGTGTGCTTAAAACTAGTTTCAGGTGTTAATGTGTGGATGATCTATGAGCCACCTAAAATTTATTGTGTAACAAGAGTCTTTTGTGTGTAGTAGTTATCAGTTATTTCCTTGTAGAATAATTAGTTTCACTGTTCGTGTTTTTCATAAAATGACCCACTCACTGGACAGTAAAATTGTGGCTGATATTTTATGGGCTATATTTTACAATTTTATTATCAATGAAGTGTAGGGTATCTGAATGTATAAAAATGAACATTTTGTAGTTGGCTATTATTTAATCTGTCCTGTATACAAAAAGAATATGTTGCAGTTGTGCTTTTAAACTATTGAGAAATAACTGAGATTGTAATCCTTAATTTCCTTCACTGAGTTTAGATGCAGTTAAATAAGATTTCTTCTCTTCTGTTGAAATTTCCTGTTATCACAAGCACTTCATTCAACTGACCTTTTGTCAGCAAGTAATGATAGTGTATTACAATTCCAGGAGCATAGGTGAATGCAAATCAACAAGATGTATTGATTCTTTCTTTTTTTAAATGCCTTTTCTCCCTATGTTGTTGTATAAGATAAATGTCTTTGTATTCCGTTGTCAGTGTCACAAAAATTAAATGATGAAAGTATAGGAAGAATATACCTCCTGTTGTATAAACCTGAGAAGTCCATTTCTGTTGCATTTCTAACTTGGAGAACATGAGTAATTCAACTGAAGGCACAAAATCAATGGGACTACTCAACTGCTTCAGGTTAGGCACCTAATTAAGAAACTTCAATTATTAAACTGTAGAGCTGTGGATAGGAAATACAGGCTTATTCCTATCCTGTAGGAATTGCTCTTTGAAATTTCATCAAGTCTTCAAAAAGTTCCTCCCTTGTTCTTTTAGATTTTGGATGAGGAGTGTCAGGGAGTGGTGGAATTCCTTTATGTTGAGCTCTTTGGTGAGTTCTCTGTATATATGGTCAACATTCCTGTTTTGAAGGCAGGAGAGCTAGTCTATTGATTTAATTCAGTCAGGTCCTTTATCTATGCATTTTTCTTGAACTATTGTGGTTTTTAAATGTTACATATTATGGCCTGTGCACCTTTCTGTTTTATATCTTAAAATTGATACAGTGTTGCTGAGGTCAGCACTATAGTTTCTCCAAAATTCTGTGGTAGTAAGACATCCATTGCTGCCTGAGTATAAAAAGACCATTGCCACTACTGTTTCCTTCACAGAGCTTTGGCCAAAAATAAAAAGACTCTGTTTGCACTGGAAGAACTTAGATCTTTATTAGAAGTGCTGTTTGCTCAGTGCTGCTGCTTGCAGCCATGAGGCGCAGTGTGTACTGGAAGCTATTGTGAAATTCTCTAAGCACACTTGAGCTTCCTGGCATCATCCTCCAAATCACCCCCACTACAACTTGTTCCAACCTGAAGGTTGTTGTAATACTTTCCAGTCATGGAAAATAAATTGATACTGCCTGAAATGGGGTTGGATGGCATTATATCCTGCAAGGACAAGATCTTACATTGCTTTTTTATTTTATTGTTGGGAGAGGGAAGGGATAAGTTGCAGTTGTGTAACATAATTCAGGGAGGACTTACACCATACACAGTGTCTGGAGTCTTTTTTGATCCCTGAGTCTCAAACATGAAAAACTATTTCTCTGACCAGGTCAGGCTTTTAAACTCTTTCTTTTGCCTTCAGGACCTGTTATGGGGAGTTGATTTGCTCCCAGTATCTCTCATCCCAGTTGAGTCATTTTATGACATTTAAAATTTTTGATCTGTCACAGGTAAGTCTAACATAACGTACTATAAAGAGCAGGCCCCATTACATCTTTGTGCTACTGGGTTAGCAGTGCAGGAGTAGAGCTAGGTTGCAAGGAACTGCTACTTTTCCCTGGTGCAGAGGAGTGAAGGAGGATACCTATAAGCACAGAGAGCCACGCAGAAGCCCAGATCCAGTAAAGTTACTGTCAGCATCAGGAGAACCAGAAGACAGACTGTGATTCTCCTTCCCCAGGTTGCCTCTTTATTTAGAGCAGAGAGTGAAGTATCAACCTAACTTTATGGAAACTGGTTTTATTCTAAATGCTTTTTAAAGAGATTATTCTGTGGTAACTAAGCATAACAGTCAATATTGACAGTAGAGTCAAATTCCTTTCCTAGATTTCCTAGATTTCGTAGACATTAGGGCTGGAAGGGACCTTGGGAGATCATCGAGTCCAGCCCCCTGCCCA
>NW_017728951.1:52313124-52332964 GCF_001723895.1 Crocodylus porosus
AGGGGCCTTGGTGCGGCGGGCCTTGGGGCCTTTGACCACCTTGGTCCATGCCACTGACTGGGCAGAGTGGAAGGTCCCAGAGTCCTCCTTAGTCATGGAGGGAGATGGTGCTCTCCCCTGCGGCTCCTGGGGGAGAAGGGCCTGGCAGTAGGAGTCTTATCTCCTGCTTGCAGTCCCTGTTGTGTTACAGAATTTTGCTGGCTCTTTCATTTTGCTTGGTAAAAGCAATCCTTTCATTGTTTTTCTCCCTGGCTATCATAAAGTTAATTTTATTGGCTACAGCTGATTCAGTGTGCAATCTAAGAACGATTGGACTGACAGCTGCTTTGTCTTTAGGGTAATTAGTTCACAGATTACACTTAAATCCAGAATTTTGATCACTTGTAGTCATTAAAGGACTCATTCTAGAAGCTGTTAATCACCTTTGATTCCAGTAAGGAACTAACTCTGAAAATAAGTCTTTTGCTGCCAAAACAGGTCTTTTTTGACAAGGTAACTTGTATGATTTACATGCTTCTCTGAATGAGTTAGTCTTTAATGTGCCACCCTGCCCGACTTCGGATTAACAAGGCTAACTGTTCTCTCCCTCTCTCTCTAACCAATGTTGGTGGTAGATTTTATTGCAATGTCATTAGACAAGTTGCCTGTGTGTGGTAGGTATTGAGCAATTCCATTCCAAATTATTGAAGGAACAGACCATGGGAGGTATTGTCTTTTAGACACATTGGGCTAGATTCTATTCCACCTGTTAGGTGCCTAACGGTAGAAACAAACATTACCCTTGTGCCGCCATAAACATTTTTATGGTGGCACTAGCTGTGAGCCAGCAGACATCCTAGTTTCTTGTCATACTCCAAGTGCCAAAAATATTGCTGCAACCAAAGGAAGTCATTAAATGGGAGGATGTCTGTTTGCTTATTATGCACCATGGGAATTCCCCTTCAGAGGATTCCAATAGTGACTATCAGGCTGCTGTGCCCTGACTCAGAGGACACTTGTGAAAGCAGGAGAAGTGACATGTGGGTTCTCCTGCTTCCAGATGCATGCTGCTGGAACCCCTCTCCAAAGAAGATGACTGTTTATAGCCAAAATGCAGCTCTGTTTCATTCTGCTCAAGTCCCTGACTGTTAATGCGAAGTGGGCAGGGGGGAAATCTCACTGCTCTTTTTAAATTCAGTCTTAAGGGGTCAGATGATGGTTTGTCACAGAAGCAGATGGATTCATGGATTTTCAGCAGCTTGTACTGGATGAAATAGAATCACATGTGGGTGACATACAGATGTTTGGGGAGTTAGGTAGAGGTTAGATCACATTAAAAATGGTCCCCATTCTAATTTAGTTCACTCAAGTGTGGATCTCACTCTTAGATCTTTAGTTAGGTCAATCTAAATGTGAACTGTATAGAAATTCAGGAAGGTTTAATTGGTCAAAAATTGGCTGACCTGGTCTAAGGTAACTGTACCTTGGAGGTAGTTTAACATAGACTGGGTCTGGTGAGACCGGTCTAGCTGAACTCCTATATGGTTTCCAGCAGAGCCCCAAGGCTGGGTAAAGCCCAGCTGCTGGCCCCAGCCCCATGGCTATGTTTTTCTTCCTCTTCCCCTGGCACTGCACTATTTGTAACACCCCAGCATCTCAGCCCATCCTGAGATGTACAACTTTCCCTCCTCCATGGACCAACCAATCCCCTTCCCCTGAGCCCGCCATCCTGCAAGCCACTCCCAGTGCCAGTTTTACCTGTGATATTGGTGGAAACTGAATTTTACCAAGCTTTAAGTCATGGAAACCATGAGAAGCACTTTGCAATAAGACGTATCAGTTTACAATCTGCATGAAGGATATTTTCCCCCACAATCTGTCAAAAAATCCTGAAGGAATTCTAGGCTGGGTTACAACTAGTCTGAAGTTTAACTGTGAAACAACTGGCAGATGTTTCCTATTTATAAGAGATGTAACTGTGTTACCCCACTTGCTAGCACAGCATAGAGGCATACATTTAAAGCATTGTCACTTACATGAACACAACTTTTCTTTAATTTTCTTATCTACATTAACTATTTTGGGAAAATGAAAGGATCCTTACTGAAATAACTTGCAGAGCCTTATATAGTGGAGCCATTCTAGGATAGGAATTCCTTCCTTCCATGATCAAGTTTACAGTCCCTACTTTGTGACTTCATTTTTTTTAAATCCACTGAGGATAATCTAAGAGAAGAAAATGAATATCAGGACCAGAGATTCCTTATGGGCATTTTTAAATTAAAATTTGTGCCTCAGGTTTATTCCGTTCCATATTTTTGTTGGATATTCATAGTCCTTTCCATAGTACCTATTAGCAGTGGTAGTGTTTTGTTTACAGCTTTTTCCAAAACAATACAATAAAATTAGCAATAAAAATTGTATATAATAAATAATAGTTATGTAGCTTATAATTTTGCCAAAAACCTACAGTAAGATTCTCCATTTCACCAGTTTAGACAAAACAAAAAGAGGACATATATAAAAGAAAAGATGAAAATGAAGTAGTGTACAATAAAACAAAAATAAGAAAATTGTATTTGATGTTCGCCCTTATTCTTTGTGCAAGTAATGCAGACACACCTGAGGAGTATAGGACAAGCCTCCACAACATTAGAGGCCAGATTTGTGAGGGTTTTTTTCATTAGCCCAGTATTTAAAATTTCCCATTAATGGATAAATCCTGTTTGTTTGTTCTTTGAATAAATAAAAGCAAGACCACAAATAATGATTTAAGTCATTTACCTTCTCCTTTCCACAAGAGAATATTCTGTTTGAATATGGGATCCAACACTACCTGCCCATGAAAACTACGAATATCATGAGAGTGAATCTCAATCTAGGAATGGCTTCTCACTGTTTATACTTTTGTACCATGGATGGGTAGGTTTCTAGTAGTGCTTTATTAATCTTAAAAGAACAAAAAGGGAAGTTTGAGACGGTGTCAATGCCAGAATATCTATCTACAAGCTGGCATCTTTAATTCTTAAATTTATGTTTAAACCAAGATACAAAGGAAAATATAAAAAGAATAGTATCTGTTATTTTAAAAACCTGTGACTGAATTACAGTGTTTATGTTGAAAAATATTGCAGTCTTGCCATTGGGATATTGTTTTCTGAGTATTTATAGCATGCCCTAGGTGGACCCAATATTAAGTATAGACAATTCATTATATAATAGGATAAATGATATAAGGCAAGATTGAAAAACAAATGCTTTATTTGGGCCCTAATTTATCCAGTGCATAGGTGTGGCGTAGAAAGGAGTCACAGGGAAACAAAAGAAGATCTGATATCCTCCCATATTTGCTGCTTATATACATTAGACTTGTAGCAACATCATTCATCATGTATAGTAGCTTTATATGGTAAGTTTAAGACAATTTACATTTATTTCATCCATTATTCTACATACAGAGTTCAAACAGTGTTTGTTCACTGTCCTTTAGCCCATGTAGAGCCATCATGATCTTCAGTCTGTATGGACAATGTTTTGAATAAAAAGGTCCAAAGACAGATACAGTGTATATACAGATGTTACACTGAGATTGATTTAACTAGGGTTAGGATTTATGTAAGTACCAAAATGTACACAAATTCAGGAGGTTAGATCAGGTGAAAAATAGCCTCCCAATCTAACTTAGTTCACTCGCATATGGATTTTACACTTGTATTGACCTAACTAGTGTTAGGTTACTCTGAGTACTGATCTTTCACCCCTACCCACTAAGCCCCCCACCTCTCTCCCAACAACCCCAACTTAAATCACAGTCCTGGTGTGACACCTGGCACCAGCAAACATATACACACAGGACCTGATCTACGATCATGCGTCATAGTCTAGACAAGGTCCTGGGAATGTGTAAACAGGTTCATAGCATAGCCCCAGGGCTGGAAAAGCCCACTTACTCCAGCTTCAGGGCTGTGCTTCTCTTTCCCTCCCTTCCCACTCTGACAAGGCTATCTTTAGCCTATTGATCCCATCACCCCTGGACAGACAGTGTCTCCCTTTCCACAGGCCTGACAACGCCCCCTCCCCCTACAATGGACCTCCTAGTCCCCCTATCCCACCAACCTTCCCGTGGACCTGCTAGCCCCACTGTGGACCTGCTAGCCCTTTCAATCTCACCTAATCCTATCCTCATCCTGTCTTACTCAGATCAGCCTCATGGAATTGGTAAATGTCTGTACAGCCAGCATCCAATCTACAATCAAGCTGGCATCATTGTAGATCACATCCTGATAATGTTTGTACCTGTCCTTAATGTGCATAAAACTGCCTTTCTATGCATCTACTCTGCAAGTGTTCTGTCTTGTAAGACATTAAGGAGAACAAGCAAGTGAGGGGTAAGAAAATACAAATAATAGCATGGTAGTGCTAGAGACTCCATTCAGTAGAAGTAGTTAGGAGAGTGCTGAAGTAGGAACTGCTTTAGCAGGTATATAAAATAAAATAGGACTCAGCCAGGACTTCTTACAACTGCAGCTGGACTTGCCCTGCCACGTGTTAAGTGATTGGATTTGCTCTTTTGCTCTCCTTCCTCTACAATCACCATCATCTCCAGATTTTTTCCACCTTGCCTCTCTTTCTTTTCCCATTCTGTGTTCTTTCCTATCCTATCACTTTTATTACAATTTAGGTTGTTTCCTCCAAATGAATCCACTAAGGACAGCCCCAAAGTTTATAAAAGTTAACATGATTAATGTGTGCGTGTGTGGTGACTTTTTATTTCTTGCCTATCTAGGTCAGGAGTTGGCAGCCTACAGTCCATGGGTTGGATCCAGCCTGGAGAGGCACAGAGGACTGGAGACATGCAGCTGTGCTGTGCTGCCAGTGCTCTCTGCATTTCTGCTTGATACTGCCTTGCTCTTGTATTTACCCTTGCCACAGAAGTTGTCCCATCCCTTTGCTGTTGCATATGAAGATTGGCAGCCAGGATCAGCATGGGTGGTTTGGGCATTCTGTGAGGAGGAAATCTGGTAGTCTGTGGCAGAGTTCTGGGTTCAGCTCATGGCCTGTGGCTACAAAAGGTTGCTGACTCCTGATCTATACAGTCAGTGGTCTAAAACCCATACTGTCCTCTCCCTGCATTTGAATAGTGTCTTGGGGTCCAACCTGGGTTGTCCCTTAGGCGCTGTCACAATAAATGTTGTAGTGGTAATTCCTAGGTTTATTATTTATTGTTTCCTATCCTTTATGGAGGTAGTAAATACACAATGAAAAGTGCATGTTCAGGCCCTTAGTCACTAGAAACACAGTTATGCTAAAAGCAAATTTAAAACATATATGTAAAGCTGAATACACAGCATTGGCCCTGGATATTTGGCATAGGCTGAACCTTGTATATAATGTTGTCACCATTAACAGGCCACTGAGTATTAAAGGGCACATGTAGATTCACTCATTGAGTCTTACAAATATATAGTCAAAGTACAGGATGTGCCAATAGGAGCTTTACTCAAAGCAGAGATCCAAATGCTAAATCTATCATTCAAGGACACCATATGGATTTGTAACACTATATGAGGGAGTCTTGGTCCTGAAATCAATGATGAGATTACATTTATCCATAAAAGTAGGGTTTTTCATCTCTGACAAATATTATATTGAGTCTTCTTTCTGCTTAACTTGGAGAGAATATAAATAATGTTACTGGCATGTGAGTGAGGATTCCATCATTTCATAGCACAGCCATAGTGTCAGGTTGTGATATAATTATACATTTTCTAGGAAGGATACGAATCAACACAGGCACAACTGTAAAAATATTACAATGCTTAATATTTGCCAGAGAACATGGCTATAAATGGATGGTTGCATATGCTTATTGTTTGTCACACATGTATAGCCTGAATAATTTTTGGATCTGAAGAGTTTAATTTTTTCACATTAAACTAGTCCCAGTTACTGTCACATTTGGTAATGAAAGAATTAACATTTTTCTTTCCATGGCACATGAAAAAAAAGGTAAATAGATGACTCATACAAAGAAATTAAGCTCTTCGTTAAAACTATGAAACCTTACTGGATCTATTGTGGGTATATGCTATAAATGAGAACAGAATGTTGCATAAGACATGTAAATATTTTGTAGGCTAGCAAAAAGGTTGAATTCTTCCATAGAAATCTCAAATGTAGCCAGATGAAAACAGAGATGCATTAAAATTAAAGGCTAGATCCTAATCCTGTGACAATTTTGCATGGGTTCAAGTCTAGTCACATATGTAGTAAATAAGATTATACTGAAGTAAAGTTTATCACTTGCCTGGTGTTTTTGTAGGACTGGGAACTAACACAATATCCTGTATGTCCACATAGCAACATAGAAATCTGCAAGTTACTTGCTTTAAAAATCAAAATATTGATCTTTGGAAAATTGATCTAGAATAACTTTGATTTTGAGGTCATTTAGTTTAAATCCATTAGTTGATGATTAATTAACAAAATCTTTTCTACTGCATGACCAAGGGGTTCATTTCAATAAAATTACTACTTACACATTGTTCTTGTTTCATGTATGTGGAACTTAAGATCACATTGACAGTTTTTTTCACCTTATGAAAATGCATTCAGCAAGTACTCAGATACAGTGGCTGCAGCATCTCGTTTCTTTTTCTTGTTTGGTAGCATCTTGCTTGGCACATCTGTTACCTTTCTGGTGTTGCCTCAGTTCAGCATTTGAAGATAACTTTGTAAAAAGTTTTATGAGAATTTTGTTGAACCTGCTAGCATGAGTATGAGCCTTATAGTTTTAAACTGCAACACCATGAGTAGGTGAACATGAGCATTAACAAATACAACTGATACACACCTTGCTGTTTAACTAGACAGTTCAAGGACATTTGCTTCTTTTTCAACAGGAAGGTTACAGTACAACAGGCAGGCTTCACATAGATTGTTTACAATCGTCTATTGAAAGACGTGAATTGGCATTTTCTAAATGACTGTATTACTTCTCATAAACAAGGATGCAAGCACATTAATGAAATTGTCTATGTATTTACAAAATATAATCTGAACTTTTAGACATATAGTTTTCTAATCAATTTTGGTGTGCACGGTGTGGAACAAAACACTGATTATGTTTTACAGTATGATAAGCAAAATCTCCTTCAGCTGAAGTTAAATGTTGTTTCTCTTTATCCGTATCATTATTTACAAAGAGATTCAAAGCTGTTGTGGTGGAATTTTGTGTGTTTGTTGCCAACAAGTAAGCTGTTATATGAGAATAGCCCCAAGAAAGTGTTGAATTGCATTTTCTGTAGTAAATAAATTTATTTCTTCACAGAAAAGAAAATAATAGTTTAGTGTTTGATTTTGCAATGTAATTCTGAAAGCTAAAGAGGAGTTAAGATCTGAAAGCCCCACATCTGTGGACATTCTCTTATTATGAAATGAGGAGGAGGAGAAAAACAATAAAAACTAAAACAAGTGCAATCTCCCTGCCTTCCTCCTGCTAATAAACGGGCCCCTATATGATGTTATGGTGGCCCAGGACTCCAGATTAGTCCCTCTTCATCTACATTCTGGTTTCCAGACAGAAAGGAACATTAATGTGGTTAGACATGAGGCTAGGGCTCTGAGAAAGAAGCTGATTTCTGCTCTGTATAAGTAGACCGAGGATCACACGACTTTGTGGAATGACTGTATTTGCTGCCTAAGGCTAAAGACAGAGATTACACACAAACTGGCTTAAGTGATCAGAAACTGGTTTAAACCTATGGCAGACAAAAAGTTTAGTGCACATAAGCCACTTTGAAAATGCCTGAAACTGGTTTGAGATGAACTTGGTTGAATGTAGTATATCAAACCTAACTGATTTGGGACAAATATGCTAGCTAATGCTGAGAAGCATCTGTATAAGGCAGACAGGACAGTATCTGCTTAAGGCTTTTGGAAAGAATCAGCAGCTCAACTGGTAAGGTCCCTCCATTCCTTCCTTGGAAAAAGTTAAGAAGAGCTTGAATTAATGAGAGAGGTTTTTGTTTTCTTGATGGGGTGCTAAACACTGCGTTATCAACTCCCTGCTGCCTCCATCACTGCTCAGGAGCAGTGAAGAAGAGGGAAACCCCTCCCTAATCAGAGCATCCTGCCAGAGCCTGGCCACACATCCCCTAGATCAGCACTTTGAAAGGGAAGGGAGGGCTTTTTGATTGGAGGGCTACCTGAATCAATTCTAGCTCAGGCTTTTTGAATGTCTGTCCCTAGCCCTGGGGTGAAAACAAGTGTTCATGGGACCCAGTTCAGGTTTAGGCAATTTAGCTTTGTTTAAGCTGCCTCAACCTCAGTTGGGATTGTAGCATACAAGCATTCACTGCTTGTGAGGCGGAGGTGCATGGGCAGCCAGAGGCAAATAAGTTGGGGAGGAGGGGCTGGCGGGATTTGGAAAGTCCTGAAAGGTCACATCTGGAGACAGGGGGTGTGTTTGCCCAGTCCTGGGGTGCACTGATTAGGGGTGGGGGAAGCATGGTTAGGGATGGGGGAGTAAAATGGTATATTCCCAGGTCTGTGAAGAGTGCCTAGGCATTCCCAACCCTAGGGATGTGCTGGGGAGATGTGCAAGCATTCGTTAGGTCTGGTTAACTCATATGAGATAAGATTAAACCATGCCTTTCTCAGGTTAGTTCTTGTGAGAGCTAACTTTAGATTAGGAATGCTACTTTCAAGGTGACATAAGCACTGTGCAAGTTTGCTTGCAAAAGCATTTGGATCACCTATAGCTTGTCTAGACACTTTGAATGTAATGCTTGTACGTACCTGAAAGGTACATAGAGACCCCTTGCATAAATAAAATGCAGTTCCTGGTTAAGGTGTTTTTTTTTTGTCGCTGGTTCATGGAAGGGGACTTCACAATAAGAAGCAGATGTTTTCAAGTCACTCTCCTGCACTCCAAAAAGTGCAGTTGTTCCACCTTATAGTTATGTCTGCTTCAAATACATAATATTTGTACCCACAGATACATAAAGACTCTCTGAAAAAGGATAATATTGTTAATATATTTAAAGAATATTATTTCCATGCATCACTATTATACAAAGGCTAAAATATTGCATGGGGTCATGGAACTTACTGTAATTTAATTTTGATTGGCTGTAAACAATACAACACAAAATCTGTGTCAAGGGTGAGGTTGTAATGAGGTATGTTTATGTTATAGGGACAAATGAGATTTGGGGTATATACCTTAAACAGCACAGCATTGCCTTGTGCCAAAACAATGTAGCCTTTGAGTTAGTCCTATCTTTATGCTATCATTTTAAAAACAGTCAGTGGCTATTCTGTTGTCCAGGTGGTTATTTACCCTTTGGCTTTTTCAAAAAAATGTTTCACAATATGTTGTTGTTGTTCTATTTTTCTTCAAAATGAAAGTAAAAATTATTTCTCAAAGTAACAATTTCCATTTTCTGTTGTTTATTGTGTAATGCATGCTGATGTAATTATATGGGAGGAAAAGTCCTTCTTATGATTTAAAGTACTACCCTTCTTTAGCCAAGCTGCTGGAAATCACAGCATGAAGACAATGGGGACAACAGAAAAAAAACAAAACTCTGTAGGGAACTCTGGGGCATTGCATTGTAAAACAATACTGTTGTCTTAAAGCCTGGATATCTTGTTGGGTTCTAATAAATCAGAACTTGTTTCATTTATCAGCTATACAGAGCAAAAGAGCTGAATACTTTTCAAACAAACACCAAATTACCCTAACTTGAAATCTGACAGATCTTAAATAATTGAGCAATGCAGTTATTAGGTCTGTTTTGCTAAATTTATTCAATTCAGGCTTGGTATTACAGTTTGTAAGCAGTTCTAAATCTATGTTCAATGATAAGGTATGTTAATTAGCAGCTTGTTTCCTAGGATATAGAGAGTCCAGTGGTTCATATTAGTTGTTTCCTGTTATCTGAAGGTGATATACAAACTAATTAATGTTAGATATATGCTATCAGGCATGAACATGTATAGTCTTAGGTCCCTGGCAAAAGGTTATGTTGCGGCACAATGAGACTTATACCCTAACTCCAAAAGTTGTGCCTCTTGCCATGTCACATGTGCATGGCAGGATGCATAATTTATGGCTTGGAGATCAGAACATGTAATGAGGTCAGGCCTGAAACCTACACTTAGCTGGTTCCAAACCAGGGAAGTCATCCTGTTAGGGACAGACATGAAAAAGCTTGAATTGATTCAATCTTTGCAGGTTAGCCTAACCCGGCTAAGTTAAATCAGTTTGTAACCAGACAGACGTCCCAGACACGAAGGCACATGCCTGCAGTGGCTCAGGCTAGAAGCCAAGGGGCACTAGAGCAGCCCTCTCTTCCCTTCCTCAGAGCTGAAGGGGGTGTGGCCAGGCCCTGGCAGGAAGCTCTGATGCTCCTGAGCAATCCAGGCCCTGGCAGGATGCTCCTGAGCAATCCAGAAGGGAATGTTTATCATCCCTAACTTGGTGTTCATCACCCCATTAAAAAAACAACACAAGAGAACTACCAGCTATCTGTTGATACTGTTTTTGTCCCACGTGCCACAGCCTGGAGGTAGCCAGCTAATGCCAAGAGGTGTCTGTGAAGGACAGGGCAATACCTGCTTAGCAGACAGTGGAGGGTGGGGGGAGTAGAAGCCAGGCAGATGCCTGCAGCTGCCAAAGCTGTAGCCAGGGAGCAGGGGGGAGGGGCCAGCCCCGCTGTTGAGCAGTCTGGGCTCACTCTCCCTTGCCAGTGAGTTTCCCCGATCCCCCAGTGTTCTCTGTTCTTTCTCCTCAGGGTCAGACAGGGCTTTTGCAGGGTTGGGTGGACAGGTGCAGTCTTTGCTGCCACAGTAAACATATAATGTCATATGTACCTCAAAGCAACAACTATTGCACCACCATAGACTTATGCCACAGCTGTAATTGCCATCTCAGCCTCAACTGAAAGCTGTACAGTTTGAATGAACTGGTGATACTGAGAAGTGCAAATTCTGCTGGATCCTAAGAGGCTGTTGGTGCCAATAATTTTTTGTTTGTTTGAGGCATTATTGCTGATACTGTTTTTGTCCTCTCTCACTCTTTTGTTTGTATTGCTGACAGCTTAGTGTTTTTCCTCTCTTTCACCCTCCAGATCATTATTATTTACTGCACTGTTTGGGAAGGTAAAACATCTCACATAGCTTTACCCTTAAAAGAAAAGCCCCATAGTTCTATTCATATGTTAAAATATCCATGTAAGGTATTGTTGGGAAGGCAATGAAAGAGTTGAAACAAGTTAACTTTGTAAGAGTAATCATTTTGCAGTTCTCTATACTAGGAGACCATTGAGTGGAACCACAGAAAAAACTATGCAATTCTTCCACAGTAGAAGGAGGTAGGATAGTCTCTTGCATTGTGGTGGTGTAGCATATCAACACTTCAGTGCAACCTCCTTTTGCATTAAACATGCTGTATTGTTTCAGTAATGAATAAATGGTCCATGTACCTATAGAAAGCAAGGAATTAATAAAGAAGGGGTTTTCCATCCCTTTAACATTCTCTGTTAACTTGGACTCAAGGCTAAGAATAGGGTGTGGGCACTGTAAGTTAGCACAGTGTTTACTCTTGCTTGGGATCGAAGAGGTCAGATATTTTAGGTAGTTTTCAATATGTATAATGTGTCCATTTGCCATGTATCCTCACCTTTGTTCTTTGAAAGACTGTGCAGTAGAAGATGCATAACTTTGTGAAGGACAATATGATACACTGGTACATAAAGTGTGGGTTAGTGAAAACCAACAGCCAATCTTGGCTCTTAACCTGAGATATTATTTTCAATGGTTCTCGTTCCTCCTTTGCCCCTTATTATATACGCATGGGTGTTTGCACCTACAGTTATAACTGCTGATTTAATAAAATGTTGGAAGAAATTTGTTCTAGAATCATAGTTACATGTAACTTGCACTTAATAAAGGATTTCAAGATCTCGTGTGTGTGTGGGAAGGGCAGAACAGACTTTTACCATTTTTCTAAGCTTAGAGCTTCAAACGTTATGAGGTTCTGAGCAACTTTTGCTAGTTGTGCCATTGAAGGACATTTTATTTGCAACAGTGAAGTTGGGTTAAGCACACCAAAGATCAGAAAATAGAATAGTAACCTGTAAGTTAAACTGGTCCTGTAGAACAATTAGGAAATTGAGGAAGGCTTCTCAGTTATCAACAATCTTCTTTTAAAAAATTATTGCATCTGGGATGCTTTTTCTTTTAGATCAATAAATTATTACTCCCAATGCAATTGTAGACAACATAGTTTTGTTATTTTTTTCAATTTTGTAACTTTTTTGTTTGATTGCTCAAATGTTGTCATCTTTGGTATAAGAATCTTAAGAAGCAGAGTGATGCAAGAATCGTTTTATATAATACCTTTAAAATGCAAAGAGAGTTGTTTTAAAAAATAATTAATGAAATGAATGGCAATTAATGCATGCTGTAAATAAGTAGTCTGCTGCTAAAGATCAAAGTGATTATTGTATTAAAAGATATTTTTGTTATATTGAGCCTTGCTTTGACTCAGAATTGTTTTGTACTCTGAAAGTTCATAAAAGTTCTTATTGAAACAAAACAACCCTTGTTTGTATTGAATAATGTACAGTAATGTTTTTGGTAGTGACAATTTAATGCATGCATTCTGATAACTAATTGTTTTTAACAATGAGCAGGTTCTCTTTTCAATGTCCTTTCTGACTATTGATCCAGCTGACTGGATTTAAAGTTAGTATACAGAAAAAAGGGAGAGTTGCCTTTCAAACGTACTATTTTGCTTCTGTTTCTAAGGGCTGTAGTCATATCAGTACTGGCAGTGTTTTGTTTCAAGTAATGAGGTGGCCTATCTTTCATTTAAAGAAAAGAAAAATCCAATCAGTGCTAGAAACTGTATTGTCAAGATTAGCTTTGATCTGAAGATGAAAATTGTGGATCATTGGCCTTTTGTTTAAAGCCTTCAGGTGTCTAAGAACCAGTTCATAATGAGATAGAAGTCTACATCTGAAAATAAGCACATACAATATTATTTGTGTGAATGGGAAAAATATATTGAATTTATTAAGTAAGCTTAATTTATTACAAAAAGTTTAGGTCCAAGCTAGTCTGAGTGCTAAATTAAGTATTGTGCACAAAGGCAAAATTCCTTTGCTGATGTACTGAGTCCCTCTTTGTAAGCTAACTTGTTCAGCATTCTAGTATACTGGAGTGTGATACATAAAGAGAAACAGTCTTTGGACCCACCATTCAGCAGCAGGACATCTTTTTTGGTATTACTGCATTTACTCAAATCTAAGACAAGGGTTTTTCCCCCCAATCAGCAAAGGGGAAAAAGGCCGTCATCTTACATTTATATACAAAGTAGAGGGAGAAAGCAGACAGCTGCTGTGGTTCTGACTCTGGCTCTGAGCCTGGCTCAAGGCCAGAGTCAAAGCCATAGCAGCTTCCTGCCCTCTGCTTGCCCACTGCAGCTTCTGTCCCCTTCCTGCCACCCACATCCCTTTACTGTTAGGTCTGGGTTGGGCTGGATTCCCCACTGGGCATGGAGCACATGGAAACTGTCCCAAGCTCTGTCCTTCCTGGGGCAGGTGGTCAGATATGATGATCTGCTGAGGTCCCTTCTGACCTAAATATCTATGAATCTATAAATCTATGCCAGGCCACTTAGCAGTGCTAATGCTGCTGCATGGCCCAGCTTGGGGTGTACTTCCATGTACTGTGTTGCATGAGGGAACAGAGCCTAAGTTGTATCTGACAGTAAGGTTGGGAGGGGAGTGGGGGGAAGAGGCAGAGACTTAGATTTGAGTAAATAGGGTATATTTACTTTTCTTCCCAATTTTCTTCTTTTTCTTGTTTTTTTTTAAAGCTAGCATGTTGATTATGAAAATGGAAGCCTACCTCCCACTCTTTCTTTTGCCATGGACAAAACTGGCTTGTATAACCTTTTGATTCAATGGCATTTAAAAATGTAAATATATTTTGAATAAATAATGTTGAATTGGTAGATGAACTCTCTTATCTGTATATCTTAAGTGTCAAGTACCACTACTGGTAATGGCTACATAATACACAGTATGTTAGTCAGGACTCTGCAGTCTGGTCTATAGTCTTCAGTGAAGGATGGATGCATATATGTACTGTTTTGTTTAACTCCAATACCATTTATGTTGTGTTATTTCTAACTTAGATGTTTAAGCTTTCTTAAATATGTTGAAAATCAGTGTAACGTTACCAGCTTATTTTACTGTAATATTGGGGTAAGGATCATAACTTTTTTTCCCTGAAGTAATCAAGTCACTAATACATTTTAGTTCTTTTCTGCCTTTCACCCATTTATCCTCTTCTCTTACAGTTTTGCTATAGCTGCTGTTTTATCTCTTACTATCTCTGTGCTTTCTTTCCCAGTCTTGTAATCCTTCCATCACTCTTTCCTTGCCCCTAGCATATTTCTAGTATTAACTGTTTATATTTCATCTTTGTGCATTTACATAAGTAAAAAATGGCTAGAGTCTGCCATTCTTAAATCATTTAGAAACACAGACTGCTAAACTTATTAGGGGTCAAAATACCCCCTCCCCAGCTCTGACTGTGCTGTTTTTTGCTCCCTGCCACCACACTCTTGGGCCATTCCCTCTGGGGAACTGCTAGCCCTTTCTGATCCTGCCACCGTACCCCAAGGTACTTAAATTGGGTTCCCCTTGAGGCTGCTAGCAATGACAAAAGGGTATACAATACACACTGCTCCTGGTCCATGTTTAGGTGATTTAAAGTAAGCCTTATGAAAGGGTGTAATGAGCATCTGTACATACCTTGATATGTTGCTGAAAAGGCAGCACGAAGGAGGAAGAATCTAAGTTTCTTAATCTCTGCAAAGGATTACAGGGAAATTTATAGAAGTTTCTTGCTTCACTTTAAATAAAATTTTCAGAAAGCCTGCCAGTTTTGTAAATTGCATTTTTTTAATACGGAGCTCATAATAAAAAGATCAAACCACAACTATATATTTGTCAGTAGGAATAATCAGTCTCAAGTCACTACAATTTTCTATGTATACACCATAAATCATAACTATGTAAATAGTAGGGTAAAGGTTGCAGAGTAACAAACTTACATAAAACACAAATTATTCTAATTAATTGAGAATGCAAACATTGAGACAATGTCTTCATGCATCTCAAACTTTCCCAATAAGGGCCTTCCTGAGGGTCTGGGGAGTGCTGTCAGCAATGAAGCTTGACCAAAAAGTCACCTTTGAGTGGATTCTATTTCTATGAAGGGAGACAGGTTGGAGTTTGGCTGTGGTCTTTTGCTTTCTATACTTCTTAAAACCTAAAGAAGTTAGGTACGCTGCTAGTGATGTCAGGACTAGAGCAACAAATTGAACTCTTGAATTCAAATTATGGTTTAATCTCCTTTAAAATATCAGTTGCAACTGAGGTCCCCTCTACACATATAGGTAAGGGTTCAATGAGATCTAATGTGTGATCCTCTCAATGTCTCCTGCAATTGGGAGCTCCTTCAACCAAGAGGGCTTCCAGCCACGGGAGTGCCCCATTCATCCTGAAGCTGGGAGATGCAATTGCTGGAGCCTTTCATGCCTAACAGATGTGGGGCACTGCCAGGACCCAGTGTTGGCAACCGCCAGGGCTGTGAGTCCTCTTAGTTGCAGGACTCCCAGCCCCAGCTCAGTATGGTAAACCCTTGTGGCTAGGATCTGGGTCAGCTGACAGGGCTCCCAGCCACAGGGGAGACCCTGCTACACATGCAAATTAAAGCTGGATACCAACTAGCTATAAAGTTAATGCACATTTTCAAGGTCTAACTGTATAGCTGGTCAGAGCTTTTTATGACACGATAGATACTTTACATGTGTATGTGGTTTCAGTTAACTGTACAGTTAACCAGCTAATTATGCAATACCTGTAATGTGTAGAGGTGCCCTATCTTTGATCACAGATTACTGTGATTTTGTATTAATTTGAGGTCACTAAAGGGGGAAGCTTGGGGTGGTAGAGGGAGCACAGGGGAAGAAGAGACAGCATTTTGTCATTCTGTAGTGTCAGCAAATATGACCCTATTTTTTACTATGAGCAGAAGGATGTATGTGACTTTGCAGTCCAGGATAGCAAGCATTCAGATAAGTAGCAGCCTTCTTAACAGTAGTAACGGAAGTTAAAAAAAAAATCCTTCAGTGTTACTATGCACTACTGTTTAATGGCACATGATTTTACATACAGCTTTCTAGGCCAGTGAGCACATTTATTAGTGTTAAATCATACAGTAGAAGAAAGCATCCCTGTTCCCCACCCCCCTGTAGCTGGACAGGAGTTTTAATTGAAAACCTTGGTGGCTGTATGGTGGGTACTCTCGAGAAAGCACCTGTCAAGGTTAATGTACAACTTGGCCTTGCTCCTGTTAACTCTTAATTATTTCCATATTCCAAAGCATTAGAAACTTCTCTGATGTTGCTGCCTGGCAATAGGCTGTGCTGAAAAGATTTGTCTTTGTCTTTTTTTGGCTGACTGTATTAATCTGTTTTCTCTGTTTTGAGGCTACCGCAAAATGTTACATTTATCACTGTTCTTTCTTCACTTTCCCATTTGATTAGTTTGGAAAGTTATGGTCAAGATAAGCGAATATTCAACAAGGAATTAACTGGTTTGGATAGATATTTATATGGATAGCTTAGATGTAAGTGTCCTTTTTAAGTATATGTATGTGTATTTATTGGAAATTTATCTCAGGAATCCATCAAAAGGTGTATATCAAGTTGAAAAGAATGGGTTGCTGCCAAACTATGTGAAATGCAAGTTATAGAAGAAGCAAGATGTTGGCCAGCAGGATTCTTGAAATGTTTCCAACTTTCCAACCACTATTGCCTTCTGCTGTTACACAAGATTATGTGGGCGTTGTTATCAGAGTGCATAAATTTCATAGTCTGTGATATTTTATATATCCCCTGATTTACAAAAGTATTTTTTTCATATCCTAACTGAATGTGGAGGGATTTCAAAGAGCACCTCAATTCAAAGAGGTATGGGTCCCCATTCACACCGTAGAATATAGGTCACTGGCAGCCTATACTCCATGAACTGTGCATGCACAAAATGGGAGAAAAAAATCTGTGACCCTTATCATATTCAGTCAATCTCTCTGACTCCATATTGTTTACATAGTCAAAGGTAATGTTCAGTCCACATTCACAGTCCCTTGTAAGAAGTCATGTGCTTATCTTATGGGGAATTCATTTATTCTATGGATTCCAGTAAAAAGGTTATTTATCTTCCAGGAAATGAAGCCTATTACATTTGAAAGCAGAACTGTATCAAACAGTTTAACACTTCTGGAAAACTTCTAATTATTTTTACATGCACAAGAAAATTTCAGTGCAAGTGCTGTCAATCTGAGAGAGATAATTAGTGTGCCAAAGCCATGAAGACAAGTGAGAGGGTGCAGTGAAACATTCCAACTTCCATTAGAAAATAATGACCTTCTTAGATGAGTAGTTTTTTTTTAAATTAAATACCAACAATTCTTAGTAATCAGTGAACATATTAGCCATGAAATTTGATTCCCTTATCATGGACTGTTCACTTATCAAGTGCAGGCAGAAATGAATGTGCATATCATTTGCAGTCCAATGTTCTGTAGCGTTTTACAACACCATTGCTGTCTTTGTACAGCTCAGGAAGGTGTAGCATTAAGCACTTTTTTCCCCCAGAAAAAGTTGTTAAATGATTAACAAGTGGTAATATTTAATGGTGCTGGTCTTTCATGTCAACGTTCTGATGCTTCAGTGCAAACTGGATAGACTTCATTTCATACTGTGATTTGTCAACTGATCATCATTAGTAATGTACTTCCTGTCTGACTGGATTCAAAGTATTGATGTTAATAACATAAAAGATAAATATTTATGTGATGCAGTCTGGACAAATATGTCCAAACGTGGAAATTATTTGCATGAATAGAAGCTAAATTTTGATAGCAGTTCTTTGGGAAGCATTATTAACTGGATATTTTGGTTTATTAGGAAATGGAAATATAAGAATGTGACTTTTCATATAACCAACATTATAAAATGAATGATGAAAAATTTATTCAATTATATTTTATATAGAAATGTTTCTCATTTATTTCTGCTTTTTACAAGCCCAACATTGCTTTTATTTAGTGATGCATAGCTTGAAGTCATCCTCAGATCTACTGCAAGGTTTAATTTATACACATTCTCTCTCCTGGCAGAGTAAAACTCATGAAAATCAAAACACGATTTATTCAGTAGTTTTACATGCTCTTTAAAAGATTCAAACACAAAACAGGACTCCTGACTGATGAGTTGTGAGAAAGCCCTTACGTTTCTTAGTGAACAATATGGCCTGGAGCACATCTGTAGATGACTTGTTACCTAATCCTTTTTCCATTGAAATAAATGGAAAATTTGCTGTTTGCTTAGATAAAGAGAAGGGCTAAAGCAGTGAAACACAATAACATGTGCCTCTGCAGTCATCAGGTAAATATTAGAAAGAACTGCAAGTGCATAATGAACCTCTGCAGCTTTCTGTTATGTAAGTTGCTGCCATGCAGGTTGCTGACATGCAAGCCTCTGGTTTTGGAATCTTTAACCTACAAGAAAGGTCATCAAAAATTGCAGGATTTTATTGCCTCTTATTCTGTCCCAGAGACCAGTTTTGCACCTTCCTTGGGGCATCATAATTATAAGTCTGGCACACACTCTCTTTCATTTCTTGCCAGCTAGATAATTCAAAGAATTTTGAATTGGTTACTCTACAGTTTTTTGTTAACTCTGCTTTTATAGTCCCTCCCCTGCCCCCAGATCTAGCCACTACACAAACAAACCATAAATTTATCCCCCATTTCTCCTTTCTCTACCTGAAAGGCAGTTGCCACTACAGTTTCAGTTACAGCCTGATTCAGAAAAGACAAATTCTCAGTGTGCATCATATCATGGAACTTGGTTTTCTCCACGGGCTCCACGGGACATTTAGTACCTCAGTCCTTCTTTTTGCAAGCATTTATCTTGGATTAGATGATACTCAGTTTATACTATTCTCCAATTTGCAAATAACTCCCCCCGTAGCCTAGAATATGGCATCTGAATACAAGATAAGAATTTTCTCAACTAAAACTTTGTTTGCATGGAGAATGTAGTCTGAATACTTTTGAGTAAATTACTTCCATTTTTTCATAGTCAGTTTATTAGAGAAATTAAGGATATTTCTTTTGATTTTCAGTTTTTGGATTTATTTTAGGTATTAAGGGCAAGTGGATTTGAGGTTGATGCATCTGATAAATAAAATCACACACAAGAAAAAATACGCATTGTTATTGTATAGATAAGTGATTCTCAGTCAGGGTGATGTGATACCGTGGGGTGCCTTAAAATCCTTTCAAGTGTGTCACAGAGTGCTATGCAATGTTAGCATGGTTAGATATGCAAACAGGATTCACAACATAAATTCAGAGAGTTCAAATAGAAATCCATAGTATTAAAACCTTCTGACCTGTTGTGATCTTTCTGATTTCTTTGCAACAAAAGAATTGCTCTAATATTTTCTGTGAAAGCAAGTGAAAAAACAAGTGAAAAGTAAGAGCTGGTATTTTCCTAGAGTTGTTTTGCTATTGAGGGCTGCCTCTAATCTAAAACAGTTCAGAAACACTGGTATACATGAATTTCCACTGATATCAAATGAAAAACTTTGTAAAACATTCTACTTAAAATCAATTATTATGTAAATTTGTATATAAGAGAGAGGGTTTTTTGTAATTCTCCTACTCCCTCTCTATATAATCAGTATACTTTGCTATTAGGATCTTT
>NW_017728951.1:52333399-52338163 GCF_001723895.1 Crocodylus porosus
ACCAGGTCCCCCCTCAGCCTTCTCTTGTGAAGGCTGAACAGGTTTAGGTCCCGCAGTCTCTCATTGTATGGTCTGCCCTGTTGTCCCCAGACGTGAGGGGGTCTAGCATCTGTAGAGCTAAACAGATATGTTTATGTAGAAAACATCTCCTCATTAGCTTGTATTGGCTGAAGGTACGTTCATGTACAGGATAAGGATTACCGGTCTCTGATAAAATTGTGACCTAACACCCTGAGATATGTATGAGGCAGTAGCCACATGGGATTTTGTACAACATAGGACCCTGAGGTTGATTACATCTTGCCAGCTGTACTGCAGTTTTGCTTCACATCCAAGGGCCTGCTTCAAAGCCCACTGAAAGTATCCCATTCATTTCAGTGGGCCTTGGCTGAAGCTCACAGAATCCCAAATCTGTTAGCTTTGTGAATTTGAAATGTAGTTCACCCTTTGAAATTTGGTCACAATTCAAAACGTACATAAATGTGGCTGACTAACAATGTGCATAGTGCTAAGAGTCACTGAAGAATCTTCAGAGATCTAAATCCCTTCTCCAATTAGATTAATTCCATGCTATGCATCATTGTAATCCCCCCAGCCTTTTTGTTTATTAAAACAATTGCAGGATTTTTTTTTTTAAATGAAGGATGTGGGGCATGATAGGGAAATTTTACTTTTGGATTCTCTTCTTCCTAAAAAACAGCTAAGCTTACTCAAAATGTCTAGTTCAAAATGGCACATGTGCAGCCACAGAAATGCATGTACAGAATCTGGGATTTTATTTCACCCTATTACAAAAGGATGGTGATGCTCTCCTGCTTTAGTTCTTTAGCCTAGTGGTTAGGGCTGACTCACTACATGCATTTAATATTCACTGGATAGAGAATAGTGAAATTTCTATTCCTTGTCTGGGTTAGAACCCAGATCTCTCTCCCATTCATAGCAGTATCTACCTTACTGAGCCACATATCTTCAGTCACAGTTCATTTTCCCTGACTCAACATATCTACTTCTCGTGGTGGTCCATGGTCTGCTTCACAAGGAGGGCTAAAGATTGGTTTAACTAATGCCTAACTTACAGTATAATAGAACATTTTGGGAAGTAAGTGGTGCAGTTTCAACCCTCTTCTGCATGAGAAGGGTTTCTACTAAATGTTTTAAGCACTAGGCTTCTAGGCTAAAATGTTAGTGGGACCTCTTCCTTCTGGATGGGAGTGTGGTTTATTATTTTGTTACATAATGGCTGTCCTTAGACTTGCATTTTATCCATGTTGAATACTTAGTGGCTACTGTGACATCTTTGAATTTGCACTTCTGTGTATACTGTGAGTATCTTAAACATTAGGATCAGTAAATAATCATTTAAGTGCACCCCCTGTATATGGACAGTAATCTGTACAGGATTCATGAATTATTTGTTGTATTAAAGAATACTTTTTTCCATGATTATCCTATTACTAACTATTATGGGACTTGATAATGGGAAATAGGGGAATCGTGTGTGGCGAAAGAGTATGGGTGTCTAAAACGTTTACTTCATATTTTAAAATATTTTTTAGGCTTTATTACAGCTTTTTCTTTTTCAAATTCGGGCTTTTGATTAAGAAAAGTCTTGTTTATTATATTTTTGTCTTTATACCATGAGAAGTATATCTGTGTGCTTATTATTCCTCTTTAAGTCAAAGCTCAGTTTTTCCACACATGTTCACTTATAACACCATAGTGTGAAAAAAATAATGTGACACGGGATATCTTGGAGACAAAAGCAAGAGAGGAAGTAACTGAAAATAACTAGAGTTAAGAAGGTGTAAATATATTGCTAAGGGAAGTTTCACTGCATTACTAATAGCAAGGCATGATATTTTTGCAATAACTTTCCTTTTATTTCCTGAAGATCATTAGAACTTTGGGACAAAATGGTGTGTAACACAGGGTTCTCTCGAGGCCAGTCTGTCATTGGTCTGCTACCTGTTTCTGGGCCAACCATGCGCTTTCTTGTCTGTCATGCCTTGATG
Source organism: Crocodylus porosus (assembly GCF_001723895.1). Classification (NCBI taxonomy): domain Eukaryota; kingdom Metazoa; phylum Chordata; order Crocodylia; family Crocodylidae; genus Crocodylus; species Crocodylus porosus. The sequence goes on from NW_017728951.1 coordinate 52,335,412, forward strand.
ATGCAAATTTATGTTGTTAATTAGGTAGGAGGCTGCCCATTTTTTCCCTGATGCCAGGGGGGTGCTATCTGCATCTCCATTCCTCCCCTACATTACAGACAAGCCTTGCAGATGGCACCCACAGTTCTTAACATCACCAGCCCCACACTGGACACCAGAATCCTCCAATCCAGACCCCAACCACGTCCCTCCAATCAGGTGACCTACTCTGCCTTCATTCTGGGCTGCCCAGCTCCCCAAACTCTTCCCCCTCTTGGGTGTGGTCCCCCCAGGACCTTTGGCCACAGAGGACTTGGCCTTACCTCGAAGACCAGTAGGAAAGGCCAGGCCCACAGCTCTGGGTGTCCTTCATAGTGGGCCCCTGGCCCTTTTGACCCTTTGGTCCTGGCCCCAGCATTGACCAGTCTAGGATGTTTTGAGTCAGGTTTCTGAGCCTCTAATCCTGGGTCCACCTTCTTGGCCATACTATGGGGTAACCAACCCAGTTGTGGGAGCTGGGGTTAAGATGCCTCAACCCACCTTTCACCAGGCTGGTAACTGGCCTGGTATTTCATGGGGACTCCCACACCATTGGGAGCCCCACCAGGCCACCCACTCCTGGCAGGGTGCAGTTTTATGTCATGCCCAGGATCAGGAGCCTTCAAACCACCCCCTTAAGCTCCTGCCCTTACCTTCAGGATGTTGCATTCAGCCTTGCAATCAAGCAATGTTACTATCTAGCTTACCAGCAGCAAATTGCTCTGTTTATATAGGCAGCCAGAGATCTAAAATGGCCACTGCAATCAAGCACCTGCTGGCTGCTTGGTCAGCCCTTAAAGTGGCAGGCACCAACAGTGTCTTGCCGCATGGTGATTTGGCTTTCTACATAAAATTATCAAAATGTAAGTGACTCTTTCCTTCATCTCCTTGGTAAAGGTTTATACTGAAATAGGAGCTTGAAGTCAGACTGCCCATTTTGATTAGCAGGGATCTGGGTTTTCCATTTCCCATGCAGAAATGGAGAAAACATAGATCTTCCCCTTTACCAGAGGAAAATTCAGCTTTCTCATTTAGCAGAGAAACCCATAGATTTTGCAGTTTTGCAAAGAGTTCTTGGCAGGCTGGCAGAGTTCCAGTCTGTTGGGGGCTGGGAGGGAATGGGAGGAGGGCAGTTAGGCAGGACCTGCCTTGTGCATTTGTATGAATATGGCCACCAGGAAGCCTGGAGTGCAGCTCCCACAGGTAAGTGGGGGGAGGTGATTGAGACCTCCATAGGGAGCGAGTTGGGCAGGGCTGGGGCTGGGGCTGCTGCTGCTGCCTAGCCAAACTGTGTGTGGGGCTTGGGGCCTGGGACTGCAATGCATGTCTTCAGGGCCCCATTGGGGAGTGGGATGGGGTTGTGGGTGGCTCATCTGTGGTGCAGGGATTAGAGCCATCTCCCTGCCACTGCATGCATTCCTGTGGGGGACTTGTGCCCCCCAGATCTGTGTGCAGAGTGGGGGCAGAAACAGGTGTGGGCTTAAGCTTCCTGCCCTGCTGCCCTCCCCTGGGGCCTCCATAGCCCAGTGGATGTGACCCAGTGCTGCAGGTCACCATGAGGCTATGCAGGAATCTCCTTGCTGCTATGAGCTCTGTGCTGTCCTAGCAAAGCATCTCTTGTCTATATGGCAGTAGTGAGGGCCACAGCTCCACCCCATGGACAGGGGATGCATCACCAGGATAGCGCTGAGCTTGAAGCGGCAACAAGCATTTCCACATGGCTCTGCTTTTGCCCTGCAGCACCAGGTCCCACTACCTTGCATGTGGAGGCCCTGGGAGAGGGCAGCAGGGCAGGGAGCCTGAGCCTGCAGGCAGTATACACCTTCCCCTGCTCCATGCACAGATCTGGGGTGCATGGATCCTCCGTGCCCCACCTCAGGAGTGCACACAGTGGCAGGGAGCTGGTCCCACCTGCCTAAACCCACAGCAGGCAGGCAGCAGAGGTGGAGCCTGGCTCTGATCTGTGGCAGCAGCTTCTGCTTCCTGCAGAAGGCATGTGGCTAAAGAACCAGGCCCCTGGCCCCAAAGCCCTGGCAGGTGGGGCCCAATCCAGCCAGGCTAGATGCAGTAGGGGGCACAATCAGGGCTGGGAGGTTTATGGAGGGAGCGAGGGGCACCAGCAGGGTCAGTGTGTGTGTGTCTGGGGGGCTTTTGAGGAGAGTGTGGGGCCTGGTCCTACATCCTGGTGAGATAATCACCGGGGGGAAGGGAGAGCTCTGATTTTCCATGATAAACTAATTTATCAAACTAATTGATATTTAGACTGTATTTTATTATAGTGATTATGGCACTGGTAGGCTTTCAAATTGCTTTAAAATTGTAAATATATCACGAAAACAGTGTGTTCAACTGATACCTGTAAATATGTAGTGTCCTTTCATTTTAATCACAAATTTTGAGGTTTTTATCAGAGAATTTGTGGGTTTTTTTATCTGGAAAAACCAGGATCATTGGTATTTAGATTGTGTTTCAAAGCTGCTGAGCACCCTACAATTCTTATTTCCTTCATAGAATCATAGAATCAATGAGTCGGAAGGGACCTAGACAGATCATCTAGTCCGACAACCTGCCATGGGCAGGAAGGAGCACTGGGTGTGGCAGGGGTCATAAGACCCCAGCCAGGTGCCTATCCAGTCTCTTCTTGAAGACTCCAAGGGGGGCCCTGGTGAACAGACTTTCCCTGAGTCCCTGCTGGTGGCCCCTGATAAAGTTGTAGGCAGCCATAAGATCCCCC
>NW_017728951.1:52338470-52354860 GCF_001723895.1 Crocodylus porosus
GCTCTGCCTATTGCTTTGTCACATTGGTGACTCATATTCATCCTGGAGTCAATCCTGACTCCAAGATCCCTCTCTGCCTCTGTGCTGCTGAAAGGGTCAGCCCCTAACCTATAACCATAAAGCTGGTTCCCTCTCCCCAGGTGCAGCACCCTGCACTTGTCCTTGTTGAACCACATCCTGTTCAGATCCACCCACTTCTCTAACCTATCCAAGTCTGCCTGGATGTGGTTCCTGCCTGCTGGTGTATTCACTTTACCCCACAGCTTGGTGTCATCAGTGAACTTGAACAGGGTGCTCTCCACACCCTCTTCCAGGTTGCTAATGAAGATGTTGAACAGCACCAGCCCAAGAACCGAGCCCTGGGGGACTCCGCCGCCCACACCCTCCCAGGTCAACTTCGACCCGTCCACCACCACCCTCTGGGTTCGCTCCTGGAGCCAGTTTGCCACCCATGTGACTGTGCATTCGTCAATCCCACAGTCCCTCAGCTTGCCCACCAGAATTGGGTGGGACACTGTGTCGAAGGCCTTCTGGAAGTCCAAGAAGATGACATCAACTTTCTCCTTCGTATCTAAGCTCTTTGTTACCTGGTCATAGAAAGAGACCAGGTTAGAGACAGGTTAGAGACCACGTTAGTCAGGCAGGATCGGCCTTGCATGAACCCATGCCAGTTACCCCTCAACCTCACTTACCCTGCAGGGCTCTCACAAATGTGGCCCTCAATAATTTTTTCAAAGACCTTCCCCAGTATAGAAGTGAGGCTGAAAAGGAGGCACTGAAAAGGAAAGCTGCTTGAGGAAATTTTTGACACACTAATTTTTGGCTGGAGAAGGTTTGATAACTAAACTTTTTAAGGTAATATGGCTGATTTGACAAAATTTCATTAAAAAATTTGTTTTCAGTTACTGGGAGGCATGCAGCAGACAAAACCTAGACCAGCAAGTATCATGGTATTCAAGAGTGGTAACAGATAAAAGTTGAATTCACTGTTTTGGCACGTCCTTAAACCTTTGGTATTCTATACCATAACAGGATTATCAAATACTATTCTACCAGCTCTGCTGGCTGCTAGATTATTTCTAGATGCTAGTATTCATTCCACTTTATTTATTTGACTAGAGAGATGCTTAGTTTGAAGGCTATTGGTTAAGGCATTTACCTGAGATAATAAAAAAACAAGCTTAAAGTCCCAGTTCTGATGCCTACTTAGTTCATTTCCATTATGTAGACCAATTCTTAATAGGCGACATTGAGAGAGAAAACCTAAGAATAATCAATAGCTTGGGACTAAACCAGTAATTTGGGATGTGGGAGTTCAAAACACCAGGGACTTTTTACCCATATGCCAAATGATATACCAGTCTGCCAAGCCATTTTCTCATGTAAAAAAACAACCAAACAAAAAACAAAAATAAAAACTTGATTTCTTATTACTAGGAAAAAATGTTTGACCTCCTGAAAAATGTGGGACAAGAAACTAGTTTCTTATTCAGCTCTGCTGTTCAGGAATTAATCATTTTTACCCCAGGATGTACATCCAGATGTCGATGTTTAAGTTCCTGTTTTTAAAAAAGTCCTTTGAGCTGTAAATAAGTCATAGAAAACATCCCACCCCAGAAAATTGCATTGTCTCTATACAGTAGTACTAGTGCTTTGATACAAGTGGAATATCCCAGTTCACTGTAGAAAATGAGGAGAGGTTGGGGCAGAAAAAGAACACAGATTAAAGGAGAAAAATGTTTTGTTGTTTTTTTAAATAAAGTTGGCTTATCTTTCATCATCTTGCTAGCTATGCAACTAAAACACTGACAAAATAAATATCACTGGTAATTAAAGGGAAAAAAGATTTATATATCATGCTTCACAAAGAGCACTAGTGGAATTAAAACTTTGATATAACAATGTGAGTCAGCTTTGAAAGATGAAAAACAATACAATAGGGAGTGGTGGTGAGGGTAGGGGTAGGAAAGAAACTGAATCCCATACTCCATAGCAAGAAGCAGAGTGGGAAACTGTAAAACTGAGTGGTGCAAGTGGACAGCATATTAGACATGAGTTTGCAGTGCAGTAAAGTAGCAGAAATGGCTGATGTAATGTGTGTCTCTGTTTTATGCTCAGTCATGGGGATGATACAGTCTTGCTGTGTATAGTCCTCATGCAACTACACCTGAAACTACACATCCCTTTTCGAGTATTACATTAAACAAAAAAACCTGCAAACTGAAAGGAGTTCAGGAAAGAGTTACAGTAGGGATGGTGGTGTGGAGTGGACTGGCTTATACTGAATCAGAAATTAAGTCATCTATATAATCTAAAAGAGTGCACACATACAGAGATTTTAAGCTGTTTGGTGCCATGACTATTTTTATGTATATTTGTACACTAATTAGTACAGTTAGATTTTGGTCCCTAATTGGGGTTCCTAGACATCACCACAGGATAGATGATATTAATAACAACAGGATCATGTCAACAAAATTAGTGAGGCCTATGGGATACTGTAACAAAGAGCATAAGGGTGTGAACCCCTAAGGAGTATTATTTGGAAGTATAATTAAGAGGATGGGAATGCAGAAAGAAGGAAGGAGGGAATAGTCTGAATATCAAGACAGACTTCCTGATGGAGATATGTATTAAGTTGTTAAATATTCTCCCAAGGAAATGAAATGGATGGAATCTTTAAATCAGTTAAGAAGCTAAAATATGTTCTGTAGGAAACTGTCTTCCATAGTTAGGAAGGTAGCCTAATGGTAGAGCATAGTGAATTTATTCATGTATTGTATTTATTTATTTTTGGTAAATTGCTTATTTGCTGAAAAATTAAATTTCACTTGAGTTCAGCAAGCTGTTTTGGTTAGGGAAAAAGTCAGAAAAGCCAAAATATTGTATTTCAATGCACACACACATAATATATTTTTACTATGCCAAGTCAGCATTTTATTTCTTTCATGCAAATCTATAGCACTATACCAGGGATTGTTGGCAATGTCTTTCAGAGGCAAGAGGGAGTGGGACTCAGCTCAGGCTGAATGGGATCCAGTCCTAGGACTTAGCCACCAGCTTTGCCACTGCTATTTCTCCTTGCTGCCCAGCCATAGCATGCTGCAAGAAAAGCCCCATGAGAAAAGTTTGGCTTGGGGGAAGATGAAGGCTGCCCACTGCAGGCTTGGGGCTCCCCACCCTACTGCCTTTCCCTCAGGAGCCCCCCACCACAATGGCAAGTTGCCCCTGGCCATGTTGCTGGTGTGAGCAGGAAGGAGGCAGGCATATGTCCTGCTTTTACATTTTAAAAGGCTGATCACTGTACTTTTGGAAGCCTTGAACAGCAAGGGGCTTTTCCTGCACCATGCTGTGGCTGGGCAGCAAAGAGAAATAGCAGTGGCAAAACTGGTGGCTAAGTCCTAGCACTGGACTTAAGTCCCATTAACCTGAGTAGGGTCACATTCCCTCTCGCCTCTGGAAGACATTGCCAACAATCCCTGGTATAGTGCTATAGATTTGCATGAAAGAAATAAAATGCTGACTTGGAATAGTAAAAAGTAGATATTTTCATTTTTGTTGAATGTAAATATTTTTAAAAGAAAAACAAAAAAAAATAGAAGAGCCTTCCTTAAGTATAAACACTGGATGTAAAGTAAGTTTTGCAGGTTTAGAGAAGGGGAATGTTTGTAAATGGCTGTATTGAACTTTTCTCTGAGCTTCTTCCACTATTCAGCTTCCTTCTTTAAGCCTCAAAACATCATCTCAGGAACTGGTATATCTATAGGAGAATTGATTTAAATTTTAAGTGTTTTTTAAAGATTTTTTGAAATGTCTCCTTTGCCTTGATTGAAACCGTTCCAAAGCATGATATGGTATTTGTTGGTCAAATGAATTTAAGGCTTCCACTTAAAATTGAGGATATACTGCTGGTGCAATTTATAGAACTTGATTAAAATTTCACTTAAAACACTGAAATACAGAGGACTTATATTAGAGAATTCAATATCTCATGTTCCAGTTTGTCAGCATTTAGAACTTGGATTCCCCATCCCCAACTATCAATTTGTGAATTTTACTTGATATATGGCACGGAGTTTAAGGGTTGGGTGTAGTACAAGCAGCCAGTATTGATATGAGGAATAAAAGGCAAATCAGTTCTCCATTTTAGATCATCGTGTGAATTTGTGTAATGCTAATTTTATCACAGTAAGCAAGTATGTAGATTAGGTCTGTGTGATGCTTCAGGTGCTGATTCGATTCAGAGGAGATTTGGCCTGGTTTGGCAGCTGAATCTCTGAATCAAATCAGAAGACCAATAAAAAGGTCTGAATTGATTCAAAGATCTCCAAATTGATTCAAAAAAGATTCAGAGAGTTTCGGAGATTCAGACAGTCCCTGCTCACTGCCACAGGGAGCTGGAGCTGGACCTGGACTCTGTGCTGGTAAATAGGAGGACGGGGGAATGGGGGCTGGAGAAGTGAGGAGGGGAGCATGGCAGGACCCTCACCAGGCCCCATCTCCTGCCTGCTCCCTTAGCCCCCATGAGCACCCACAAACCCTACCCACTCTCCCAGCCCTCCCCACTGCCATGGCTGTCCCATCCAGCCACAGATTCCAGCTCTCTGAAAAAGAAAAAAAAAAAAGCTCCCACCACTGGCTGTTGCCAGGTGGGGGAGGTGATCCTTGCTGCCCCCAGTGCCCTGGGCTGCATCAGGGACTCTGCCACAAGCCCCCATCCCCTGCCCACTCTCCCAGCCCCCCAGTGGCTGCCTTGCCTGTCCCCAGCTCCCAGTTCTTTAAAAAAAAAAAAAAAAGGCTGTACTCACCAGCTTCTGCAGTGGCCATTGCTGCAGTGGCTGTTGGGGCTTCTGAGGGCATGGGGAAGTGGGGTGCAGTGGGGATCAACCTCCTGCCTGGCAGGAACTGGTGAGTTCGGAGCTTTTTTCCCCCCCCAGAGCTGAGAGCTGGGTCAGAGTGGGGCAGCAATGGGGGGGCTGGGAGAGTGGGCAGGTGTTGGGGGGATCATGGCAGAGCCCCCCACACAGCATGGGACAGTGGGCTTTGCCTCCCCCTGCCTGGCAGCAGCTGGTGAGTGGGTGCTTTATTTTTTTTAACAGCAGGGAGCTGGGGCTGTACAGGACAGCCATTGACGGGGTTGGGAGAGTGGGTGGGGGATGGGGCCTGTCTGATTCAGAGATTCAGATGATTTTTGGAAGCAGCTGAATCTCCAAATCAGATTTGACTGAATTGATTTGGGACCTTGATTCAAATCACCAAATTGAATCACTGTCTCCTGAATCGGCCATATCCGAATCTAAAGCGAACACTAGCGACTTTGCGTCGTCTTAATGTAAATTCCCTTTTTAATGTCTGTTTCAACTTTCATAAAGATGCCTTGAAAATGCACTGACACTGTTAACAAGAGAATTAACAGTTATTTGTGTGCTTTTGGGAGCTTGCCTGGAGAATCCAAGTAATATTATATGTCCCTATCTGTCTTTTATAGTCAGTATAAATAGGCTTTGTAAAGAAAACATGGGGGTGGGGGTCAGGCCTTTTCTGAAGAGAAAATCAAGTCATTTCTAATTTCAACCCTTTAAACTTGTGAGTACTTTCATTGTTTGTTTGGTTTTTTTAATACCAGCCATTGTTATAGGGCATGTGATTTCGTTATTAAAAAGAAAAAGGCAAATTTGGCTTTTGCTACCTAGCAGTGTTGATGCAAAATCCCTGAAGTCTGCAATCAGAGTAAAAAATGGCTCTTTACCAAGTGAGATGTCATTGAACTACAAAAAAAAAAGATTGTTATTTTTCAAAATATTGTGGAAGTCTTTTTTATTAATGCATGTCACATGGCTGAATATCTGATAAAGCAGATTTTACTGTTGACTTACTATTTCCCTTTCTTTTCAGTGAATTAGGATTGAGCTGTATGATTAGCTAAATGCTATTATCAATAAATAATCTTTTACATTTTGTGTGCTAATATGTTAGATCTGAGGTGCCATTATGGCTTAAACTAAATTATATGACAGAGTTCTAATGATAGCTTTTCCCACTCAACTCAAGTAGCCAAGCGGATCAGTGTCTAAAGCATATTATTGCCTGCTCCTTTAAAAGTATTAAGTAAGGTTATAATTACTTTCACTTAAACAGTACAGACTCTGTTCTTTTCACCTCAGCAGTTTTACACCAGCTTTAAGTTCAAGTACTTTAGTGGCTGCTTCTGCTGCTGCTATTGAAAGTGGAAGGTGAATCGAGCCCTATCTCTCTAACACAAAAAATGTTTGGAGAGGTAGTTATCAATGCTAAGGTGAGGCAGAAGGCAAGGCAAAATGGAACTTTAGGTCGCATCCACACATGCAGGCATGTGCGCTTGCAGCAGCTCAAATAGAAGTGGTGCAAATTTGAGCCAGAGCTTTTTGCCTCAGTGCACATGCCAAGATGTGTGCTTTGGTGTGTGGCAAATTGTGCCACTTGGGGTAAAATAACCCTGCCTGGCTTCTCCTGGATCTGCAGCCAGGGGGAGCTAGAGCCTAGGGTCAGCCACTGTGCTGGCCCCAGCAGGATATGAAGCTGTCCTAGCAAGCAGCTCAGGGCTACTCGCTCTCAGGAGCTTCTGGGGGAGGAGCCTGTAGGAGGAAGTTGGCCATGGCCCTTCCTGTCCCAGGCTGCTGCTGCTGGTTGCTGCAAGCTTAGTTTCAGGAGCTTCTAGGGAGAAGATGGCCAGGCCCTTTCCTGCCTCTGGCTACTATTAGCTGCTGGCTTGGCCTCAGAGCTTTTGAAGTAAGTTTGCCACACCCCTTCCTGCCTTGGGCAATGGCTGCTACTGCTGTTGCTGCCTCCCCCCAGAGGGGGGCCCTCTGTTGCACACTACTACCTCCCTCAGGGAGGGGCCCACTGCACCGCACCCAAGCACCGCACCCCAGATTCTAAACCTCTGTTCCGGTCTGCTACCCAGGCTGCCGCCAACCTGTGGTCAGGGGATAGCTTGGGGAGAGTGCCTGAGCTGCCTGTGGAATCCTCTCCCACCATCACTGCCGGAGCCTAAAAGAACCTTGCCTGCCCTAGCTGCCTTGGCAGGTCACTTCCACCTTTACCTCCATTTTCACTAGAAGCACACCCTGAGTGGCTGAACTGGGTGGCTCCTACCATTGCTGCTGCTGCCGCCACCGTTGTTTCTGCTACTGCCCCTGCCCCAGAGGGAGATTCTGTGCTGTACCAACTGACACCACACCTGCACTGGATTACTTCTTGACTGACTGCTCCTACCCTCCTACACAGCTACTTCACTGCATCTGATCCTGATCTGTCTTCCTGCCTACTGCTCTGCTGCTGAGTGTCCAGCTGGAGGTCTGAGGGGCTTCTGGACAGATCTTCCAAAAAAAAAACCCCTCCACTGCTCCAGCCATCTTTTATGCCTGCCTCAGCGGCCTTCCCTGTGTGGTGTTTTTGCCCTGGTGTGGTAAGTCCTGTGGTCCACTCCCCCTGACTTGGTGTTTGTTGTGCGGCTGAGTAAGCCAGCTTGAGTTTCCACAGAACCTTGTGTGTGTTTTCCCTCCCCCCCACCCCACATTCTCAAAACATAGACCTACTGTTTCTTTTTTTCCTGTGGGGCTTGTGGCTCAGTGAGCTTCAGCCCGCTTCCTCTCTTTCTCTCTATCCCCTTTCTGCTCCACAACCCCAGCCTGCCCCTACTAGATTCACCAGCCCTGTGGGATATTTTGTTTTTCTTTACTGTCTTCCCTGTCCTCATGTGAAACAATGGCAGGGCAGGAACCTTCTGGGGGGGCAGATGCCCCCACAGAGCTTCCTGCAGCCCCCACTATGGAGGTGGATCCCAGCCAAGCCCCCAAGGGGATGCATGCCCCTGCAGCCGTCACCCCAGAGGCAGAGTCCAACCAACCTCCTCCAGGGTTGGATAAGCCTGCAACCTTTGTTGCAGGGGCAGGTGGGACTCCAGTGGGAAGCCAACAGGGCCAAGAGGTCACCCTTGGGCAGCCCCCCCGCAGAATGGTTCCCAGCCCCTCTTGCATCATTGGTGACCAAGGGCAAGGGCTCCTCATCAGCCTCCTCCACAGCTGGGGGTGGGAAGGGCAAGGGACCACCAGTGCCTGAGGGACCAGGTTCACTACACCAGCCAGCACACCCACTCAGCCTGTCCCTGCCCCTAGCTCAGGCTCCAGAAACCTTCCCCCCCAGGGTGGGGGGAACCACAGCTATGCATAGGCAGCTGTGGGGAGAAACAAAGCCAGGGGGTCTGCACCCTCCATTGCCAGCCCTTCCAGCTCAGGCATCGGGGTCCCCTTCCTGGCACTCACCTGGCATAGGGTGAAGTGCCAACTGCCCAAGTGGGAGAATTTTCACTTTAAGACCTGGATGTAGGCCCTGGCTTGGGTAGTGAGGGCCCCCAAGATCATGGCAGCCTCCCGCTTTCACTGCAAGGGGGTCTTTTTCCTCACGTCAGAGCCCGCTGAACAAAAATGGTAGAGAGGGAGCTCATGGTGGAGGGTGAGTGTGTCCCCCTTGCTTCTAGAAAAGTTGGGGACCAGGGTGGTCCTCAGAACCATCCCTCTGTATATCCCCAATTGGGCTTTGCTCCCCCAGTTCCAAACCCTGGGCAGAGTTATCTCCCCAGTGGTGGCCCTCTTACTGGGGTGCTGAGATGCTGACCTCTGCCACGTGCGCTCTTTCTGTCACCAAATCATGATCCAGCTGGCAGCAGGAGGGTGGCTGGTGGCTGAGGGGTGCCTGGTAATTCCTTATCAGGGGGTTCTGGCAAGGATTTTCTCTACATTGGGGGACCTGCAGTCCTTCTGGTGCCATGCCCTGAGGCACTTGCATCATGAGTGCCCCATGGGCCAGGTAGGGAGGGTATCTGTGGGTCCCACTGGAAAAAGGGGTGCGCCCTGGCACCCTAGCCACAACTACAAGCCTACCCATGAGCTTAAGGGACCCCGCCCCCAACCAAGTCTAGTGGTGTCCCAGGGAGGGCACCAGCAACTGGGGGGAGAGAGGTAGCAGGGCTGCATACCCCCATTATGGCTTCCTCACCCTGCCAAAACTTACCTTCTCTTGCTGGAGCCTGTGCACCTGAAGACCTCCCCATGGCTGAGTGGGTGCAGGTCCCCTCAGGGCATAAAGGAAAGAGGAAGGCCTGTGCACAGCTGGAGCCCTCTGATGTGGAGGATTCCTCTATCCCTCCCAAGACCACCACATGGGGGGGAGGGGAAGGAGTGGCCCAGCCTCCAGGGGCCTCCTCAGCTGTGCCTGACACCCCACCCCCAGGAAAGATCAAACTGGTGATCCCCACAGAGGAGTTTTTGGGGCTGCTAGATAGTCTCAAACAGGAGCCCATTGGGGAAGCCCTTCATTCTGCTGACCAAGGCCTACCCCCTGAAACCACAGGAGCCAAGGCTGAGGCCTTCCCAAAGGAAGGCCTTGCAGCAGATCCTCCTCCCTCTGATCTAGGGGATACAGAGACCCTGGGGATCACCCCGGTGAGTTCTGAGGAAGGAGGCCCTTTCCCAGGACCCTGAGGCAGACACCAGAGCCACCCTGGTTTCCTCCCCTTCCCAGGAAAACCTCACCTGCAGCCTGCTCCACAGTCCTGCACCAGAAGGGGTCACGGTAGGGTCCCCTAACCAATGGGCTGATCTCACTGGGGACCCTGCACAGACCTCCCAGGGTTCCAGCTCTACCCCACTATTTTGTGAAGGAGCCCCATCCCCACCCCTGTCCCAGGGGGCTGCAGAGCTCTCCCAATCCCAACCAGACTCTGGGCTCTTAGCAGACTGGGGGATTCAGATGGTGCCAGAAGAGCCCTCTGAGCTCCAGTGCCAGGAGGAGGATGCCCGAGAACCAGCAGGCTCCATGGAGTCTGCTGACTTCTCAGTCCCAGTTGTCCCCAGGAATGAGCTACTTGCATTTCTTGACCATGACTACACCCGCTGGTCGGCCAGCAAGATATAGCTAGCCTTGGACCATGGAGGAGACTGTGACCTCATCCTTGCCACTGTGAGGGTGCTGGCAGGGTAAGGCAAGGGGCCTGAAAGCTGTTATGCCTGGACCTATAGGCAGGCCTGCAGTTTCATAGATGCCCTCTATACATATGGGAGGGCGCTATGTGAACCAGTGGGCCCCACACTGGGTGTTGAGATGCTCAAGGCCCCTGCTGAACAAACTATTCCACCCCCGCTAGCCATGAGGTAATTTAAGATTGCAACCTTCAATGTCCATGGCTTTAGAAAGGGTCTCCAGAGGTGATGGGTGCTTTCCTTCCCTCAGGAGTGGGGGTACCCCATGGTATTCTTCCAGGAGACCCTGACAACTCCAGCCAATGAACCAAATTGGTGGCTGGAGTGGGGACACAGTGTCTTTTTTTAGTCACCTCTCAGGTACCTCCTGTGGAGTGGCCACCCTGTTCTCCCCAGGCCTGCAGCTGGAGGCTCTCCAGGATGTTGAGGTGGTGCTGGGCCACCTGCTGCACCTCTGGGTCCAGGTGCAGGGGCTAGTCCTGAACCTTCTGAACATAAATGCCCCTGCAAAGGACCCAGAGTCGGTCAATTTGTTCTGCCAGCTGGCCACATACATCGGCACCCTCAACCCTCATGAATGCCTACTCCTTGGCAGGGACTTTAACATCACCCTAGATGTGCAAGACCAGTCAGGCAAAGAGAAGAAGCAGGCTGCCGTGGGCATCCTTGGGGAGATCCTGATGGCACTTCTCCCTGGATCTGACTCCCTGGTGGATGCCTGGTGTGCCTGTCTGAATCCCCTGTCTTCATCCCACTGAATCCCCTGTCTTCACCTATGTGAGGGTGGGGGAGGAGCAGGCATGCCACTCCTGGTTAGACTGGGGTTATATCTCTTTGCCTGGGCCCACTCCTCTGTCATTTGGCCACCCCTTTCAGCAATCACCACCTTGTCTGGGCCCAGACCATGCTGGGGCCTGGGTATCTGGGGTCGGCCTACTTACATTTTAATGCCAGCCTGCTGGAGGATGTGGACTTCAGGGAGGCTTTCCAGGAGTTCTGGCTGACCTGGCAGGAGCACCAGGCACCTTTCCCCTTGGCTCAGAGATGGTGGGATGTGGGGAATTTGCACATCCAGCTTTTTTGCAGAGGCTACACTTGGGGGCATACCTAGCAGAGGGAGATGGTCCAGGAGCAGCTCCAGCAGCAAGTACTAGAGCTGCAGAGTTGCCTGGCCACTGACCCAACTAACCCATCCATCTGCAGAGAGTGTCAGGAGAGGTGGGAAGAGCTTAATGCTCTGGACAACCACCGAGCCTGTGGTGCATTTGTCTGCCAGCGTGTCCTTGCTCCTTCGGGAGATGAACTGCAACTCCCACTTCTTTGCCCTGGATCGATGGGCTGATTTCAGAGTTCTACTGAGCTTTCTGGGACATCCTGGGCCCAGACCTTGCGGTGGTCTGGGCCAAATCCAAGGGAAGTGGGGAGTTCCTCCTGTCATGCCAGAGGGCCGTGCTGACCCTCCTGCTGAAGAAGGGAGATCTCTGCGACCGAAGGAATTGGCATCCCGTGTCCCTCCTCTTCATGGACTATGAGGTGGTAGCGAAGGCCATCTTGCCGTGCCTGTGGTCCATGCTGATGGACATGATCCATCCTGACCAGATGTACACGGTGCCCGGACATACTGTCTTCAACAACCTGTACCTGGTTTGGGACCTTCTGGAGTTAGCGTGCTGAGAGGGCCTGTCTTTCGCCCTCCTGTTCCTGGACCAGGAAGAAGGCATTTGACAGAGTGGATCACAGGTACCTCACAGGCATGCTACAGGCCTTTGGCTTTAGGCCCCATTTCGTGCTGTCTCTCAGGATGCTGTACACCTCTGCAGAATGTTTCGTCAAGCTCAACTGGACCCTGATGGAGCCCAACCCATTCAGGAGAGGACTGCGTCAAGGCTGCCTACTGTCAGGCCAGCTGTGCGCTTTGGCCCTGGAGCCCTTCCTCATTCTCCTGCAGAAGCGGGTGGTGGGGTTGATGTTCTGGGAGCCGGCAGTGCAGCTGGTCCTGTCAGCTTATGCTGACAACATACTCCTCGAGGTCCAGGACTCGGGCAACCTGGTGTGGGCGGAGGCCTGCCAGGCATTGTACTCGGCAGCTTCCTCTGCCTGGGTCAACTGGATCAAGAGCTTTGGCCTGGTGGTGGGTGGCAGGTGGGCTCATTCCCACCCGGGCTCTGCAGGATCTGCTGGGGTGTGGGCTTGCTGCTCTACTTGGGGGGTCTACCTATCACAGAACCCTCCCCAACTGAAAACTGGCCCCAGCTGGAGGCAAGGGTGGTGGAGTGGCTCCAGGCATGGGTAGGGCTCCTGCAATGTCTCTCCCTGTTTGGGAGTGCTGGTACTGAACCAGCTGGTCCTGTCCATGCTCTGACACCAGGTACATGCCCTGTCTGTTCAGGCACAACTCCAGAGATGGGCGCTGGAGTATTTTTGGGCGGGACAGTACTAAGTTGCTGCAGAGGTCCTTAGCCTCCCCTTGCGGGAGGGTTTCCAGGGCCTGGTTTGCCTGTGCAGTGAGGTCTTGGCATTCCATCTTCAGGCCCTGCAGTGACTGCTATATGGTGTCGGTAGCCATGTGGCATGAGGCCAACTGGGTTGCAGTTTCTTCTACCACATCTGGGAGCTCTGATACAACTGGCAGCTCCTCAGCCTGTGAGGCTTCTCCCTGAAGGACCTGCAAGGGCTGGCAGATCTCAGCCAGGACCTCCTCCAGGCCTGGAAGCTGGTCTCTGCCTCCAGATCCCCTGCAACAGTCACCCAGGGTGCCAAACTGCTCAACCCCCAACTGGAACCCCCAGCTAGAGGTGCTGATGGCAGAAGCGCACCAGTTGTGACAGAACTTCATCTTGGCTGGTGTCACCCGTATTGGAGACCTCTTGGACTACAATAGGCAGAAGTAGGTGAACCCCTCTGTGCTGGCCCAGTGCATGGGTCTACCCATGACATGTGCAACCTGCCATCTGGTCCAGGAGGTGAAGTCTGCTCTACCTCCCAATGCCCTTGCCTTTATTGATGAGGTCCTGCATGGTGGTGGTCCCCCCTCCCCCCGCCATGTCCTCCAGCCCACCAGAATTTATTGTAGGGCCAGCATTTGAGGTTTGAGACGCTGCAAGAAGCACATGCACACTTGTCTGGATGCACCCTTGGAGACTAACCTGTTCACAGAGACATAAGCTATCCTAGATGACAGACTGCTTTGTCAGATGCAAAGAAAATAACTGGGTCTGATTGTAGTTCCCTTGCAATTTAAAGAGAACTTCCAATGAATGCAAAAAGGATGTTGTGACTTTAAACTGTTATTGATCTGTCTACATGTTACATGTATCACACAATTAACTGTTTAATTGTGCAATTGCCTTGAAATCAGCTACGCATACCAAGTACCTATTGCTCCATAAAAAGCTGCAACTAGCTATAAAGTTAGACCTAAAAAATGTGTCATAATTTTATAGCTTGTGGCTATCAAGCTTTAATTTGCACATCTATTAGGTTCTCCTTAGTTACAGGGTTGCACCATGCCTAGCCATAGCTGGGGGTCCTGCAGCTGAGGGGACACTGGGTCCCCCCAGCACACCTGCCAGTACTGGAACCCAGCTGGGTCCTGGCAGTCATGGGGCATTGCTGCAATCTCCCAGCCCTTGGGGATGTATGGAGAATCTTGGATGCCATTATCTCCCAAGGCTGGGAGTGTGTGTTACCTCTGAGGTTGGGGGATTGCAGCAACATAATCCCCTAACCTCAAGGATGTGTGAAATCCCCAGGTCTATGGATTTCAGCAGTTGCTTTGCCTCTGCCTCAGGAGTGCATGAAACTAGCCTCGGGTGTTTTATGTACCCCTGAGGCTTGCAGATTGCACAACGTGTGGGCTGAGGAGGCTCCCAGCCATGGGAATTCATTTCTTTCTGGTGCATGGGGACCCTAGGATTAGGCTCCTTCTGCAAAAGCAATAAGAAACAATAGGATCTAATGTGCAGTCCCACAACCATACCTTCTGCCATGCATGTGTGGCATGGCAAGAGGCACGATTGTGTGGATCATGTATTGGATCCCATCATGTCTTTACTTGCATGTATAGAGGGGGGCTCTGTCTCTGTGTATATAAAAGAGACAAAAGAGATTTTATATTGATATCTCAATGTTTTGAAAAATAATATTCTGGAATTCTTTCTACTAACAAATGAATTTATTTGATTCAGTGACCATCTGTTAAGATCCCTCCTACCAGCAAAAATGTTGAATACTGGATCTTGCATATTCTATGAATGGGCTAAGTAAAATGTGAATATAAGTTACATTACTGGGTGAACAGTGATCGATAATTGAACCTTGTACCCTTCCAGCCTACTACTCTGAATCTGAACACTTTCTTTTCACAACATGGCTTATTGGGAGTAACACAATCTGAAGTCAGTGTGCTTATGCATGTGACATTGGTATAAAGCAAGGAGGATTTGGCTTTGGGTACTTGAATCAGCAGATATATTTTTTTTGACCCACATATATTTATTTGCTTCAATAGATAATCAGTCTGACAACGTTGTGTCCACATCTCATGTTCCATCTAAAAAAACGCATTATTTCCCATTATCACTTCAATGTGCTGGTTGGTTTATGTAGCCCAACAACATGACATTACTACAACCTCAAATATATTTGAGAAAAATGTTTATGTTCTGCAAGCATAGGAAAAGGTGAAGATTTTCTTTATTACTGTCTACTAGGACTCTTCAAACAGTGTTAAGATAAAATGATTGGAATGAAAAAAAAATGGCTACATAAAGTTCTCTTATTAGCTTTTTTTTACATATTAGTAGAGAGCACCTTATGGCATCTCTATGTGCAACAGAATCTAAAACAGACATTTGAGGAATTGCCTTATGAACAAATACCTTTATAATAGTATATCACTGCCTCCTATGGTATCAAGGAGATATACTACAAACAAAGGTTAATTCTGAAGACGAGTGCTGTGGGAAGTTGTGGAAAGGTTGCGTGTAAAAGGCAGCTACACGAGAAAGTGCCTCAGGTGATATATATAGCAGGACTGTGAGAACTTGGAATTGTGTCTTGGTAGATTCTGTGCAGGGATGGGGTCTGAAGGAGAATGCATGATTGGTCAGCCAACCTAAACCTGAGTAAGTGGAGAAGCTGTAATAAAAGGATAATTTCAAATGAAAGAGCTTGACTCCTTTTATTTATCTTTCAGTTGCTGTTGGGTAGGGTACAACTGAAAAGGAAGGGAGCATCTTTCCATTCCTGGAGTAAGTTAGATCACTGACACTGTTCAAAGTAGTTGGTATCAAGTCTTCTCTAAAATATATCCCCCATGTCTCATTATTATAATGGGTCTATGCCCAGGGTTTGCCAGAACACTGTTGTATCTGAATCATTATCACTTGCTCCCAGAAATATCCTAAATGCCAATAACCAAGGAAGTGGGTGGGGCAGAATCCAGTGAGGTAGGGACAGACATTGAAAAAACTTGAGCCTGAATTGATTCAGTCTTTGCAGGTTAATATAACCTGGAAAGCGTGAACCAAGTTGCAAGTGGATAGACATTTGGCACATGCCTGCAGTGGCTCATGACAGAAGCCCAGGGGGTGCTAGAACAGCCCTTCCTTCCACAGGGCAGCTGAGCTGAGAAGTTGAGGTATGACCAGGCCTTGGCAGGCCCACCCCGGCAGCTCCCTGACAGACCCAGAGAGGAACTGTTCCCCCGCTCCCTACCTGCAGGTCCCCACACTCTGCTGGGACTGGAGGGACCCTCCACCCCTTTGCTTCCCCACAGAGTCCAGTGCAGGGCTTCCCCTCTGTGAGTGTGGAGCTGTAGGAGCGGTGCAGAGATCCAGGGATAGAAGCAGCCAGGCAGGCTGCGCTCCTCACTCTGAGGGCAGTGCTCTGTCTCAGGGGTTCTGTGCCATGCGCCTGCAGCTCTGCACTCACAATGGTGAAGCCCCATGCTGGACTCCGTGGGAAAGCAGAGGATGGGGCTCCCTCCACTCCCAGAAGAGTGCAGGCACCTCTACGGCATGGAGTGGGGGAAGCAGATGGATTTAGTGTGGGGCTTTCTCCTGCTGTAAGTGCTGGAGCTACAGACTCAGGAAGCAGAGCCACAGGGATAAGGCAGACTCTGCTCTCTCCCACCCCACATAGCACTGGCCAGAGTTGTGCCTGCACTAGGCACAAGTGCCCTGATCTCCCTGCCTGCTGCTGTTGCCAGGCAATGGAGGCTGCATGCCATGGGGGGAGTGTGTGGGGTCCACGACACCCCCCACTCTCCCTCACACCCACACCCTGCCCAGCTGAGCTCCACAATCCCACTACTCCTCTGGGAGAAGGAGGAGCAGGAGTGGGAAGAGTTACCCCCAGCATGGAACAGA
>NW_017728951.1:52355066-52363303 GCF_001723895.1 Crocodylus porosus
CCTGATGTTTTAAAATTTCTTTTTCCCCTGGAGCCTGCCCGCCTGCCTGAGCTGCACAGGGTCCAGTAGTTCCCTCCATGGTGCCCCCCAGAACAACCTGATCTGAGTGCCTGTGGGCAGGTGCTATTGGGGGGAGGGGGGCTGCAGCTGCCACAAAGGGAAGCAGCAGCCCCCCACCCTGTAGCCCAGGAACCATTCCACCCACTGGCAGCTTGCTCTCTCCTCCCTGCTGGAAAGGCAGGTAAGTCAGCGGGGTGTGTGCACAACACAGGGGTTTAATCAGCCCTAAGTTGAAGCGGCGTTTTTTAAAACCCACCACTTTAAATTAGGGCCCTAATTTCATGTACACGTGCCTTCTGATACTACGCTCAACCAGGTTTATCTCAAACTGGTTTTGGCCATTTTGAAACTGGCACTGACTGTCTGTTTTGTTACAGGTTTAAACCAGTTTCTGATCACTTAAACTGGTTTGTGTGCAATGTGTCCCTAACCATGGGGATTAATTCTTAACAGGAAGTTCTCAGCTAGGGAATCTGCTCAGTCTGGTTGCTGTGTTTCAGGGATACCCCTTGTACCTTATCCAGAGCATGCAGCAGGGGAAGCTTTCTTTGAAGAAAATGCCTGTATATATGTGCATTAAGCTTTTATAGGGCTGTAATAACTCTTTTTTTGTCAACTCCTGGACTTAGTTTCTACATGCAGGTCTTCAACATAAACAGAAATGTGTACACTCTTTGACTGGTCATTTAAAAAGCTGCTATACTAGTGAGCAGTGCATATATATATTATCGTATGGTGTATTTAATGCAGTGTTCATTTAACCTTGGATTTAGGGCTGCTAAACTACTAATGAACTAGCTTGAAGAAACCTGCAGTCAAAACGTAGATGATATTGTAGGTACATCCTCAGAAACCCCTTCTAAATATGCACTTTTTGCAATTGAGAATGGCTTGAAAGTCACTGCCTTGAACATTTACTAACTCAGGCACCAAGGATGCTTGTTGCTCATCATCATGATTTGTATTCATCTTTCTCAGTAGGGAATCCCATAGTTGACTGCAGGGCTTTAGTCCAGTGGACCTAAGATGGATTGTTAAATTCTGATACAGCAGGGTCAGATGCTTTGAAAGCTTCACTTAATATCTCTGCTAGTTCAGTCCTCAGCTGCTCTTTGCTGCAATGGAAATAGGCCTCTATTATGCTGGTTTTCACAAATTGTGGTGAAGTTTGGGTTTTTCAGGTTATACCTATGGAAGACTAAAGTGGAGCCACTATATTTATTTTACAAATGAACCCAGTCAGGATTTCATTTTCAACTTTGCAGACACAATTAAGTTAATCCTAGAGCAAGTATTTTTTAAATTTAGGTGCTTTAAATGTTTTATTTGCAATCTATCATGTTTTTCTCTCTGCCTTAATTCTGCATGCCCTTGCAATGAAAAATAAAGTGGTGGTTACTTTATACCTTCATCTTCTATTCTATAACATTAAATATTGATGTGACAGAAGCTCTTATGTGAGGGTTATGATAGAAGCTCTGTAAAGAGGAGTCCCCTTTTTTTTTTCTATATGCCAAATGTTTAGTATATTCAATTTGGTAAGATTGGAAGGGGAAAATATTAAATCCTTTTGGTTCATTTTATAAACTATGCAAAAATTGGAATTAAAAGATTAAGATATCTGCATTCCTTAGTGAGTACGATAGTCTGGGAGTATGCAGTGATACCTGGTTTAATTCTAATGAAAAATGCTAGAAATAGTTTTATACAGCTTATTGTACTATCTAGATGATATTTAAAATGAAAAATGCTCTCAGCAAGTAAAGAGTAAGATGAGAAGCTTCTGTCATGTAACTTTTCTGTCAACTTCACTAAAAATCATAGGCATAATAAAATTATTTATATTGGCCATTTTTGGAATTGTTGTCTTTCTAGAAGCAGCCTCACCATTTCATAAGCTCTCATATCATTCAAAAGTAGCCAGTAAGTTCCACTAATACTTTAGTAGCTCTTGTAGTATATTTTTATTTTAAGTATATGGAGTAGATTCTTGCTGTATTTAATTCAGCATAGCCACACTGAACTTTGTGAAGCTGTATTTACTTATGTGTTTAGCATCTGTCCCAGAGTATTTTGCCTTGAACGTTTTGAACGGTACCTCTGCATGCAGAATACTATTGTTTACATTCTGAAGTGGACCACTTGCTACAAAACCTCTGATCTAGGGAATAAGTTGTATGCAATAATAGCACTGCACATCCTATAACACATTCTATAGCACTGCACAGTCTATAAAGGGAAGAATATACACGTATAAGTGGTATTACAACACTGTATTCATAATAAAGCCTGCAGCACTTCATCAAATCACAATGTAGCTCCCAAATAGGCATGCAAATCCAGCATTGTTTCTGCCCTCCCTGTTTTGTTCCCCCTACCCTCTACCCCAACACACAATTAAGATAAAAGGAGGCCATGCATACATGCATATATATTTGGTGTGCATACATATTTAGCTGTACTAATTAGGTACAGAGAGGCAAGAGTGATTAATTTTCCATATATCTCCTGCTGATTAAGATCAACAACCATGATACGAGTGGTGATTCTTCCTTTATATTAAGGAAACAGCAGCTACTCTGAGACTGGGATTTACATTGGGGCTATTTGATTATGAATGGCCCAGAAGGACCAATTTAATTGGTTAGTTTGATCATTGGCATCTTTACTATGCCTAGTTAGGTTTTCTTTATCAAAATGTTCCTCTGGTAGCAGATGCAGTTCCAGCAAAATAAAAAATTCAAGAAAATGTATGAGTTTTTCCTGTCAGGGAAAATGTTGTGTTGAATCTGTTCAACTCATAATATTTTGCTTTATTCATCTGACCTAAAACATTTCATTTCAAAACAGTTAAAATAAAAACCTAAACCTCCTTTCCCTAGTACATAGCTTTATAGGAGCCAATTGTGTGGACACCTGCTATATTTTATGGTCTAGTGATTCTGATGCATCACAGAGCTCAGGTATCTGGGTCTGTGTTTCATTGTGAGAGATGTAAAGACAGTGATTTCTACTGGCTAGCACTAGATCAATGCAGACTGAACTTTTTGCCCTTTATTCTTATAGAGAATAATGAACCATTGGAAAAATGTACTGCGGGTTGCAGTGGAATCTTCAGCATGTGCAATCTCTAACATGAAGCCTAGTTATCTTCCTCAAAGAGGCATTATTTCTCAAACTGAAATCATGGGTTTGGTAGAGGAATCATTAGGTCATAAAGGTCACTTCTAGCTTCTATATAAGAATCTTTGATGAACTCAGCCCCATTTGGTGCCCCCAGCCAAAACATCTAAGATATTTTCTCTATATTATTCAAACAGATTAAAATATCAGTCTCTAACTAATACTTTGACACACACACACACACACACACACACACACACACACACAAAATTTAGTTTTGTTAATGGGATTATGTTTTTGTGTTGTGTGTGTATGAGCCTGCATGCTAAATTAAAATATCAGACTGATATATATACACACACACACCAATCTGATATTTATATATACAAAATAATTTGAAACGATAAATCTAGGTATTGCAACAACTGAGATCCCCCTTTATGTTTTAGCTTGGCTATAATAGTGGTAATCAAACACAAAACCAGTATAAGTAAAAGCTTTATTAATATACATACCTAGTGTTTTATATAATAATAATCTTTAATTGTTTAAGATTGGTCCTACAATTAAAAAAGCCATAAAGACTAAAGTCACATAAATACCAGTGTTATAAAATTCTTCCTTATCATGTATATTTAAGATGCACCAATACTCAATTAAAAATCACATTTCCCTAAATATAGTGCACTATATTTTATGTACAACCAATTATGTCTATAGGCTAAGGCAAAAATCTGAAGAAAATCAAGGCTAATTTGAGCTGGCCCAGAGGAAAGCTTTTAACCTGATTGAACTGGAACCTAGTGACCAAAAGCCCCTTCACAGTCTTTGTACCAATATGCTGTCTGCCACAGATAATTTATTGCATAATGTTCTATTGTCTCAAAGGATGAAAACTACAAATACTGATTTGTTACACAAACAACTTATGGTTAGAAGTAGTAATCCTTTCAAGTCTTGTTGCATGATCCAAAAAAAAAATAAGTACAATCATTTCAGTGTCTTTGTCATACCATGCACCTTTTCCACTAGGGCTAGGGACAGACATGCAAAAAGCCAAGCCTGAATTGATTCAATCTTTGCAGGTTAGTCTAACCTGCAAAGATTGAACCAATTTTGTGAACAGACATTCAGGAAATGCAGGCACATTCCTGTAGTGGTTCAGGCTAGAACCTGGGGGATGGCGGCGGGGCGCTAGAACAGCTCTCCTTTGCCTTTGGCAGCAGCCACAAGGCTGGGGGAAGCTGACAGGGGTGTGGCCAGTTCCACGCCCCACCCCACAACCTGGCAGGGACAAAGTATGATTTCAGAGGGGCTTAAACTCCCACCCTGGCCTTTAGGGACCCCAGCCAGGGTGTGCCTGGAGGGCGAGGGGGGAAACAGCCCTTGGGGCAGTGCCTTAGGTGAAGGGTCAGACAGCAGCTGGGACAGTGTCTCAGATAAAATGGGGCAGGGGGAAATTAAAGTTTCCTGTCTCCAGGCAGGTACAGGACCCTGGCTGTGGTCTGCCCAGTTTTTCCCTTGCTCCTGCTCAGGTGGCAGGGGGCCCGGTCAGAGACGGGTGGCATGGCCGTACTGGCCATGGGCTGGGGCTATGAGGCTGAGCTGAGCCAGGTGGTGCTGCTGAGGGTGAACATGGAGGGGCTGGCCCAGGTGGGCCTCAGAGGCTGGACCATTTACAGTGTGGTGCAGCTCAGGCTGGAGCTGTGGGGGCTGCGTGGCCAGACTGATCCCAGCTCCCCACTCCCAGGCTAGGTGGGGCTGTCATAGGGCTGCAGCCAGCTGGGCAGGGTCCTGCCCATTGGCTATGACTTGGCAGCACCTGGCACAGCAGCATGGGTGGGGGCTGACCGGGAAGCAGGCTGCCTGGGTGTTTTGTAGGTGCTGGCAGGCACCAAGCCCAGCAGCTGCCCACTGCAGCTGCTGCTGTGCCCCCTGCCCTGTGCAGCACCCAGCTGCTGTGGCCACATCAAAAACTTTGGGATGGCTGGGGTTGGGTAGGCTGTTCTGGGCCCCTTGCCTCCAGCTGTTCCTGCTGCACTGCTCTGGGTTCGGTGAGGGGAGCTTCAGCCCAGCATCTTCTGCCTAGGGAATGGAGCGCTGGCTTCTGCTCTCAGCTGTCTTCATCCTACTCCACCTGCTCAGTGTGATGAGCAGCCGTTGCAGGCAGCCACAGTACCTAGAAAGCAGCCAGAGCTCTGTGCACTGGGCTGAAGCTCCCCCCATTGCCCCATTACCTTGCCTGCCTGGAGTGCCACAGCAGGGGCAGGAGTGATAGGGGGAATAGCTGCAGGAGGTGAGGGGAAGCTGGCTGGGGCCACCAGGGCTGTTCTTCTCCCCTCATCTCCAGCTGCAGCTCCTGCCACCCCATGCAGCACCACTCAGGGTGGGAGGAGCTTCAGCTCCATGGCTTCTACCCAGCACATGTAGCTGTGGCTCCAGCTCCAGCTCCAGCTTCTTTCCAGCTGTCCCTCCTGCACAGCATGTTGAGCAGCCTCTTCAGGCTGGTGACATGGGTCTAAAACAGCCAGGATTTGGAGCCGGAGCTCCATGCCCTGGGCAGAAGCTGCTGGGCTGAAGCTCCCCCACCTGCCCAAAATGGAGCAGCGTGGCAGGGGTGGCAGCAGCAGCAGCAGTAGTGGCTGTGGCAGTGGCAGCGGCAGCTGGAGGTGAGGAGGGCAGAACAGCCTGCCCAGCCCCAGCCAGCCTGCAGCTTTTGATGTGGCAGTGGCTGTGGCAGGTGGCTGCCAGGCTTGGGGTCTGCCTATTCCTTTGAGCCCCCTGGTCAGTCCACTACCCAGCCAGGCTGTGTCTGTGATGCTGGACCAGGCAGTCACAGAGCTACAGTCACTAGGCAGGACCCTGCCTAGCCGAGTCATGTGGCCCCATGATAGCCCTGCCCAGCCTGGGTGCAGGGAGTGAGGAGCAATCTCGCTGTGCATCCCCCACCTGAGCTGCAGCCCACTGTGAAGGACCCAGCCCCCACAACCCAGCCCTGGCCAGCCCCTCCACCTCTGCTCAGCAGCACTGCTTGGAACAGAAATAATTGCCCCCCAGCACCAGCATCAGCCACTGGTGAGGCAAGTGGATAGCTGGGTCATGCTGGCTGACTCTGGCCATACTGCCTTCCCTGCCACCGGACTGGGGAGAGGGAGGAATGACTGATGGGATGCTCTGCTATTCCGCCCTGGCTGGCAGACCTGTGCTGCCAGTGGGACAGGGGGTAGAGGTAGAGATTAAATCCTCTTCCCTCTCTTGATTTGCTTCAGGCTGTGGATGAAGGGGGAATCTGACAGGGGCTGCTACACCCTGACCAGGCTTACCCTGGCTGTGGTCCCCCAGTGGGAGAGGGGAGGGAGGGGGGAATACTCTTTGCTCCCTTTGCCTCAGGGGACCTTTCTAGCCCATTTCTGGCCACACCCCACCCCACCCCGCTTCAGTTAGAGAGCAAAGGGGCAGGGCGGGGCCAGCTCTGTTTTCTAGAACAAGTAGCACAGCCCAGCCCAGGGTGAAAAGCATGCTGGGATGCTAGGGGACTCTGGTTTAACTTCTGTCTCAGACTAGGCATCTAGGACAGAAGTTGCATAAACCAGTTTGACCCAAATCAGTTAAGTAAGTCTGATGCTACATTCAACCAGTTGTGGCTATTTTGAAATTGGTTTATGTGCACTGAATTTATGTTCTCTTACAGGCTTGAACCAGTTTTTGAACACTTAAACCAGTTTATGTGTAACTTCTGTCCCTAGCTTAAAAGAACACACTTCAGATAGAAAATCTGTAGCATTCACTGTATGATGAATAGACATACCCATGGTAGTAAAAAGAAAACAGTATTCAAGATCACTGGCAATATCACAGGCACTAATAAACTACTGTCAATTCTCTTAAATAATAATACAATAATTCATAGCACAGGAGGGGTGAGTTAGAATTCTTTCTAACAGGAAGGGTGAGGTTAGAATAATGCAGTCTCATGCAAATACTTCTCTATAAGAACTACAGCTGAATAAAATTCATTATTTCTGATTAAAATGTTGGCATTTCAGCATTAGTTTCATCCTCAAGAGGACCTAATATTGAAAATTCTTTTTTTTTTTGTAGAATAATTATCATGTTTTTTCCCTTATGGGAATTAATTCACACTCTTATTGTAGTCTGTTAGGATGTCTGTTTCATGGGAGACATCTCCCCAAATGCACTAGCTAATCAGCTGCATGGTAAATGTGGTATGCTGTTATGTTCATCATGTTTCCCTGGCTGGCTCACATCTTCCATGATGCACTCAGAATCTATTTTACAGAACTTGACTAATTCTTGCAGCTCTTTTCTGAACTATTTCTACATTTTTATTTAAAAAAATGAATGCTGAATTTCAGAAATAAGTAAATATAGGACAGTAATGCCCATCTCCATTGTAAATAGTCCTAATTGGTGTTCTCTTTCTTATACAGCAGTAGATCACATTACTTTATATTAGTACTTCACTAGAAGCTCCTGTTTACTGATTTACCATATATAGCAGGGGCTAGCGAAATACTGCCCACGGGCCAGATCCCGCCCACCAGTCTATCTGCCCCGCAGGGCTCCTAAAACATTTAAAAAATTAATATGTTTCTGCCTCTGGCTGCCTGTCAAAGCTAACAAGAGCCAGGGGCAGTAGGACCCAGGGAGACCACTGCCAGGTTAAGCAGCTTTAGCAGCAAGTCTGGCCTGGCCCCTACTCCAGACCCCCATCCCTGAGAGATATGCACATAAGGAGGAGGGGGCAGGGAGGCAGGGGAGGACCATGAGTAATTGCCTCAGTCCTCAGGGCCAGTCAGCCAGCTAACTCCTGTGGTCCTGACACTGTAGCTGGGAACCACATGGGGCAGGTCAGTGGGTTGGGAGGAGCAGGGAAATGGCTGTGGCAGGCAGGGGAAGGGGCAATGAGTGGGCACTCAGAGTGCAGTGACAGCTGGGCAGGAGCACGGGACCTGTGCCGGTGTCCTGGGACTAGTGCTGGCAGGACCCAAAGTGGGGTGGTAGGAACATGGGACCAGACTGCCAGGGGCTCT
>NW_017728951.1:52364113-52384322 GCF_001723895.1 Crocodylus porosus
TTTTGCCAAATAGGTCAGTAATTGGCCAACTTTGGACCACAGGCTTAATCTGGCATTCAGTCTACAGATGAGGGGCTTTGACAGAATTCTGTGGCAGGAAAGGGGGCTACCTGCCCACCAACTCACCTCCCTCTGATTATTCCACCTGTAGCCAGAAAAAACTTGCCTCCCTCTGAAATGGGTGATTTGGAAGAAAAAAAACTTTGTTCCAAGAAATGTATCTTCAGCACTGGTGACGTTATCTGGACTACTGTGTTTACTTGTGGGCCACTTCAAGAAGGATGTGGACAGGTTGGAAAGAGTCCAGTGAAAAGTAACAAAACTAATAAGGGCCCAGGTGCAAGGTTTATGAGGAAAAGCTGAACAAACTAGGATTGTTTAGCCTGGATAAGAGAACACTGAATTGGTATTTGATAATAGTCTTCAAATATTTGAAGGATGATTATAGAAGGGATGGAGATGGGCTTTCCTTCATGGCCGTAGGGGACAGGACTAAGAGAAGTCACCTCAAGCTACAGCAGAGGAAATATAGGTTGGAGTTTAGGTGGACCTTTCTGACTATATGGGTCATGAAGCATTGGAACAGGCTCCCTGGAAGACTGGACAGACATTTGGCTAGAATGGTTTAGTCAGAGATGTTTCTGCCTTGAGCAGAACTGACTGGACTAAATGGTCTTGTTGAAGTCCCTTTCAGTCTTACTTTCCTGTGTTCCTGAGTCCAAGCTTTTAATATTCAATCTTGCTTCACTGAAGTAAAAAAAAAAAAAAAAATACACGGGTATGCACAAAGAGGGCACCTGGCTCACAATGTTTTGAGATTTGGTTCACAAGTGTTTATTATCAATATAAGCAATTTTCCAGCAGAAAAACATACCCAGAGAGGCCTGCACACACGTTAGAAGAGCCGAGCACTGAGGAATAGGGAGGAGTGCTGAAGCTCCCTGGACAGGGGCCTTAGAGCATGCTGCAGTGCAGGTGATGTTGTGCATGGGGTAGCCCTGATTGGTTGACCCTGACTACTCAAGGTCTTGTTGAGTAGATATAGCTGCTTTAGCAGCATGCATCTCCCTGGAGCACAGTGTAGGAATGGTGAAAGAGCTGGGCTTTCCCAGCTCCAAAGCACTCAGAGGGTGTGTTCTGCTTCATGTTTGGCTGAAGCAGTAGAGTCCAACCTAAATGACAGTGTTTCCGGGGGGGGCAGAAGGGTGGAGGTTGGTAGGAGTAAAGCACACTAGATATCAGTGGAAGGGTAAGTATACAAACATTCAGTTTCCTGGGAGAACCTCTTGCAGGAGTGATTTAACCCTGTTTTTTTCCAGGTGGTTTTTCCTGGAGCAGCCATTTTTTTGCTTCCAGAGAAAAATCCTGTACATTTGTTCACTCACAGTTTCTGCTGCGAGAGCAGTGACTTGCTCAGTAGAAACTGAATTTTGTACATAATCATAGTAGAAGGATTTTTCTTAGAATGACTGATCCCTGCCATATGGCAACAATGAAGGAGGATATTTAAATATAATTGCAGACCAAAGCTGGGAAGCCTGAAGCCTTTATCAGTATGGAGAACTTGTTTGGCTCTAGTGACTGTTGTGCTTGGTGTTACTATGAGAAGAAAAAATGAAAAAAAGAACTTGGGAAAAATATGCTAGGGGTTATTTCGATGCCTTTTAAGTCATATTAGGTTGGATAAAACACAGTTATTTCCTTTGTTCTTAATGAGAGCAGGCAATTTCATAATGTCTTTGAAGATCTGGATTGTTTAGGAGATGGGCTCTTTGGATATTGAGTAAATACGTAGAAGATTTAGTTTTTCAGTTCCAGAGGGTGCAGGGCACTCTAGTTCTCTTCAGGTGCATACAGGTGTTATATTTAGATCACCCTAACTGAATTTAGGGTGATCTACATGCTTGGATATGCAAGCCTTCACGGACTTTAAGTCATCCTAAAAATGGTGTAGCCAATCTAAAGTTAATTCTTGTCAGATGAGAACTAACTTACATTGATGTGGTTTAACTTAATTTCAAATGGATTAAGGTGACCTAATAAACACTTGCATGTATCTGCAGTACAGCCCTGGGGCTGGGGAAGCTCAGCTGTCTCCTGCCAGTCCCTACAACTCTTCAACTCACTTGTCTCCTCCTGGAAAGTAGCAAACGCTTGCATGCAGTGATTCCAACTCAGGTTTAGGCAGCTTAAACAAATTGCCTAAACCTGAGCCAGATTCCCTGGCTGCTCGCTCATGCCCTTTGATGTCAATAGGAACTGAGAGTTCTCCACACCCTGACGAAGTGGGAATGAAACCTTTTCTAGCACAGGAGTTT
The DNA here is from genome assembly GCF_001723895.1 of Crocodylus porosus. NCBI lineage: Eukaryota > Metazoa > Chordata > Crocodylia > Crocodylidae > Crocodylus > Crocodylus porosus. The sequence goes on from NW_017728951.1 coordinate 52,366,432, forward strand.
TGTTCTTTCACAACTGAATTAACATTGGGTCTAAATTCTGCTTCCGTTACTCCAGCTTAACACTAATATTGCTGCACTGGTTCCTCCAGCTTTTGTGTTATAGTGTATCAAAGATACACGGACACATGGAATTTAATAGCTTTTATGCTCAGCAGGGGAGGATACACAGGTATGCCTTTCAATAAAGATAGCATCTGAAATAAGATGCTGTGTCATTCTGAAAACTGCATCCTTTCAGTGTAACACTGCCATTCTCCAGTTTCCTACATACACTAGCAGATAAGATGAACTTATTATTTCAACTTTGTCATAAACTGGATTTACTCTTTGGTTTGGAGCAGATCTAAATCACATTGTCAGTTTGCTGCTTTGTACTATCATTCTTTAAAAATAACTTTATAGCTTTGCTGTAGTCAGCCAAAGGCAGAGATAACACTGAGCCATTTCTAGTATGTATGTAGTTTTAAAATCAACACAGAATATTTCTTGCACAAGATTCAGTAATTTCTGAATATAAAACTGTCAGTTTATGGAAACATCAGTTTATGGAAGCAGCATGATGTAGGGGATTAGTGATTTGTCCTTTTATAATCAGAGACCTGGGTTCAAACCCGGACACAAGAGATCAGAAATGTTATTATGCTTTGGGGACTCCAGTAGACTCAAGGGGCATAAGCTAGTGCAGATGAAAGACCCTGGTGTAGCTGGGTAACATTTAAGGATTGCACTAATCTCATTTCTATTCCTCACAGGCCAGTGCTAGTTTCTGACACAAATAACTGCTCATTGATCATCTTAGTCATAATTTACATTCAAGATAAAGCCTAACCATGGTAAAGCTAATTTCATTTTAACATATTCAAGATTTTTTGTTTTCTTGGGCTCACAAAATAGCTTTTTTGCTCTTAGATACAATGCCATACAGGATTTAGTCATACATTGGTAACAACATGAACAAAATCTGAGTAACTTCTTGTGTTACAATTCCAAAATCTGAGTAACTTCTTGTGTTACAATTCCTGTTTCTTAGGGAAGGAGATCAACACCTTTGTCTTCAATCTTTGCCTATCCTGGTTGCTATGGGAACCCTCCTAGGACTGACCTCCTTTAGTGTTTAACTAAACAAGCTGAAAAGTTGTGGTTAAAGTGAAAAAAGTATCTAATTTTATTCAAGACAAGCAAACTACAAGTTGATCCAACATTTTATTGGTCTAACCTCCAGAAGATATTTTAAAAATATAAAGATGAAGGGTGTTATGTGGAATTAAATATGCCAATTTACCTTTCTAAAAAGAATATGTGAGAGAAGAAGGAAGAGGCATGGTTTCTTAGATCAGTTCACAGATATCGTTATAATTATACTTGTGAAAGAGTTATGAATTATTTTAGAAACATCAACTAATATCTCAAATAATTATCTTTACTAGATAAAGCAAGTTGGGCACTCTTTTAAGTAATTGCTTTGTTTTATCTGAGAGGTCACTGCATTTCTGTGGTGGATAAAAAGATTCCCATATCCAATTTGTAAATTCATTCAGTTGCTAGAGTGCTTTTTGAATGGTTTCCATTATATAGTATTTCTGTCATGAAATAAGGAGGGATATTATACTAGTATAAGATCAATTTCAAGATAAGCAATGACAATTAAGGGAAAATAGAGACAATTCAGACAAATCAGATGAATTTTAAAATTTTGTACTTCTGGTGGTGCATCTATACAAGACACTGACTGTGCAGTTGATTAAATAGCTGCGCAGTAAATGTCTCATGTCTGTATTTGCATAGCTATTAGGCTGCAGCAAACCAATTTACTTTGCAGCAAGATAGTACTCATAAATACTGGTAGATACAAGTACTATCCTGCTGCAGAGTAAAAAACAACATAGCAGCATATGTATAAACACTGTCCAGTTTGGCTGGGGCATGAGGGTGTTTCAGGGTGGGGGCTGTCTGCTGGCTAGCCTCATGCTGAAGCTCCCCTGTGCTCCAGCCAGCCCCTCTTCAGCATGTACAGCTGGGTGGACCACTCCTGGGCTGGCAGGCTGACCTCCTGGGCCCCCTGCCAGCCAAGGCTACTCCAACCTGACTCTGTATGCTGCGCATGAATAAACTCCAAGCTGATTGCTCCTGAGTTCATTGCTTCTGGGTGCACATTCAAATGGCATGCCTAGGAACAAAAAATTCTGGAGCAATAAGCCCCAGAGTTTATTTATGTGCAGTAATTGAGTGTGTAAACACACCTTACAATTCTCATTTCTCTTTGACAATGACAGTAGGAAATAAAGCATCTCAACTGATTATCAGTCAAAATGTACTTTGAACTGTATATACTTAGTTCAAACTCATCCAGTGACAAAGTTTAATCTGTTTATGGCTTGACCTAGTGACTTTTGAGAGGACATGCAAAAAATACAGATTGTAGATGCAAATCAACAATTCCAAGTGTTTGAAAAAACAGCAATGGGAAATGATTTTTTTTTTTTGCAGGGGGATGGAAAAGGTGACAAAAGTAGTGGAAAGAGAAGGGATAGTTGCTTGTGTCCAAGCTATGTCAGAGTCCCTATTATCAAGTTCTTTTCTTGATGGGTAAGGACCATTATTTAAGAGCTTTCCAGGGCCTTTTAATGATTGGGGATATACCATAAGCATTAGGAATCAGACTATTCACTATCTAAAGTCAAGAAGAAATACCTCAGCCTTCTGATATTTCATTATGGGAAATGTTACTGCTTCCTCTGTAGCATCTGGTATAGGACCCTAGTGAAGGCAGGATACATTCTTCTAAAGCAGTACGATACCTTTTTATGGAATAGTGGTTTTCAAGCTATGTTCCATGAAACCCTGGAGTTCTATGGTAGGTCATCAAGGGTACCACAAACAGATTGGGGATAATAGTAGAGCAGGCCTAGAGGTTTGTACACTGCCATTGCTGGGCCAGGTCTCCTGGCTCTGTGTCAGCCTGTTCCGTGGCAGAAAAAGTGATATGAAAGGATTCTGTGACTTCAGGAAGTTTGAAAACCATTGTTCTGAAGTAGTAATCCTTGTGCCTTTAGACCAAGAGTGTAATACAAGGTGGCACCAAGATGCCCCAGTAAACATTTCTAGTAAGGATAAACGTATTTCATATCTGTTGGAGAGGTTTTCATTGGGTTTTTTTTCTCTCTAAATAACTCAGTAATTGCTAGTTCATTATTCTTGAGATTTTACATACAAAAGAAATAGAGAACCAGTAAACTTCAATAATGCTGGCATTAGAATAAGGATGAATGCTTATTACAACAAAGTAACTGAGAATGCGTAATTTCTGTTCTGAAGAACTGCGCTGCAAAATATATTTTTTTCAAATAAAGATAAGGGTTTATCTTTCTCTTTCAAGTTTTGTGTTTTTCTTGGTATATAGCCAGTCTGGGTCTGTCTTCTCTGGGGACACCCAAGGGAACCTCTGGGAACTGACCCCTGGAAAACATGAAGGTTTGGCTACTCTATCACACCTGATGGTGTTTCAGCAGTAGTGCAAGCCCTAAAAGGTGACAGTTCTACTTAAAACCCTTAGCAGTGTACACATGGACATCTCTCACCAGGCACTGTTCCCAATGACATTCTTGGAATGGTTCAGTTGTTACTTCTGTCTATGCCCTTAGTATCCTTCACATGTAGCCCATATTTGTACTCCGTAATAACTTAGTACCAGTTAGTGTTGACTCCAATTCATTGTGTAAGTGTGGTGAAACCTTTCCCATGGTTTAAAAAGCCTATTTGAAATTTTTGTTGTGAGGGAAAGCACAAAGTTACCAGTGTAATTCTATTCCTTTACTACAACTGTACTGAGTGGAAACATTTTAACTTTGTTTTAAGCAAATAAACAGCCCCCTTTATCTTCTTCTTGTGATGTTTTTTCTTATCTCTGGTTTAGCATTTGAGTTTTATGATAAAAGTTAAGTGATAGGAAAGAAAGCAACACACGCATATAAAATATTAAATCTCACCTTTTCTTTTTGAAAGATCAGGAATACCAAAAAGATGAAAAGTGTTTCATTTGGGCTTTTATATGTTTTAGGCTTCTTCTGTAGTTGATAATTTAGTTACCTCTATATGAGGCTGCTTAAATGGCAGACTTGAAGTTATTTAGCAAAAATCATTATCTCATATTCACATTTTTTTTCCCAGTCAACAATTTGCTGATTCCACTCCTGGAAACTGTTTTATTTAGAAAAGCAACATAACTTGCTACCACCTGTTTCTGAGTAATTGCTACCTTTGTAAACTTGGTCAGATGATTCTGACTATAAACTGAAGGTCAGAGTCTCTTTTTTTATTCTTAGCCCATAAAGATGATCAATCTTCTAAGCTCTATTTATGTGCTGTGGAATAAGGTAGTTGAGAAGAATGCAAGGGTTGGATAAAGTAAAGTATTTAATAAATCAGCAGATGCTGTTTAATCTTTAAAAATATTAGACCAAATCTATTGTTTTTTTTTAAGGAATGTATATTAGAAGGATGAACTGAAAAAAATATTCCTTTTGTCCAAGCTACATTCACTAATGAGTGAATGTAGCTTGGACAAAAAATGAGAAATTACAAGCTAGTATTTTGAAATGAAGCATGCACTATATGGACACTAATATTACATGTTTGAAGGCAAATAAGTGTATATTTGCGTGTGACTGGGTGTTTGCAGGCATAAATGGAATGTATGCAGTGATTTAGTTTAATTTTAGAAAATCATGTCATGCCTTATTCTTCTGCCAAATGTAAATAGATATATTTACAAAATAATATCCAAATAATTTTTCCCCCCAAAGGAATCTGATATCCCGTTTGTTCATGTAGGACTAGATTGTTCAAATGACACAATGCTTTTAACAGGGTATGCCCCAGCAGGAACAATAGGGATGATTCAGTTTCACACAGACAGAATACTCACTGGGGCTTCTTACTGCATGGACTTTTAGAATTGTAGACAATTAGGGTTGGAATACACCTGAGGAGGTCATCCAGTCCACCCCTCTGCTCAAAGCAGGACCATCCTCACTAGACAGTCCCAGCTAAAGCTGTCTAGACGGGTCTTAAAAACCTCCAAGGATGGAGATTCCACAGCCTGTCTGGGTAACCTGTTCCAGTACTTTACTACCCCCTTAGTGAGAAACTTTTTTAAAAAATATCTAACCTAAACTTCCCTTGCTGCAACTTGAGACCATTGCTCCTTATTCTGCCATCTGTCACCACTGAGAACAGTATAGCTCCATTCTCTTTGGAATCTACCTTAAGGTAGATGAAGGCTGCTATTAAATCCCCTTTTGCCTGTATGTGTTCTGGCAACATTCAGAAATGCCTTCCTAAAGACCAATGAAGCCATCCATTATTTAAGAAGGGGAGTCACAGACTTGCCATATCTGCCCTTTACATCCATCATGTAGCTTAGGAGAATAAACATTTCTTATGTTTCAGTACAAACAAGGACTAAAATTTTGCCTGGCTTTAGGAGACTTGCTAGTTGCAAAAGGCTTTTAAACATGCCTTCCTCATTAGCAGATGCTATAAGTCAGGTCCATCCTGAATACTTATTTGAAAGTGTCTTTGAAAGCTTTGTGGATTTTACAGAATTTTGGTAGTGCTGAACTATGGAAAGTGATTTTTAGACACAGGTTGGCATTGCTTGTAGGGATGAGGCCTTTCAAACAAGGATTTATAAATAACTGAGGGGCAGAAACTCTAATAGATAAGATATGTATTCCAGGTTTACTTCCATTTTCTTTATTCCCTATACTATATTTTGGAGGAAGTTAAGTTTCAGTATTACTTTTTTTGTTGGTAAGCTGCTGGGTGAAGGATATAGGTCTGGAGATCAACTTGTTTCCTTGAGGAATAAACTTATGTTTCAATTTCCATCTGAGTATCTGCCATATATATTTGATAAATACACGGGCTGTGCCAAATTTTGATGGGTGTTTCATTTTGACACTGTTTCAATTCATTTTGACCTCGAAACAGTGAGATCAAAATGAAATGAAAGGCTTCAGAACAGCCTCAAAACAAAATGAGGGTACTCAAAATGTTTTGAGTTTCAAAGCTGTGCTTGCTTGCAGCTAAACAGAAACTAAGGAAAGGGCGGGGAAGAGGGGGGAAGGACTGCTCTGATATTGACACGTGTAGCTGGCCAGTGATTGTGATCCTTCCCTGAGGTCACTTCCAATCCCAGAGCTCTAGGGGAGGGACAGAAAAACAGCATAAAAAGGATTGTTTGAACTAAGCTTTCTCTGTGCCTTGGGGTGAGTTTACTGAGCTGTGTCTTCCAGCAGCTCAGCAGAGTCAGAGAAAGGCTATCTCTTCCTACTTGCTAGCCTGTTACTAGCAAGTGGGATTCAATACCTTTTGCTTTCCTAATACCTTTTTACTATTATATTAATTCCTTTTAATGCATTCCTCCCCCCAAATCCTTGTTTTGTTTTTGTTAGTCTATTTTGCTTCTTTTCCCCCAGAAAATAAATCTGTGCTTTCTGTTTTAGTGTGCATTCCATTCACTGGAAAGGAAAGCAGAGCATATATTGCATATTATAATATAGAATTTATACAGGAGCACATGCATATATTTGTATATTTTATTTATTACATAAGTACACTACATAAATACATATTATATTACAGAAGAACACACAGATCTTCCAGCACACCAAATACACTATGAAACACACTATGAAGCATGCTGGAAAGGCAGTTGGCAATCGCAAGCTTTCAGGGAGGAGAAGAAGAGGGGGTAGAGGGAGAGCTGTAAGTTCCCAAGCCACCCTCCTCTTCCCCCCCCTTCCCTGCCAAACTGAGACACAGCCTCTTTTCTACAACTAGCAGGCATGAGGCTTCTGGTTCTACTGGCAGCAAGGAGAGGGGAGCAGTGCCACTGCCTGAGTCTGCATCCTCACCAGGAGCACCAGCCATAGCCCCCCTGCCCCATGACAACAGGCAGCACCAGCATAACGGTCTCCTCCATCTCCATTTCACTTCCTATCCTGAGCCTTCTGATGCCAGAGGAAGAGTTTGAGCTGGAGTTGGATCTGAGTGGAGTGCAATAGCAAGAGAAATTCTGGGGAAACACAGCGAATCATCTGAGTTTGTGCTCCACATCCCTCAAGTTTAGAGCCAGGTCTCCTTCCCCTGAAGGCACTTTGGAGGAGGTCCAGGTAGAGGTTGTGAAGGCAAGTGGCTCAGCTGAGTCAGCTCCTCTTGTTGCTGTGCCTCTGCTGAGGAGGGGGAAAAGGCAATATCCATACATGCACCTGCACCCCAGAAGTGAGTTAGTAATGTGGTTTGGGATCATTCTGAGCTGGCAGATGATCCCACATATGCTATCTGCCTGCACTGCTGAGCCAAAACCACCTGGGGGGAATAAAACATATGAGCACCACAGGGATGCTGATGCATCTCTGCAGGCATCACCCCCATTCCCTTACTCCTTCTCAGCCTGGCACCGGTGCCAGCATGCCCAAAAAGAAGTCCCCCTCTCGCTGCAAAGCCCCATCCCCCCAAAGCAGAGGCAGACTACACTGGAACACAGGGAAAGGCAGAAAGAAAGAGGGGCACATTGCAACTGTGAACGAGATCACCCAGAGTATTAGGGAGATGCTTTCTGTAGATGACCAGCCTTTCTCCTTAGTTGAGTGGCCAGGCTTCATGGGGGGCCATGAACTTTTTGGTGTAGGGGTGCTCATTGGGCAGGGCAAGCTGACCCATGGGTCATGGTCACCGACAATGGGCCCAATATGGTCAAGGTGGTCCATGATGCCAACTTTGTTGACATCTGCTGTGTGGCATACAAGTTCCACCTCATTGTCAGGGATGTCGTGGCGGGGGACAGGGCTGCCAGTAACAGCACCAGCACCACCAGCAAGCTCATTTTCAAATGCAGGAAGGTGGTTGGCTACTTCCACCAGAGTATTAAGGGGGAGAAACAGGGCAAACAGGCAAAGCTGAACATCCCACAGCACACAATCATGCAGGATGTGGAGACTCAATGGAACTCCACATACATGATGCATGAGAGGCTGGTGGAGCAACAGAAGGCCATCCATGAAATAGCCTTGCTTGGGGAGATTGGGATCAGTGGCCCCCTTAACAGAGCTGAGTGGGATACCATCTCCCAGATCTTGATGGTCCTCAAGCCCTTCCTTGAGGCCACCGAGAGCCTCAGCACAGGGGATGCCCTCCTTAGCCAGGTGTAGTGAGGGTTCTTCAGAACCAAATGGAGAAGTTCCAAGGGATCAATGTTCCGGATGGGGCAAGCCACTGTCACCAGATATGCTTGTGGCTGAAAGAAGGCATCAGGAAATGGCTTGATCCCTTGCAGTCCAGTCCAGTCTACATGCTGGCTGCCATGTGTGACCCAAGGGTGAAAGGGAGCATCAGCATATATGGCAGCAAAACCCTGAATCAGTGGATGCAGGTGCTGATGAACAGAGTCAGGGAGGCAAAAGGGTGGAGGTGGGGGGACGTGGAAGAGGGGAATCCATTGTCCCATGCCAGCATGCATCCACCAGCCAGTCTCCTCCTCCACCACTGGTGCTGCCAATGTGGGCCAAGGGCATGGCTTCCATGGTGGGGTCCAGAGGCACCAGACAAGGCTGAGGCTTGCTGGTTGCATTGGAGTTGTGAGGCTCCAGGTGAGCTGAACTTAGCTGCCTGGGATGCTGGCTTTCAGGTTGGAAAAACCTTTGTCAGGCTGAGGCAGCACCTGCAGTTAGTGTGTGTGCTATTCCTGGATGGAAGGAATAATCAGAGGCTGGCATGCAATGCAAGCAAGAAAGCCTGTCCATGAAAATGGAAATGGAGGTATCAGGGGGTAAAGGGTTTTCAATCTGAAAGCTTGCTAAGCTATATTTCTCCAACTATTCAGTTGGTCTACTAAATGATATCAGATTGACCCAAAGAACCTTGTCTGTTATGTCCTTAGACCAACTTGGCTACAACCTACACCCGTACCACCTGTCACTGGTCAGCTGACTGGAAGGATGCAGGGTCCTGACCACATCTAAGCCCCAGGGCTGGGGGTGGTAGGGAGAGTTCTCTGGCAGATGATTAGGAAGAAGCTCCTGCAGGAAAGGAAAGAAAGGCTTTGTGACAGTTTGGCTGCCTGAGATGCTAGTGGTACTGTGCTGCTTACTTACCTGTCGTTATTGAAAGTGATGGACCAGGATGAGGTTGTAGGGGAGGAGGAAGCCTAATTGGGGCACACTACCATGTCATGTAGAGGCCCCAGCACCAGTGAGGGTGTGCCTTAACACATATAAAATCACACGTCACAAGTTTTGCTTTTCAGCATCACAAGGTACGGTTTCCCAGAAACCCATGCACCTATCTCCTTGAAATGTGGCAGGCTTTGTGGTGTCAGTAGGGGCTACCATGCCTGCTGTTATGCCCCCTATGCCGTCATACTTATAAATGACAAGAGTTTTACTCTGAACAGTTTGAGGTGCAGTTTTCTAGAAACCCCTGCACCTATTCCCTTGAAACTTGACATGTTTTGTGGCCTCTGCAGGGGCTACTCTCTCTGCTGCTTTCATTCAAATCACAGAAAAAATAACAAAGTTATAGGCATTTTTGTGATTTTCCATTATAGACTATGGGTGAAATGCTGAAACAGTGTTGAAACAGTTTCAATTAAATGAAAGGGCACAGTGCTGTGAAACAGTGAAATGAAGCACTGTCCCTTCGAAGTGGAAGTCGAAATGGAGCAGTGCTGTTTTGCACAACCCTAATAGATACTAATGTTTGGTAGAGAGCTGGAGATTTTAACTGAGGTATATTCTGGACAACAAGGATGGTGAATAAATATTTTAGATTTTTCACATATCACTCTCTTTTAGATCCTGCAAAAAACCTGCTATTTTTTCTGAACTGTTATGATGTTATAAATTATGCTAAAGTTAACTGACATTATTGAGGTGGTACACATATCTAGGCTAAATACTGCAAAAGTCCCCTCAGTGCACTTGGAGGCCCAGTTCAATTGAGACCATCATTAATAAACACCTACCTTGTCTTGCCTTTGGATTCTTATACCATGTTTGAGAAGCAGAAATTAGGTCTCTTCCTTTGCAGGTTTAACTATCAAAAAGAAAAAAAAAGAGAAAAAATACATGAGTAGATGTACAGCTTGTGAATGGATAATTATCGTATGTCTTTAACAAGATCTGCACAATGAATGGTGTCAATATGCCATCAGAATCCATATGCTCTATCCAGCATGACACACAAGATGACATAAAATGATCCACTTGCTAAAAAAAGACAACAACTGAAAGATAGAAATGCTGGATGATGATATGGCAAGTTAGGAAACAAAGAAATGCATAGATTGTGGACATATTTTATTATTGTGAAAGACCAGAATATACTCTATTCTAACAAGGATATTGTTCTGTTACTTTTTGTTGTTGAAAGGGTTGAAAAGCAATTGAGAATATGGCCTGTGTCCAAATCTTACCATGTATAGGATATCAAAGACTTAGGGGTTTTTGATTGATTTTTCATATTGAAAGTTACCATTCCTGCTTCAATATTCAAGTTTCCCTTTATATCAAAGATTTTCCTGGTGCCTGGTCTTATTTTTTTTTCTTGGACTTCATGCTGTTTTGTAACCCTTTCGCTCAGGCATACCTATTGAATCAGAAAACATAGTTTAACCTTTCTCTCTTCTCCTGTGAGAGATAAATGTAAGGGAGATATGTAATAAATATAACCAGAATTAAAGCTATTACTCCCTAACTGGTAGTTAAAATTGAATTAACCCTTCTGTTGAGTCAGGTTTCAGTTCAGTCCTAAGAGTGTAATGCTTCCTTTTCCACATTTTTTACAAACATTAACATGTATGGAAATGTACTATTTATTAATAGTTCTCATACCTACTGGTGATTTTATATTGTATTGTAGAATAAGCTTCACATATTCATTTTGAAAAGGAATAATGCTACTTTAGAAATCCCACAATACTTTTTTGGTTAGTGTTCTATAACATGGTTTGGTGGATGCAGTTCAGTTTCTAATAGACAATTTATGATTTTCATCTCAGTTGTTTGTACCATCAAGTTAAGCTAGCTAACTGTGTTGTAACAAGGAAAAATGTGAATTCCTTGTGAATAATGGATTGTTCAGGTTAGTGTCTGACCCAAAACAAAGAGTTTTTTTTGATAAACCCAACATGTTTTGTTTAATCCAAATTGAAATAGGTTGTTTGTTTCCTATTATTTAACCCTTCTTTTATCCTCTTCCTTTTTGGTAAGATGCCAAATAAAACATTTTTTGGAAATGAAAAATCAAGTGTTCTGTTTAGAAAAGGTTAAGGCCAAAAACTTAGACTTTTCTAAATTTGTTTTTTTGCTGTTGGTTTTCTGTCTGTAGTGTAATTGCTGAGTTCAGCCTGAATTTGTGAATAATTTTGGTCCCTTGGCAACCACATCATATTCTTTGACAAATTTACTGTTTATGAAAAAAAATGTATTGGGAACTCAGTTTTTCTAAAGGTGTGGGGTGTGAGTGCTGCAGAGTGAATCCAACTTTAAGGGAGGAGGCAGGCAGAATATTTAGTGCATAAGTAGCTGTTGTGTATCCATTTTTTTCTTTAAAAGAACATTTGGTTGGAAGGAAAAACTTTAAAAACATAGCTAAAACATAGCTACCATGACGGTGTCTGCTGTGTATTGGCGAAACCTGTAAAACAGTAGTTTGGGGGTCCAAACTGTCCCATGTACCGCAACAAATTCTTACAGAATTTAACTGAAAATATTTATGGAAAAATTTAAGAGGAGCTTTGTGTTCAGCAACTCAATTTGCTATATAAAAAATGTCAATGTTGGGAGATTTTGTACCAGTTTGCTGACAGCTAAAGTGTCAGTAATGATAATCCACGCTGTAACTTAACATGATTCCCTTGGGTGACAAAAACAATCCACTGATTTTAAGCTCCGGACCCATATCTGTCCGAGGTTGGGGATGACAATACACAGATTTTTGGCCCTGGCCCTGGCCCTGGCCCTGGACAGCCCTGAGTCTTGACCTAGACACTGGGGCTGTCTGGTCTGGGGCTAATAAATCAGTTGACTGGCCACCCTGAATGTGGGGCTGCAGGCACCCAGCTTTCAACTTGCTGGTGCAGGAGCAGCCTGGAATTATAATTCCAGTCTCTCCCTGTACTAGTAAAACTGTTGGGATTTGATCCTGGATCCCAAATTCATGCCTTCTGCCATGCAAATATGGCATAGCAAGAAGTGCAATTGTTGGGACTGAGGATCAGATTCCATCATGCCATTAAATGAATGTGTGCCAGGAGTGCAAGTGTCACGTCCACTATTATGGGTAGGTTCAGGATTTCCTAAAGGGGAGTGGTCAACCACCATGGGGGGATGGGGTGAAGCGTGACTGCAGCCCCCAAGTTGTGGGCGCTGGGGAGCTGGGCAGGATGTGAGTACGTGAAGAAGGGTTGATTTGCTCCCTGTTTATACCACTGTTACTGTTCCCAGGTGACCAGAAGATGGGGGCTGGGCCTAGAGCTGCTCCTGTCCTGCTTCACCTGGAGCCTGTGGGAAGTGGCTGTGCAGGTAGCCAAGCTCAACTGGAGACAATAATGACAATGTGCAGTTTTCTTCTTCCAGCCCTTGCTCCCTGCCTGCTTCTGCCCCAAATATGTTTACCATTGGCTGGGAACAGACACTGGAAGGAGTAACTTGTGTCCCTGGCAATGGTCACTCCCAGCAAAGCTGCTCCCTTAGTGTGGGATAGGAGCCAGACAGGAGTAGCTCTGATGCTTCCCCTGTGCCTCTGTCAGGTGGGGACAATGGTGGCAGCATGCAGATTATTTTGTCCAGTGCCTGCTCTCAGCCAGTGCTGGAAAGGAGAACCTTTGTTCTGCTGCTGCCATGCCCTGCTGAGCCTTGTACCCCTCAGAGCATCAGTGCACAGCTGGAGTACAGCAGGAGTAGCTCTGGGGCTCCCTTTGAGCCTGGAGCTGCTGGGGACAGTTGCAGTGGAAGGGGAGATGCAACTGCACCACCGTACTATCCTGGTTCCACCCCTGTCCATAATCATTCCAGCCATTTACTCATTGAGAAGTAGCTATTGTCTGTTCCTCCAACTAGTTGTGAGGCAGTATAAAAGCACCTACTGTGGTGACTGCCCTAGCAGAGCTACTATCTGCCTACTCTGGACCCTGATATAACTTAATGGTGTTACAAAACCAATGTAGTCACACCAATGTTAATGTGTTGTTGTATATCCAAGACTTCAGGTCAGGTCAGGTTTGTCTGCTATCGTAATTACAGTAGATGGTACTACCTGTGATTGTTAATGCTGACTGCAGTTAAATAACCTGGCAAGTTCCAGGGTTCTAAAGCTTTGGGAAGATGAGCACCTTAAGGCAGGGGGTACTAGTCTTACACCTGGTGGCAGAAAGGCCACCAAAAGTTGTGGAACTGAGGTCCACTCCATAATAAGGTAGACTGGGCCCTTTAACCCTGGCTGGCAACCAGTCTAAAAGCAGAGCCCCAATAGATGGACAAATGGATAATCTCCTTTGTTCCAGCAGCTCCTGCAGCCAATTTGGTTCCATACATACTGGCATATGCCTTTCCTTTGGATTAAACCAATAAGGCTGAAAAGGGGGCACTGATATCTGGGCATCTCAGTGTCTCCACGTATACTGTTCAGGCTTTTACACCCTGGATAGTAACTCTAACTTCCCCCCCCCCTTTTTTTTTTCCCCAAATGAGGGTTCAACATGGGAGGCAGCAGTTACAAGTTATAAATCCAACTCATTTGGTGGAAAGAGGGACACTACAGGTTGCTTCTGCTGCTGGGAGAGAATATTGTATCTCATTTATCAGCTATTACCTGACTTAAGCTTACTTTCTAGTAAGGTGCTGATCTGCCATGGTCTGCCTGCTTCAGTGTGTGCTTGGAGCTAAAAGAAAACTTGAAAAGCAGATTACATCACTGCACCAGACAAAAAGAAAAAGAAAATCAATACTTTGCATTTCAACATAGAATGTTAGGACCGTGTGTACTGGCCTGACTGACAATCTTGTGAATATTTCTGATGGTCATAAGACAGCTGTGATAGGTATAGATATTAAACAAGCTGAACATTGACATTGCAGCACTGCAAGAGACATGCCTGGCCTTGGATGGCTCTTCAAGAGAAAAATATTACACATTCTTTTGACAAGTGAAATCTCCTGGAGATATACATGAACATGGCGTAAGCTTTACTGTTAGAAACAATCTTCTCAAAATGATAGTCCATCAAACAGTTCTAAGAGGATCCTCACGCTCTGCCTTTTTACTTCAGAAGACACTGTCCCCTTAGTAAGTGCCTGTGTTGGGAGAAGGTGTCTGGGGAGGGTTGTGGCTTGCATGGAGGGGGAGAGTAGGGAGCAGCCCAGTTTCACAGAGCCCCTGGCAGCCTGAGCCCCATGCTCCTGCCACCTTGCTTTTGACCCCATTGGCGCTAGCCCCAGTGCACCAGTGTAGGCCCCGCGTTCCCACCTGGGTGTTACTGTGCTCCATGCAGCCACTTTCTGCCCCTTTCCCCAACTGCCACTGCTATTTTCCTGCTCACCCCGTGCCCTCCCACTGGCACCATGTGGTTCCCAGGACTGCAAGAACTGGTCCAGCTGGTCCTGAGGACTGGGGTGATCACCCATGGTCCTCCCCTGCCTCCCTCTCTCCCCCCACTTCATATCTGTATTTCCTTCACTGGAGGGAGGCACGAACAGCCCAAGCCAGAAGCCTCCAGCAGCCCCTGCTAGGCAGAGGCTTCTGCCTGGGACTTAAGGGACTGGAGTGGGGGTGCAGGGCCAGGCTAGACTTGCTGCTGTGGCTGTTTAGTTCTGCTGCCAGTTCCCCATGGGTCCTGTTGCCCAGGCTCTTGTCATCTTTGACAGGCAGCCAAAGGCACATAAATATTAATTTTCTAAATTTTTAGGGGCCTCCCCAGACCGGATTGAATAGCCTGGTGGGCTGATTGCAGCCCACAGGCCGTATTTTGCCCACTCCTGGTCTAGTGCTATCAGTATTAATCTCCTTGGCCTTCCAGTTTAAATTTCTTGTTCTCATCTGACTCTAAGTGGTTGCTGACTCTACTATTTGTGACCTTGCTAGCATGGAATCCTCCTAGCATACATACGGTCTCATGGTTCTACTATGCTTTACAGTACACACTGCATTTTGTACAACACTGCTCTCAGCTAATCAAAGTCCTCTGCTGGTAGTTTAATGTTCAGCAGCAGGGTTTTATCACAGTACTTACCTATACTCCATACATTCTATTCCTTATTAAATCTCTCTAATGAATAAAAATATTGTGTGCTCCCCATTTTCCCCAGTCAATGTAATTTCTCCCTTTATTTTTAAAATTCCACATGCATAAACTCCCACTAAGGTCTTATTTTTTCATAATAGTTTTAGTAAAAGCCAGCCTATTAGCATAAAGTATCTTTATGGTAATATGGTGGGAATTTACTCTCTAAGTAGACATTTAGAGTTTGCACTAGTTTATGGTTAACCATAAAGTTAAAAACAGTTCCCTGCCATTGCTACTCAGCTTTGACTTTGAGAGAAAAGCTCTGAAAGTAACTGATAATTCAGTTACTGCATGTATTCAGTGCCTTACCTCACTGCTGAGACTGTCAATGAAACATGAGTGTTTTCTATATACAATTGTAATACCTATATATTTATTTAAAATAAATGTTGTACACAGAATGGAACTAGTTAGCTAATTAAAACTAGCACAAATATACTGTTTTTTCCATATGGTATAGTTTACAGATAAAGTATCAGTCTTGAATTTAAATTAGTCCTTTAGTAATGTTTGTCACTAAATTACCACTATTCTTTCTTTTTTATTTCCTTATTTATTATCTTGGTTTACTTGGTCAACGTGAAAGAGCATATTTTCCATTTCAAAATGTAATTAATAATGAAAGCAGTGATAATTCTTTCTTACTTAACAGTAAGGACTGCTAGAATTCAACTGATTGAAAAGCACAATTTAAGAGTTAGCAAAATTCTCTTTTAAAAATAGATTTTGTATATTTGCGTATTTTCTATTTGATCATTGTGAAATTAACATCATGATATGGATTTCTACCTTCTTTTGTAGTTTAGTATCACATATTATGTTCTCCTGCTCTAGAGTATTATGTTAGTTAATTAGCTTTGAAAATTAGGACATTTTAAAAATCTTGTTTTGTGAAGACTATAATAATGCTCCACTTTAATAAAAATATAACAACTATTTACAGGCACTTCATGTGTTTTAAACAAATAGACATTAAGAGCTTATACTAAACACTAGCTTGTAATAAATGAAAGGCAGACTATTTGTAGTGTTTCCTTGCTTGACAAATTAGCGTGTTCTGAGATATTTGGATAAAAGTTGCTTTGAATATAGAAATACTATGAAGTAATTAGTGCATTATCCAGTAAAAAAAAACTACATGAAAAGTATGAAAGCGCTTAGATAGTAATTTTTTTGTTATTGGGTGATAGACATAGTCCACAGTTATTGTTCCCAAGACAAATAATATTGTTTCTTTTCGTATCTGATGATAGTATTTATCAGAGGCCATTTACTTGTCCAACTACAGAATGACATAATAGTCAACAAAGGATTGAATTACTATATGCAGTCTGTGAATCAGTGATCCAATTTAGATGTGTACTTTGGTAAGTGTGTGGATATCTATGACAAGTGGGTGATACACTTAAATGGGATATTCTGTAAGTGCCTAGAAACCAAAACATCTATGTTATGAGTTTGAACTCTGGCTTTCTTGATACCAATATACTTTTTGTATCTTCATTATGCTTCTTAGTTCATCTCTTTGCAGCTCAATGGGCATTTTATTCATTAAACACTTTGACATGACTGAATATGAAATTGCTAGAGTCATAAGAGACAATTGCTTTGTCTTTTTATATGATGTTTTTTATTCTAAGAAGGGTCTCTTTATACTTGACGTATATTCTTAAATAAAATTAATTTCCTGTGGCTGGCTATCAGTTACAGCACTACTGTTCCCTGTTCCCTGTCACTTACTGTTACCATGGTGATGGGAATCATTTAAGTACCTGAATACATAGAATTGTATATTATTGTACATCTCTATCTATTCCTTACATTAATGCACATTAATATTTATGCTAATCTATAATAGCAGTCCAGGTTTGGTGAAAAACAGAGTTGTTGTTTAAAAAAGCGTATGTATTATGGGAAATACCTAGGACCTGGTTCTACTATCCTCATGAGGGAATAGTATCTTACTAAATTGAGTAGTCCTATAGACTATAGACTTTGGTTAAGACTCCTGGTCTGAGGAAAGTGCTATTCAGCACTGGCAGCGGTGGTAAAATTGAGCCAATTAAGGATGTAGTATGTCCATCCTTCCTGCAGTTTGAACCAAGCCTTTCCTCACTCTCCCAGTTTGAAGGCTAGTTTATGAAGATACCATAAATCTGGTGCAGTTTGCTTCTCCTCCACATCAAAAGAAGTACCAAGAATCTGATTCCAGATCTTCGCTTTGAGCTTAATTCTGGAAAATAGTAACAATATCCTGCCCCTTGAAAGGTGCAGATCATTAAGTGCACAATGTAGCTTGTAATGAGCTCCTGATTGGCTATGGTAAAGGAAACCCATCCTTCTTCATTTAAATATTTGAGAATATGCTTAATGGTAATCATTGGGAACCAAATGAATCCAAGCATTTTTAGTTCCTCTTTCCCATAATATATTGAACAAATTATATAAATCTGGTAAACCCAGGGAGAAAAGGTTATCATTTACTTAAATAAAAATGTTTTGTGACTTTTAGTTTTTACCCTCCTTTCTTTGACCTCTGAAGTCTCTT
>NW_017728951.1:52385117-52403579 GCF_001723895.1 Crocodylus porosus
CCACATCCCCCCACATCTTAGTGTCATCAGCAAATTTGAACAGGGTGCTTTTTACCCCCTCGTCCAAATCACTGATGAACATGTTGAACGGTGCAGGCCCGAGGACAGAGCCCTGCGGAACCCCACTGCCCACGTCCCTCCAGGCCGAAAATGTCCCATCCACTACTACTCTCTGGGTGCGGCCCCCCAGCCAGTTGGCAACCCAATTGACTGTGTGGGTCTCGACACCACAGTCCCCCAGTTTCTTAATGAGAACAGGGTGAGAGACAGTGTCAAAGGCCTTCCAAAAGTCCAGGAAGACTTTTCCACTGCTATTTTTCAAATATTATTCACTATTGAGTGGAACAGCACCTTTTTAACCAAATAGCTTCAGTTTTTAGTGTGACCTCCTACCATTTTGAAATCCCTCTTCTGTTTTGTTCAGACCTTTCCTATTAAGGTTAGGAAGTTATAAAATCCTTAAGATTTCTTTCTGAGGATTAGCTAGTCACAGTCATAATATATTGTTAGGAACACTGTCTGCCAAGTGATTTCTTCTACTACATCATTTTCAAAGGGCGTGATAATTGCATTCCAAGGAAGAGCAAGCACCTTAAGAAAGCATTGATAAAATTAATTTAAATATTTTGTAATTCACCCATTTTTCCTATAATTTTTTTCAATAGTTGGGATATACATTTAATTTATGAAATAAGAAACACGGATTATGTCAGCTAGTAGGAAGTTTTAACAGTATGACTGCTGTAAAAATTTCATCAACTCCTTTCAGAAAAAGTAAGTAAAAAAACCACTTAGGAGCATGCTCAGTAAGAATCTGCTTAGTTTTCCCTTTTATTTTAAAGAAAGCTTAATGAAATTTCACTTTCTTTCTGACATATCAGTGCATGTTCTCCCTGCCCAGTCTGACAGGTTGAGAGCCTGCTGCTTGGCAGTTGCTAATAGGATAATTTGCATGAAGTGATTGTAAATGACTCAGAGAGCACACATAGTTGTTTCTGGAGGACTGTGCTATCTTAACACCAGTAAAATGAATTCCAGACTCATGAAAAACTGCCAGTCATAAAGTTTTAGGATTTTTCCATATTATTTTTTCTACACACTGCATTATTTCAGAATTTTGAACTCTTTTTACTATTATCACTATTCAAAGAAACTTTGTTTCCAGTTTTAAAGTCACAGTTATCACAATATAGAAAAGAAACATGCTGTGGTTTTGTTTGAAATGATTGAAAAGGAACAGAAAACATTTTTATTTTTCAAGTTCTATATTTTGGTTTTGGTTTTTGTGGCGATTATAATCTTACATTCCTTTATTCAGATGGATGACTCCTTGTAGGACTGAAAAGGTTTGAACTTAAGCTGACCCATAAAGTTTATCAATTTTTTTGCTAAGCTTAATTAAGCAGGGAGTATTTTTCACCTGTGCCTTTAAAAAAAATCCTAAAAAATCTTCAGTAATGGGTAATTAAATAATAGGAAGTAGTGTGAAAGTAAGTCACAGAGGGGATGTCAGGGTTCCTTCAGCAAACTTAATTCAGCCAAAGTCCTTGTTGCAACATTTCCAGAGTATATTTGAAAATGTAAGTAAATAGAATATATTATGCACAAACAAGGCAAACATAATACAATGTCACCAAGTTCAGACTAATCTAAAACCTTGTAAAAATCCCTTGTATCTCCTTACTTCTTATTTAACTCTTTAAATGAGCTGTTAAAATATGTTTTGCTTTTTTTAAAACTGAGGGCTCTGCCATACATTTATATTAAAGCTGGATAGAAACAAGTTATACAGTCATTACACATTTTCAAGCACTAACTTTATATCTGGTTGGCTCTTTTATATCTGGAGAGTCATTTTTATCATGTGATAATTACTTTGCACATGTGGACACTCTAAATTTACTGTGCAGTTAAACAGTTAATTGTGTAATATATGTAATGTGTAGCAGGCACTTGATATTTCTTTTTTGTTGCTTTTTCTTGTTTCTTCTTGTTATTCTTTCTTCTTCCTCCTCTTCATCCTCTCTTTTTTTAACTCCTGGAACTATGTACTTGTGACAGGAGTACCTCTACTGGAATCTTCTATCAGGTTTTAGATTAGTCTAAACTTGGTGACATTGTATTATGTTTGCCTTGTTTGTGCATAATATATTCTATTTACTTACATTTTCTATCCTGTTATGGGCCAACCACCTGCCTACTCACCTGCCATGCTTTGATCTTGATTAATTAAGGGATGTTAATTAGCAGGAGGCTGCCCATTTTATTTGCCCCGGTGCCAGGGGGCACTATCTGCCTTCCTGGCGCTTTGCTGCCCCCCCCGCTCTGTATGGGCAGGGCTGATGCAGTTTATATTCCCATCTTGGAAGAAGGGATGCTCTAAAAGGGTAGATTATGAACTGAATCTCAATTTGCTTCCTGGGCTGCCCTTTTCCTGTATAAAAAGTCTTGAATATCAATGCTCTTGTTGTTTTTGTTTCCTGGAGTTAATGGTTTACCAAATAAATCTATATGCTATATTCACCATATCAAGTGTTTTGAAATTTTAATGATACTCTGAATGAGTCATCTTCAAGAAATAATTAGAAAAAATAATTGATGGTAGGAAACAAACTGAAAAGTACTGCAGTAGATCTGATAGAAAATGACTAATGTAGACATATGATAGCTTGTTGTCCTCTCTAGGAAACAAGGGATTCTGCTTGATGCCTTGTCTCCTAGGGTGTGTTCAGACAAGTGTGCACATTTGTGGCACTGCACACTGCATGTACCATACATGCAGGCATTCCACATGCTGCTAATTTGCAGCATGGGGGGGGAAGGAGGGGTATGATGCTGGGAGATCATGGCATAAAAAAAAAACACCTGAAAAGATAGGAAATAGGATAAATAATTGTTCCTAAAGATATGTAGTGATGGCTACCTATATACAGCTGTTAACAGTACCCTGTGATTTCAGTTGTTCCTGTAACTCCTGTGGCCCTGTATTCACTGGAACTAGAGCTACAGGAACTGTGAGGGAAATTATCATATGCCTTGGTTTCCTGACACAGCAAAATTGCACCACTTTTTCTGTTCTTTTTTACTTTTGCAGTCAGAAAGAAAAGGTCCATCCATCCTAAATACACTGCTGTGTGAGAAACTCTAGTTAGTTTGAGACAAATCTTCTCAAGACAAGTTTGCATATGACTGTATAGTACTATCCTGATATAAGAAACATTATTAAAGCCAATAAATGTAACTAGTCTCTAGTCTCTTAATATTTATAAATTAGGACTATTGAGAACATTTTCATTTTAAAATACAGTGTTAAGTTTTTTGTTTGTTTCCAACATTGTTGGCAATTTTAAATGAAATGTCATATTCTAACACTTAAAAATGTGGTACATATGAATCTGATCAAATAAATGTCAGTGGTTGTATAGCATTAGATTTAATGTGGAAAAGTAAGTTACTTATCCTCTCCTAAGAATACTGGGTAACTGTTTACTAAGATAAACTACACAAATTTTACAAAAGAGAGAATGTAAAGAGACCTTTACAGAGTTTTATCCTTATTTATCCTTATAGGGTAAGTTGTGCTCCCTCTCAAAATGTACTGTTTATTGCAGGAGACTGGAAGTCCATTGCAGAGTCCCTAAAATGCCAGTTTTTCTCTACTATATTCCCTGCTTGCCAGTGGATCACCTACTGATGCCTCAGCTGCCCTTACATTAGAAGAAACAATAAAATAAACACAGACACAAAATAATTCAGTTCATGAATACAAACAACTTTTTTGCAAAGGACAATATTAAAAGTATTAATGAGCCCTGGCATGCTATGGGGAACAGACTTGGTTTTAAAAGCTTAGGGGTTTTTTTTTATTATTTTACATATATCCCATAACCTTTCTATTTTCATCTTTGGGAGGCTCTGCCCAGGTCAATTAATATCTCTAATGTATAATAAATGCCATTATTTAATTCAGTGATTTACCTGGCTTCCTTTGCAGGGTAAACAGACAGATGAGTGAGCAGATGAAGGAATGCCTGGGGAAAATGAGCACTTGGGTCATGGTTAAATGTACATTTGTTGAAATTTCTTATAATTGATAGAATTAACATTTAATTTCTCAGAGAACAAAAAAGACATCTTTACTTTTATATAGTAAGTTGCACTTTAAATTTCTTTGAACTCATTCATTTATTAACACGGGAAAGTATACTTGGAAACCCTTTTTGGTTTATAAGTGATATTAAGTCTCAGAATATCTTGGCATTTTAATATATAGTATCATAGTCGGTAGGATTGGAAGGGACCTGATCAGATCATCAAGTCTGACCCCGTGCCATGGCAGGAAAAGGTACTGGGATCAAATAACCCCAGCAAGGTGTTCGTCTAGCCTCCACTTAAAGACCCCCAGGGTAGGAGCCAGCACCACTTTGCTTGCCAGTTGGTTCCAGATCCTAGCCACCCTGACAATGAAGTAGTGCCTCCTGATGTCTAGACTGAATCTACTCTCTGCCAGCTTGTGACTGTTATTTCTAGTCACTCTTGGTCATGCTCAGGGGAACAGGGGCTCCCCCAATGCCTGCTGGTCCCCTCTGACTAGTTTGTAAAAGGCCACTAGATCCCCCCTCAGCCTTCTCTTGTGGAAGCTGAACAGGTTCAGGTCCCTTAGCCTCTCCTCATAGGGCCTGCCCTGCTGCCCCTTGATCATGTGAGTGACCCTCCTCTGGACCCTTCCCATGTGGTCCACATCCCTCTTGAAGTGTGGCACCCAGAACTGGACACAGTACTCTAACTGTGGCCTGACCAGTGTTGCATAGAAGGGGAGGATCACTTTCTTGGAACTGCTCGAGATGCAGTTGTGGATGGATGACAAGGTATGGTTGGCCTTCCTGACTGCATCCCCACACTGCCGGCCCATGTTCATCTTGGCATCAGTAATGATTCCAAGATCCTTTTCTGCCTCTGCATTGATGAGAAGGGAGTTCCCCAGCCTGTAGATATGCTGCTGGTTCTTCCTCCCCAGATGCAGTACCTTGCACTTGTCAGTGTTGAAACCCATCCTGTTCTTCTCCGTTCACCCATGTAACCTGTCTAGTGATTCCAGCCTATTCCTCCCTTCTAGCGTGCCCATGTCCCCCCCCACATCTTAGTGTCATCAGCGAATTTGAACAGGGTGCTTTTTACACCCTTGTCCAAGTCACTGATGAAGATATTGAACAGCGTGGGCCCGAGGACTTAGCCCTGGGGGATCCCACTTCCCACATCTGTCCAGGTTGAAAACGACCCATCCACCACCACTCTCTGGGTGCGGCCCTCCAGGCAGTTAGCGACCCATTTGACTGTGTAGGTGTTGACACCACAGTCCCCCGGTTTCTTAATGAGAATGGGGTGAAAGACAGCATCGAAGGCCTTCCTAAAGTCCATAAAGACTATGTCCACTGCTACCTCCGCTTCTAAGGATTTTGTGACTTGGTCATAGAAGGCCACCAGGTTGGTCTGGCAGGACCTACCTCTAATGAACCTGTGTTGGTTGCCCCTAAGCATAACCTCCCCCAGTGGCCCCTCATGGACATGCGCCAGTAAAATTCTCTCAAAAAGTTTACCCAGGATCGAGGTAAGACTAACTGACCTATAGTTTCCTGGGTCCTCTTTCCTCCCTTTTTTTGAAAATGGGACCCACGTTGGCCCTCTTCCTGTCCTCTGGCACCATACGAGAGCACCATGAGTGCTCGTGAAGCCGTGCCAGGGGTCCCGCAATGACTTCAGCTAATTCCCTCAGCACTCTGGAACAGCTGATTTCAATACATCCAGTCCCTCCAGAAGTTCCCTGACTAGATCCTCACTGACCCTTGGCCTGGGTGCACCTCCCCTGGGGCCTGAGGGGGTCCCGGTGGGGCTGATCTGGTCCATCTCAGGAAAATGGAGGCAAAGAAATTGTTAAATACGTTAGCATTGTCATCTGGTGTAACAACCAGATTTCCTACCGTGTCTTGCAGGGGCCCCACATTACTCAGTACCTTCTTTTTGCCCCCTATGTATTTAAAAAATGACTTCTTGTCCTTGATCTGGGTAGCTAGTTCCAGTTCCATCTCCGCCTTGACTGTCCTGACCACCACCCTGAAGCCCTGAGCAACCACAGTATTGTCCTCCCTGGTGATGGCCTCTCCCTGCCATTGGGTGTACATCTCCCTTTTAGCTAGGCAATGTTCCTGTGTTCTTTTGGTGAGCCACGGGGGCTTTTGTGCCCTCTTCCCCCTTTGATACACATTGGGATTACCTCTCTTTGGGCTTGAAGGATCGTCTCCTTAAGGAACGACCACCCTTCTTGGACCCCTGACTCCTCTCCCCTCTGGGACCTCAGTGCCTCCCCAACTATTCTCCTTACCTCATTGAAGTCCACCCTCCTGAAGTCCAGGGCTGCTGCCTTGCTGCAGGCATTTGCTACCTTGTGCTGGATGGTGAGTTCCAGCAGGTGATGATCACTGTCGCCCAGGTGGTTGAGCACCCACAGCTCCCTTACCAGGTCATCGCCCATGGCCAGCACCAGGTCCAACAGGGTGTCTCTCCTGGTGGGGCTGTGCACCTCCTGGGTTAGAGGGAGGTCCTGTATTTTGACTGGGAACCTAAGATTTAATTATTAATTTTTTGAAATGTTATGTCCATTGTCGCATTTGTAGGATTAAATGTAGTATATTTGCTAAACATAGGTCACCAGTATAAATAGCATTAAAGATATGTATCAAATCAACCAGGTTAAAAATAGTTCCTCTAGGTAATGCTGACAGAAGCAACTAAAAACAAATAGATCTGTGAATAACAAAATCATTATAATGACTAGATTTTATAGACATTAGAGCTGGAAGGGACCTCAGAAGATCATCGAGCCCAGCCCCCGCCTCAGGGGCAGGAAGTCAGCAGGCATCATAGGATCCCAGCAAAATAAACATCCAGATGTCTTTTGAAGGCCTTCAGAATAGGTGCTTGAACAACCTCTGGTGGCAATCTATTCCAAACTTTGGGGACTTGGACGGTAAAAAATTTCTTCCTTATGTCCAGCCTGAAATGGTCATGGAGGAGTTTGTGACTGTTCAACTTCGTCATCCCTTGGGGTGCTCTGGTGAACAGACATTCCCCCAGATCCTGGTAAGCACACCTGATGAATTTATATGTGGCCACCAGATCAACCCTGAGCCTGCGCTTTTCCAGGCTGAAGAGTTCCATGGCTCTCAGCCTCTCTTCATAAGGTCAGCTTTCCTGACCTCTGATCATGTATGTGGCTTTCCTCTGCATCCTGTCAAGCTTCTCCACATCATTTTTGAATTGTGGAGCCCAAAATTGGATGCAGTACTCCAGGTGCGGCCTCACTAAGGCAGACTACAATGGGAGGATGACGTCCTGGGATTTACTTGAGTAGCATCTGTGGATGCAAGCAAGCATTTTAGTTGCTTTACTAGCAGCAGTATCACATTGCAGGCTTATATTCATTTTGTGGTCAATCATGACCTCCAAGTGCCTTTCATCCATAGTGCTGGCCAGCATAGCACTGCCGAGCCTATAAGGATGCTGCAAGTTTTTCTTCCCAAGGTGGAAAACCTTGCATTTTTCAGTGTTAAACACCATCAGGTTCTCATCTGCCCATTTTCTGAGCCTGTCCAGGTCAGCCTGGATCACCCTCCTGTCTTCAGGTGTGGACACTTTACCCCAGAGTTTGGTGTCATTGGCAAGCTTGGCCAGTCTGCTTCTGATACCAATGTCTATCATTAATAAAGATGTTAAATAGTATAGGCCCAATGACAGAGCCCTGGAGGACCCCACTGGTCACAGCGTACCACAACAATTGACTTCCATTGACCACCACCCTCATGGTCCTACCACAGAGCAATTCCCCAGCCAGCAGATCGTGGTGTGGCCGAGGCCACAGTTAACCAGTTTTACTAAGAGGTGATCATGGGATACTTTCAAAGGCTTTTTTAAAGTCAAGAGATATGACATCAATCTTTTCTCCTTTGTCCAGGTGATAGGTCACCTGGTCATAGAAGGAAATGAGATTGGTTAAGCAACACCTACCCGCAACAAACCTATGCTGACTATCCCTCAGGATGTTGCCATCAGCCAGTCTGTTAAGAATGGTCTTTTTGATAATCTTTTCTAAGACTGCAGTTAATTTTAAAGCATTCCCTCTGTCTACCCAACTAAGGGGGAGGAAAACAAAAAGAAAAAAGCAAGCACACACCAAGGGGAGGGTGGGGGGACCAAATACACAGACCAGGCACTAGGCAAACACTCTAGCACCCATCATCCATCCTAATATAAACCTGGTTCTATTGTAATCAGTGCTAGAAGTTCAGTGAGAGTTCACCATGTTTATAAAGTCTCACAAACCCATTACCAGTTGGAATCACTAAGTTCCTCAGGTCTTTTCTCAATACTAATATAGTAGCTGGATTAGCTTTTAAACTTGTCCAAGAAGAAAGAATGATTTGTGGATTAAAACATGGAACCAGGAATCAAAAGTAATTCTTCTGCTCTAGGTTGTGCCACAAATTGCCTTTGTGACCTCAGGCAAATAATGTGATTTCTCATAGCCTCAATTCCTTTATAATTCCCTATATAATAATAGTTATAGAAGGATTTATTTGTTAACTTTTGTAATGCTCTGAGAACCTTGAGTGAAAGATGCTTATAGAAATGCAAGATATTACATTAAATGGCAAATGTTATTAACTATGTTGCATTCCGTTATAAGGATTAATATTTCCTTTAATAATTTCACAGCAATAAAACTGGTTCCCTTTACTACTAATGTGAAAATATCACTGCGAAATAACTAGAAAAAATTGTGATGACTGTTCTCTAAATTCTTTCTTTAGATTTAGTTCTTTTTGAGATTTGTTGATGTGTTAATCTACATCCATATTCCAGAGACAACTCTTCTGGTTAAAATATAAATATAAGTAGATATGTTACCATAAAGTTATTGTTACTGTTACTAGTTGTGCAGGAAACAATTATTTAGCTAATATCTTATTTAACTGATGATTTAATTGGTTTTATGTAATAGGAGAAATGTCTATGCAAGTCTCAAAGATGTCTGAACAGTGTAAAAAAAATCTCTTGGCACCAGACAGAACACAAAGAGAAAACAGTCAGTATGGATAATGCCTTCTGCAAAATTAATTAAGTGCTGACACCAAATAGATGGCTTACTAATTCTAAATGTTTCACAGACATTGCATTTGATGCATTACATTATTAACAAACTTCTTTCAATTTCTGATTATCAATAGTTACTATTATACTTATGTACTAAAATTGCGATATCTACTTAGCTATCTCACATCTATTAAATTCATGAAGACATATATTCTTATGAGTATATTTTTAGGAACACTTGTACTATTCCCATATCTTCTTTTTGCAAAACAGATTCAATAAGAAATCCTCTCTAGAGGAATATGTAGCTTTTGAAAAGTTAGAAATACGTATTCTGATAATGAAGATATTGAGGCCCCTGGTGCAGTCATTTAAAGGTGTTATGGGATCTGCTCCCTGATGGCTTATGACGTGCCATGTTTGGGATTGTGCATCGGATCCCAGTTGTGGGATTCTACTCATCAATTCAGGGAGAGCCCAGAACCATGATCAAGATGGCAGTGCAGTCATGGTGATGGACTCTGGCCCTTTTATTGCTGGTTTGCCATTTTGTGGTGCCTTACATTGGGTTCATGATTCTCATCTTTGCCATTTATGCCATGCATTAATTGTGGCATAAATTTAACATGTAGAAAGGTCCTGAATGATATGATTATTTTTGTTACAAGATTAAAGGTGGAAAATGCTAGAGAACAATTGTGAAGTGATATAGAGGTATCTAGGAGTGCAGGTTGTAGCTGTGTTGGTCTAAGGATATAGGCAGACAAGGTTTTTGGGTGAATCTGATATCTTTTATTAAACCAATTTAAATAGTTGGGAAAACAGTTTTTGGCAAGCTCTCAGGTTTAAAAACTCTTTGTCAGGCTGAGGAAGTCTCTGAAGTTGGGCTGTGCTTTTCCTGGATGGAATGAATAGTAAAGAAGCCAGAGGCTGGGCTGGTATCCATGTGAGACAGGCAGTCAGTGAAGATGTAAATTGAAGAGTCAGTAGGTGAGAGACAGGCTGAATGTAGCAGTTGAAAAGTGGAGAGGTACCTGGGGAATTAGATGTGAGACAGGTTATAATGTGTCATAAATCCAATGTCTATATTTAGTACATGATTTTTTGTATTGTGGCAAAGTGGGACTCCCCAACTAACCACAGTGCTATTTTACCCATTTGCCTTTGGGCACGCCACCCACTTGAATTTCCTGCCATGCCTTGTTGTTAATTAATTAGGATATTAATTAAGGTGGGAGGCTGCCCATTCTTGCCCCAATGCCAGGGGGCACTATCAGCGGTTCTGTTCCTCCCCTACACTGCAGCCCAAGCCTCACAGATGGCATCCCGATGACACATTGCTCCCGGCCTACAGCCAGACCAAGCTTAGGCCTCGTTGTCAGGCCTCAGTCACACACACATTCATACCGCCCTCGTCTCACTAGGGCCTCACACACTCCACCCCCTCTCACAGGGTCTCTTTCAAACATCAACACCTCATACTGCTTTGCTACCTCTTGGAGCGGGCCCCTTGGGCTGTAGGCTTTAGCTAACTCATACCTTGGGTGGCAGACTTCATCAAGTCCGAGGTTGGAATGTTTTAAAGTGTTGGTGTTGTTCCTCTTTTTTTCCTTCGAACAATTGCAACCCACAATAGAAAGAAATCCTATTCTTAAAGAGATCTTCCCAGAACCACACATCCTAGCCTTCAAACAAGCACCGAACCTCACTAACTTCATCACCAGAAGCAAACTTCCTCAGGCCCAGAACACACTGAATGGATCCAGACCATGCCATGACAAGAAATGCAAGACCTACCAACACATTTCCACCACCCCCACAATTACTACACCCCACAACATAGCCATAAGCATTCCTGCACCTTACAGCTGTGCCTCCAGAAATGTAATATATCTCATCCAATGCACCAAATTCCCTGATGGAAAATACATAGGAGGGACCAAAGAACAATTGCACACCAAAATAAATGCACACCGGAAATTTACCAAACACAATAATACCCAGTTACCTGTGGGGGCACATTTCTCACAAGAAAACAACTCTCTCTTCAATCTCTCAGTTCTAATCCTCAAAGGGAATTTACAAAACACTTCTCAGAGATGAGCCTATGAACTTCGTCAACCTCCCGGATACAAAAAATCATGGACCAAATATAGACTTTAGATTTATGACACATTATAACCTGCCTGACATCTGACTCCCCAGGTACCTCTCCACTATTCACCTGCTACATTCATCCCCCTGCTCTCCCCTTGCACCCAGCCTGTCTCTCACCTACTGACTCCTCAATTTACATCTTCACTGACTGCCTGTTTCAAATGCATAGCAGCCTCTGGCTTCTTTACTATTCATTCCATCCAGGAAGAGCACAGCTCAACTTCAGAGACTTCTTCAGCCTGACGAAGGGTTTTTAATTCTGAAAGCTTGGCAAAAAATGTTTTCCAACTTTTTAAGTTGGTCTAATAAAAGATGTCAGATTCACTCAAAGAACCTTGTCTGTCTATAGAGGTATCTATCAATTAACTGCAATATTATCAAATCTATCTTTTGTATATTAGAAGTACATAATACTTTTATATATTAGAAGAAACCAAAAATATATTATTATACTTAGATACAAGGCTAATGTGTCCATTGATAGCTGATTGCACACTATATGCAAAATAGGCATTTGCTGTCCATGTACATACATACTGTCCCTTCTGTAATTACTGTAGCTCCACCGACTTAAATACATTTTGTCACATGATTTAAAACTAAGCATATGTTTAAGTGGTTTGGATTGGAGGTCTATGTAGGATTGAGATTGTGGATCTTAAAGTAAACTTACACGTCTGAATGAATTATTAAAACAGCCTTATTGCTTACTTTTTGTGAACTTTTAGAAATGAACTTTTTTACATATGTATTGCCTTAGTCTTTGCCACGAGAAAACTCCATTTTAGTTTGTCAGTTCATTATCTTTAATTATAAGAGATGAAGTCAATAGCACCTTCAGGACTTCTTTATTCACTTTTGATTGGTTATGCATTCTGACCATGATGAGTGTGTTCCTAATATGTAGGAAGGAGAAACTGTGACATTTCCTTGTATAATGGAGCCTTTGCATCATTCACCCACATATATGATTAACCAATAAGATAATCAAAGGAAATTTCCTCTGGATTTTTGTTTCATGAAGTATACCTTTGTTTTGAATAACTCCTTCTCTGCAAGGAGTTCTTTCTATGACTACTCACATTTTAAATTGTATTCCTATAGCCCAACTGAAGGTAGCTGCTGTCATGGAGAATGAGGGGTTGGGGAAGAAGGAAGAGAAGTTTTTTCATGGATTCCTGTTCAGTCAGAGAACATAAATGAAAGTAGATGCTGTGATATAAACCACTGTATCTTTATCTTTCAATGAATGAGGACAAGCAAAACTGAATAGTATGCATCTTCCTCATGCAGACTGCATTTTTTCTGCCTAGTTGTGTCAGTATGTTGGGTTCCAACAAGTTCTAAGCAGCTGTAACATAGGGCATTTATGTGTATGCCAAACAGCATTGGCGTGGAGATGGTTAAGGAGGTTGGGGGTCTAACTTCCCTCATGGCTGTGAGTGACCCAGCTGCCAATTAGACACAGCTGCAGAATGCATTCAGCAGGTGACAGGTTCCAAAGGTACAGGGGAGCTGTTGTGGAAAAAGCAATGTAGGGAGAAACCCTACTGAACAAGGCAGGAAGGAAGCCCCAAAGCATTCAAGGATAGTAAGTGGTGATTTTTTTATTGCTTAAAAGAGGGTTTCTGTGCTAGAAATCAGAAGAAAGTGCAGGTCTATGTACCCTTATGTCTCCTTCCTTAAACAAGAGAAAGTGATAGGCATGGAAATAAAGGAACTAAAGTTTAGGGAAAAAACCCAAGAATGAGAATATAATCATCCATTATTTAGGGCATGAGTTTGAATTTTTTCCACCCTAAAAGGAGAGGAGCCCCAAATAATACAAAGGGATAGCAGATGTAAAATAACTGCTGCCAGACTTGGCCATGAGATAACATGATGGTCACCAACAGAGCACTTTAGAAGCAGAGAAAAAGAATTTTGCACGGCTTCCATCTTATGTTAGTGGCATTGTCTGTTTTCACTGTCATCACCTCAAAAACCTTATAATGTAAGTCTCTCACAATAGATCTTTTCAAAACTTCAGGAGCTAGTTGTAAGGATTAGGCAATAAGTAGTGAAGAAAAACATTTTATAAAATATTATTTGTGTTTGATTCTAGCCTAATGAACTTTGTCATTGGCTTTGCTAATTGTGCTGAAGTGTAATCAAGGAAGAAATTTACAATGCATTCTATCTTCCAATTTATACCATTCTTCTGGCATTACAGCCTAGGGCACAATTGGAAATAACTCAGCTCCTGTGCAAAACATGTCTCTGTGTGTCATAGCTACCAAGACATTATTTCAATATTGGGTCAGGAGATTTCAAGATCCATCAAGCTAAATTCAGTACTGGCATAAGCGTTATACATTTTTATACCAAGGGCTGAATGCTGTCCACTGTAAGTTATCAGGGAAATTACCACTGTGAAATTTAGGAGTCAGAATTATTGAAAACATTCTGACACTACTGGATAGCTGTTGATGTCTTTAAAATGTGCTAAAGAAGTTTGTTTATCCTGTTTGCTTGGAGGGGGTGGGGTTGGGGTTTCTTTGGTTATTTTTTTTTTGGTTTCTGGCCATATACATTTTTTCTCTTTATAGTGCCCGTCTTCATTTTAATATCTAATCCCTTGATTGTATAAGGGATTTAGACTTGATTAATTCCATGTACTGTGAGCAGTCTTATACAAGTGATTTCATTGATGAACACAGGTAAGGACAGATTTCCCCTTCCCTGCTCTCTCTTTCATACCAAACAGCCATAACACACTGTGGGTACTATATTTTTAGGTAAAAATAAATAGCCTGGTTTTATAACAGGATTCTGAAGGAATCCTATTCATGGATGGGAATTTTTGTATATGGTTGTTTCTGTGCAAACTCAAAAAACACTTTTCAGGGATTTTGTCAGTATTCTAGATCTTGGAATAAGAATTGGCTTAGGATGCCACATTTTCCCACTTTTGTTTCCAAAGCCAGTGAATACCAGTTTTATATCAAATGGCCTTGAACCCAGTTAAAATAATTAGTATTAGTCAGCCAGCCGTGTTTCACAGTAAAAATAAGTTTGATGTGGAAAATCATTTGGATATAACAAAATACTTCGTGTAGAGATGGTTACTCCCTTCCCCCTCTTTTTAAATTGAAAGCAGAAAAAATTCCACTGAATTTGGGAGAACAAAAAGATGAGTAATTTGTTTTGTGCATTATGACCAATATAATAAAGATAGTGGAATTGGAATTTTGTTGACAACTTGCAAGCTGGAAGAGAGCCTAGTTCAATTTCTCATACTTCTAGCTCAGCAGTTCTAATGTAAATTAGCCTTCTGTTAGGGAAATACCCAGGTATGACTGAATAGGCACAGAGAACAGATTTATTGATTAAGGTCATATAATTTAATACAAAGTTTACTTTATTTTCATAACTACATTTAGAATATTTTATTTTAAATGTAATATTAAGTGGGTAAGAGAATTTACAATAGCAGTAATCCTAGACTTCAGTGAAACCATGCAGGAATTGGGTTGAACTGTTTTAATTAACTAATTCATTTTGAGAGGTTTTTGTTTTGTTGAAAAGACTTTGAAAACCAAGTTGTCATCATCTTCATTGTTGTTCTTATTGTGAAAGCTTATAAAATATTCTTCATGAATAAATGTTCCCCTAAAACTTAATAACACATCTGGTATATCTAAAAGCTAAAAGATACGATATGTTATTTATATAGTAGTTTCTGATTTAAAGTACAGCCCTGATCAAATATATAACGGAAAATGAATCATGCCATGACAAACCCAATGAAATGTTCAGACTAAAAGAAACATCCTTATGTTGTTATTACTTCCATGTTTTGTACTTGCTTTGGGTACAGCAATTTGTTGTTGAAATGTGTTTACAACAACGTGTGAAGCCCGCCCTGCCAGAGAGCAAGAGCACAAAGACTTGGGAAATTTCCCATCCACTTACTTGGAGGGTAAGAATGTATAGACAATGTCTGCTTATTTGTATATTCCTGGAATCATTGTCTTTGCGTCCTGTACAGGACTGTAGGAATTGATAACCTGTGATAAATAGAGTTGCAAGTCACAGGTTAGTTTTACGGAATGGTCTTTTCTCCAGTATGAAACCCAATAAAGTTGGAACATGGAGTTTTGAGGAACAAGCAAAGGCACATGGTACAAAATGTTTGTAATTTGTAAGGAATTTAAGTTTACAAAATGCAGTCATAGAATAAAGTTAATCCTCCTATGGTGTCTGAATCCTCAAAACAAGTTAATATTTTTGCACATTTTAAGCAATGCACAAAAATAAAATCCCTCTTGGAGAGTGAAGATAATATCCTAATGAACATCTTTAATATCCTGCTTACTGTACAGTATTTCACTGTAATTATTAAACAGGAGTAAGTGAATACCATAAGCAATGATCTACTGTGCCCCATGCTTCACTACATTTCATAAGCCTGTCTTGTAAACTCTAATTAAAAATGTATTGCAATAAAGAGAAACATGACTCAGTACTAACAAGTATCCATTAATTTTACTTCTTGCTTATATTGGGGCTGAAAGAGAAGAATGATCTTTGCTCTGAAACATAGGACTAAGAGTTGTCTAGATTTGATTCTTGACTCTGACATTCACATGCAGAAAGACATTTAAGCTTCCCTTGTGCCTGTTTCTTCCCTTTTTACATAAAATGGGAAATACTAATATCTATCTCACAAGAGAATTCTACTTATTTTATTATTAGGTAGAAAAATTCCATTATTATATACAGAAAACAATAAAAGCTAATGAAGCTAATACAGTGATATATGACAATAGATTGTACTTGGATCTAATTATGAATGTGTACGTTAGAAATGTGTTAATATTAAAATCTTGGACTAGCACACCACTGGAAATTTGAGTTTTTAAACCTGTTCCTGAGAAAAGCTGAAACCTTACATCCATTTAAGGAAAAAAAGAGTTTAGGCATTGACTTAAACACGGTCAGGATTTTACTTAATTCTTTAGACTCTGAATTGTTGGACTGTTCAATTGCTGCTAGGAATATATTTCAAGAGCTATTGCTTTCATGGCTGAAGTGCCAGAACTACCAAGCTTTGGAGTGGTTCCATGACTTTCTGTGACAGCAGCAAGGAAGAAAAAAGTAGCTAGAAACTTCAGTGGATTACTTAACAGTGCTTGTGGTTTTTTATATTTTATTACATTTTAAATTAAAAGCTGTCAAGGATCTAGCTTCAGTAGTTAATGCAGTACTGTACACACCATATTTCTATCTTAGAGTTCAGTCATGGTCATTAGCATTCTATATGTATTCTAGTGTAGCTGCCTTGTATAGCAATGTAGCCATGGCAACTGTTAAAACGTATCCTTGATTTTTTTTTTTGTCATTCATTTTGTTCAAACTCCTTTTTAGTCAGTATATATGTATAAATTCCTGGATGATGCATATAATGCTTTGCTGATCTGATCATAAGGACGGTTTTTTGCAAGCATCCTGAGGAGGAAAGGCTGATCACAAGTAGCCAGCATGGGTTTGTGAAAAACAAATGGTGTCAAACAAAGTTGATCTTCTTCTTTAACCAAATAACTACTTGGGTGGATGAAGGGAATGCTAAGGGTATAGTGTATCTGGACTTCTGCATGGCTTTTGACAATGCTTCTCATAAACAAATTATATATACATATATAAATTATATATATTCTGTGAAGTGGATAGATAATTTGTGTAATAGCCACAAGTTAATTGTAATTATAAATAGATCCACGTCAGAATGGCAGGAGGTTCTGAGTGGAATCCCACAGGGGTTTGCCCCGGCCCCAGTTCTGTTCAATGTGCTTATTAATAATTTGGATGCCAGCATAGAAAGCTTCTTGAGCAAGTTTGCAGGTGACACAACTGGGAATGATTGTGATTACACTGGCGGATGCAAACTCTATTCAGTTGGACCATATTTAGGAGGACTGGCCATTCACAATAACTGACTGGTCCAGAGGAAGTTAAAGACTCCCAGGGAAGGGAGGTGGGAGAGGGAGAGAAGGCTGCAAGGCAGAGGCTTTAGGACTGAGCCAGAATATTCTCTTCAGATTCAGGAAAAGACTGCAGGGTAAGAGTTAACACTTATTGTCGATGCCTTTTTTGTTTGATGATTTGTGTGTTATGTTGTATCCTGAGGGACAAGTTCACCACAGGGAAATAAAGACTGTGCTGGGCAAATAGACAACTTGCTACACCATAGTAGCTAAACACATTACAATTTTCCATGCATTTATCTTGTGAGGTAGGGAAGTAATATTTATCCTAAGTATACTGTTGAGCAACTTGCCCATGGTTACACAGGGACTATATTGCAAAGCAAAAATCTGAAGTTGCCTTCTGAGATCCAAAATAGTGCTTTAACCCAACTAATGTGGCTCAGGGCTGGTTTGTAGGCTAGATCAGGCCTGTGTACCTCTGCTCATATGCCTGATCCAGTTCATGTGGTACCCACCTGGGTCAGTCTGGGATGCCAGCCTGAGAGAACACAGTGTAGGTTGGGTTCTCGCCCAGACAAGTTCTGCATGCAGTATGTATCATGTGGCGTGCCAGTGCAGCACATGGGTTAACAGGGTAACAGAGGGGGTCTGATTAAAGGGGTTTGTCAGGCAGATTTGGCCCACAAGCCACATGTTTGACACTCCTGCTATAACCAGTAGCCTATTGGATTATGCTGCCATTCAAGCCTGTAACTTTTCAAATGTGGAACTCACACTTGATGCAGACATGAAGCTGACGTCAGAGTACTGCCTAAAATGGCACCTCAAAGCAAATACCTCAAAGACTGTCTCGGGTGTTTTCCATCTATGTAATGCCAGCACTAATCATGAACTCACTATCATTTTAAACAGTTCTAACAAACTGCTGCAGTTTCAGGCACAATCAGTATAGCCAGTGAGGGATTTACTTTATTTGGAGTGTCCTAGCGGTTAGGATCACAGGCCAACAGGCCATGGAAAATGGGAAGGGACAAATACAAGTACATAGACATCCAAAGTATAATGACATACACTTAGAGGGCAAGTAAACAGGTAGTGGTCAGTACCACTGAGGTATGTACATTCAGCACATAGGGTCCCCTGCCCACCTCTGGCAGTGTCCCCACAAACCATCCTGTAGTCCAAAGTC
>NW_017728951.1:52407886-52414025 GCF_001723895.1 Crocodylus porosus
ATTCAATAGTTCAGGCCTTCATACCATTTCAAAGAGGGAAGGGGATATTTCTGTTACAGTATTTGGACATTGGTTGATCTACTTTTACAATAATGACAGCTGACTTCTAACTTGCTTATGGGAAGTGTCTATTTGAGATTTAGGAATATTTACTATATTTCGTGGTGTATACATCAACACCCTACCTTTCTCATTTGAAACGTAAGGAATTTCATAGACACGGTATATAAGTCAGGGCTGGGCTCAGTGCTCAGCTGGGCCAGCCTCTGTGAGTGGCTTGCTGGTGCTGCTCACAGGGGATGAGGCCACACCAGCTGAGCCCATCCCCATCTCTGTCCCCTGTGAGAGGCTCATTACCAGCCAAGCACTGAGCCTGTTCCCATCACCTGGAAATAGCACCAGGCTTGTAGGGAATGGGGCTGCATCAGCTGAGCACTGAGCCTGGCCCATCCACTGTGAGCGGTGCTGCCGAACGCGGAGCCTAGCGCTGCTGTAGCCCAGGTAGTGCC
Source organism: Crocodylus porosus (assembly GCF_001723895.1). Taxonomy (NCBI): domain Eukaryota; kingdom Metazoa; phylum Chordata; order Crocodylia; family Crocodylidae; genus Crocodylus; species Crocodylus porosus. The sequence continues at coordinate 52,408,396 of NW_017728951.1, forward strand.
GCTTGCAGGAGATGGGGCCACACCAGCTAAGCACTGAGCCCATCCCTATCCCCTGTGATTGGCACTGGGCTTGATGCTTCGCTGGTGTGGCCCCATTCCCAGCAAGCATTGCTGCCTGGGCTGCAACAGCACTGCTTGCAGGAAATGGGGTTACACAAGCCAAGCACCAAGCCTGCTGCCACTCACAGGAAACAGTGATACAGTGTATAAGTCAAGGTTGAATTTTAAGAGATAAAAAATTAGACTTCAAATTTCGACACATACACCATGAAATATGGTAAGCAAAATATGCCAGTTACTACTGATCAGTACAGATAATATTGGATTACAAATGATTTATAAATGGGTAGCCTACCTAACCATCAAGACCACTTGACTGGTCATTTGATCAGCTGACTACTGCAGTTATTTGTTAGCTTTGATTTTCCAAGTTGATTCAGAATCTCGAAAATAATAATTGAGTTAATGCAGCAGTACTTACAAATTATTTTTAAAGCAATGGAAATTTAAAATGCATAATTTTCCCAGTGCAGCTATTATTGTGTAGTTTTAGTTTCAAGTATCCTTAATGATCAAAAGTCACCCTTTCTTCAAAATACAACTTAACTAAGAGCGCAGAAAAAGTAAGTAGCTTAATCATTTTGAACCATATATTACCTCTTGATTTGCAATTATAGGGAAGCAATTTCCCATGCATTCTGATAAAATGATGCTGTGGTAGGTAGGAAGAAGTAGGCCAAAGGGAAGCACAACAACATTACATGTTCCTGCGGCTTTGCTTTATTACTACCATGCATGCTGGGCCTTCAGCACAGAAGGTTTTGTTAGCAAGAAATCTCAGGGCATCACTTGCTGTGGAAGCAGGAGCCAGGGAGAACTGGAAACAGCAACTCTGCAAGATGTGTACGTATCTAAAAGAAATGGACATTGTGTGTTTGACTGCTGCACAAATTAATACTGCAACCTGCAGTGTTAATTCTGCTTGCCTGTTTTGTGACTGCTGTTAAAGGGGCCTCTGTTGCTGCAGGAACTGGCAGGAGTAGTAAAGTCGATACAGGCATGCTTTTCTAATGAGACTCTGTGAGTACACATGTATGTATACATCCTGAAATCAGTTGGGTTTGATCTGGGTTTTCTTAACTGAGACAAACTTCTTAAATTTCTGCAGCACCATTGGCCGTTATCATATAAGAACAATAAGTGGACTTCACAGAAGTTGCACTGTTTTTTTTGTTTTGCTTTGCTTTGGTTTCTTTTGTTTTTTTTTTTCAGTTAGATGCTCTCATCTTCCATGCATTTTTCATTAATATTTTAATAGAGATACTTTAATAATGATGATACATTGTTTAATGTGTATTTTACCATATTGGTCAGATTCAGCAGAATCGCACTGAGCATAAAATAGTGCATTCCATGGATGCTTTCAGCTCAAGTGACAGTCCTGTGCTAATGGAGGTGAAAGATTTTGGATCTTTGTTACTGAATAGCTAATTTCCTCCTCATAGTGGTGGAGCACACCTGTACTTTTGATCAACTGTATTTAGCCAGATTCCTGACAGTATGTCACTTTTAGGGGAAAGTAAAGGTTTCCCTCTCTCTATGTGTGTTCTGTATGTGCAAATTTGCTCTTATGCAATGACCCTTTATACCAAAAACTCATTTTGTGCGAGGTAAGTTACTCCTTTGTGACCACTGTAGTGGAAGCTCGCAGTCAGCAGCTTTATGAGGTGCATTGTGGGAGTGGTGCACACAAAGATATAGTTTCCTGTGTGGATCTGTGCTCACTTATTGTCTGTGACACGTGTTTCTGTAGTTGCCGTTCCCAATATGGTAACATTCATCACCACCACCCTATGCTTGTGTGCACTGTCTGCTGTTTCTGAGTATAAAAATTGTCTTGTAAAAAGTGGTAGAAATGGGACTGGGGGTTAGTACTATCAAAGTCTTGGAATGTATCCTTATTTGTTACATTGTAAAGTAGGTTCCCTTTATGTGAATATGAGTTATACCTGTTTTCCAGGAACAGCATAAAGTGAGAGAAACCTGTATAATTAATGACTGTGGAGGCTAAGGATGTGCAGAGCTGGAGACTGGACTGAGAAGCTGGAAAGGAGGAGGGTAAAGAAAGAATTGTACTTTATTTAAAACAATATGCTTGGTAGTTAAAGAGAAACCTGGAGCACTGGAACTTACTTGTCGCTTAAAACTTTTCACATGAAGCTGCAAAACAAGGCAATCTAAGAATACTTGGAGTGCTGGGTGGAAAGAACTCATGTTCTTAGTTAAAGCATTCTGTGCTGGGAAGAAATGGAGTTTTCTCACTGGCCCTCTGTTGGGCAGCCACCGGGTAGGGACGTGCACTCTTACATCCTGATGACATAGACACCTCAGGGTGACTGGAACCCAGTTTGCTCGGTCTAGGTGGGGTCTTACCGCCTGCCACAACTTGGATGATTAAGAGGTAATAATGAGAGGGAGGTGGTGACTACCCGCATCCACCTAGACTGACCATCGAGTTCCACCTGACTTCCGAGGTTTTGGGAGAAGGGATGGTACCTGAATTAACCAGCCTGAAGCAGCTTTTTCTTTTCTCCTTTTATTTATTGTTTGCTCTTTTCTTTTTCTATGAAAGCCCAAAGTGTTTTCTTTTTAGCCTCAGAGCGGGGGGAGAGAAAGACTGGGTCCCAAACATCCTCTGGGCTCTTCGGAGGCTCCTCCACAGCTCTGGGTTTTCCTGCAGCTACAGGGTGCCTTTTCCAGCTCTGGGAATCCCCACTCTTGTTTTCTAATTGTGGCTGTGCCTGGTTTAATTGGTGCACAACTGCTTAATGAGCATGGGAAGTTTTGTCTTCAGCAGAGTGGCTAGGGGGAAGGCTGTATCTGCCTTTCTCACTCCGACGGCAAACAGTCTGCTGCCTCTGGGTAAACACTGGATCAAAGAAGAAGAAAAAGGAAAAAAAAAATGGAGCCAGCTGGTTGAGGCACCTGGCCCACCCCCTTCCTGGGCCACCTCTTATCGTCCTTCTTCCCCTCTTGCTCACTCCCACAGCGGGGCTGTTGCTGCCTCTTCAGTGCCCTCCCAGACGCTTACCCTGGCAGTGGGGCATTCTCCTGGCATTTCGAGATCCTCAACTCTGTTGTCCTGAATGACTGTCGTCGGGCCACCCTAGCTTTTCCTATTAACAACACCCCAAGTTTTCCCGCCCACCGCGATTTCTCCAACCCGACTGCCAGGGCCACCCACTGGAAGCTTTCAAGGAATGCTTTGAGATTGTCATGGACCATCATCTTTGAGACCCTTAGTTCCACCACTTTTTTGCTGTTGCCACACCTGCTACCTGCTGATGTTGTTTGGGACCCTTAGTTCCACCACACCGCTGTTGCCACACCTGCAGTTTTCATTCAAAGCCAGCTGCCAAGCCAATTGCTGCTGCTGCTGGAGAATCTGCCCCATTAAATGGAGGGTCTGCTGGACTGGGTCCATGCTAGCCATTGCCGCTGCCATGGGGACTTCCATCCTTTCTGTTGCTTCCTGGCAATCGTCAAAATTCCCAGCCAGTGCACCAAATTGTTGGCCAGCCACCAGGTAGGGACATGTGCTCTTACATCCTAATGACATACACCGGTCCCTTCAGGGTGACTGAAACCTGGTTTGCTCAGTCTAAGTGGGGTCCAGTGCTCTCTCTTCCCGCTTGCCAAGACTTTCATGATTAAGAGATATTAATGAGAGGGAGGTGGTGACTACTCGCCTCCACCCAGACCGACCATCAAATTCCATCCAGCTTCTGAGGTTTTGGGAGAAGGGATATGTTGCCTGTAGGTACTGTATGACTTTGGCCCCTTCTTGATAGGTGCTTTGCCCCCAAGCAATGTCAGGATGAGACGTAGGCTTGGGTGCCACCTAGATGGTATGGGTGCTGCTCCTACTCACCTACCATATCTTTGATGTTCTTTATTGGGGAGGCAGTCCCCTTCAGGTGGCACTCACAAGCGAAGAGGTTTCAATCCCTGTCCTTTTTTCATAGGGCTCCAAGCCTCTGCTTTACCCCACCCTTACCACATCCACAGCCTGGACAAACACTGCACTTCGCAGATCTTCTCCTGGACGATCTCTCCTTTCACCCAGGTTGCCCGCCTCAGAACAGATCGAGCCTTCTAGGACAGCGCAACTTTCCCCACAGCCAGTTCCTTGGCTTCAGGCCAGATGGGACACACAAATCTGCCCTGCGTTAGGGCTGCTGAGCACTTCTAATGACTCCAACAGAAATAAACCTTCGGCCTCCACCAACGGACTCCTGGGATCCTGTCTCCCAGTGCCCCTTGTTTGCTCCAATAATGGAAATAAAATGAAAGAAAGGGGACTCACTCATCCCTCTGCTTCTAGTGATTTTGGGGCCAGGCAGCCGCCCCTCTCTTCACCCTGATCTGTCTCCCTGGTTTGACTGCCTTGGAATCCCGGCTGACCTAGGGTTACTCTCCGGTCATTGTTCCTGGGCTGGTGGGGCTTGCGGTTCCCCCAATGTGCTGCTCTTGCCTCCCCACCGAGCTGTTTGTGTGGGCCAGAGAATCACTGCTGCCACTTCTCACCACCATACCTGAGCTCCTTGGTGGGGCTGCAGCATCGCTCCCAGACATCCCTTGGCTCTTCAGGCTTGGGCTTCCACCTTGCTCTGCCAGATCTGACCGGTCGCTGCTCTCCTCCTCTTCTCCTCTCTTCAGCCTGGTGATCCTCCTCCCTGCAGCAGTCATCTCCTGGCCAGCTTCCTGCTCTTCCCCCGCTGGCCACTCAGCTGTTCTCCCAGCTGCTTTTTGAGCAGCCCACATCTCTTCAAGGCTCCACCCCTGTCCCTCATGGATCTGCAGCAGCAGGCAACTCTGGAATCACAGAGCTTCTGTCCACACTTCTTCCCAGCTGCTGCTCACTTGGATCCCTGCAGTAAGTATGGGGGCGCATGGGGTGAGGGTCCGGGGCACCCTAAAGGGGCTTCCACTGCCTCTCTCACAGTGGAATTCACCTGAATTAACCATCCCAAAGCAGCTCTTTCTCTTCTCCTTTTATTTATTGTTTGCTCTTTCTTTTTCCATGAAAGCCTGAAGGGTTTTCTTTTTAGCCCCAAGGGAGGTGGTGAGGGGGGAAAGGACTGGGTCCCAGATGTCCTCTGGGCTCTTTGGAGGCTCCTTCATGCTCTGGGTTTTCCTGCAGCTATGGGGTTCCTTCCCCAGCTCTGGGATTCCCCGCTCTTCTTTTCTAATTGTGGCTGCACCTGGCTTAATTGGCAGTGCACAACCACTTAATAAGCGTGGGAAGTTTTGTCTTCAGCTGAGCGGCTGGAGGGAAGGCTGTATCTGCTTTTCACACTCTGGTGGCAAACAATCCACTGCCTCTGGATAAATGTCGGATCAAAGGAGAAGAAAAAGGGAAGGTGGGGCACTTGGCCTTCCACTTTCCTGGGCCACCTCTTATCATCTTTCTTCCCCTCTTGCTCACTCCTGCAGCAGGGCTGTCACTACTTCTTCAGTGCCCTCCCAGATGCTTACCCTGGCAGTGGGGCATTCTCCTGGCATCTCAGGATCCCCAGCTCTGTTCTCCTGAATGACTGTAATCAGGCCTCCTCCATCTTTTGCCCTGT
>NW_017728951.1:52415510-52418022 GCF_001723895.1 Crocodylus porosus
CCTTGGAATCCCGGCTGACCTAGGGTTACTCTCCGGTCATTGTTCCTGGGCTGGTGGGGCTTGCGGTTCCCCCAATGTGCTGCTCTTGCCTCCCCACCGAGCTGTTTGTGTGGGCCAGAGAATCACTGCTGCCACTTCTCACCACCATACCTGAGCTCCTTGGTGGGGCTGCAGCATCGCTCCCAGACATCCCTTGGCTCTTCAGGCTTGGGCTTCCACCTTGCTCTGCCAGATCTGACCGGTCGCTGCTCTCCTCCTCTTCTCCTCTCTTCAGCCTGGTGATCCTCCTCCCTGCAGCAGTCATCTCCTGGCCAGCTTCCTGCTCTTCCCCCGCTGGCCACTCAGCTGTTCTCCCAGCTGCTTTTTGAGCAGCCCACATCTCTTCAAGGCTCCACCCCTGTCCCTCATGGATCTGCAGCAGCAGGCAACTCTGGAATCACAGAGCTTCTGTCCACACTTCTTCCCAGCTGCTGCTCACTTGGATCCCTGCAGTAAGTATGGGGGCGCATGGGGTGAGGGTCCGGGGCACCCTAAAGGGGCTTCCACTGCCTCTCTCACAGTGGAATTCACCTGAATTAACCATCCCAAAGCAGCTCTTTCTCTTCTCCTTTTATTTATTGTTTGCTCTTTCTTTTTCCATGAAAGCCTGAAGGGTTTTCTTTTTAGCCCCAAGGGAGGTGGTGAGGGGGGAAAGGACTGGGTCCCAGATGTCCTCTGGGCTCTTTGGAGGCTCCTTCATGCTCTGGGTTTTCCTGCAGCTATGGGGTTCCTTCCCCAGCTCTGGGATTCCCCGCTCTTCTTTTCTAATTGTGGCTGCACCTGGCTTAATTGGCAGTGCACAACCACTTAATAAGCGTGGGAAGTTTTGTCTTCAGCTGAGCGGCTGGAGGGAAGGCTGTATCTGCTTTTCACACTCTGGTGGCAAACAATCCACTGCCTCTGGATAAATGTCGGATCAAAGGAGAAGAAAAAGGGAAGGTGGGGCACTTGGCCTTCCACTTTCCTGGGCCACCTCTTATCATCTTTCTTCCCCTCTTGCTCACTCCTGCAGCAGGGCTGTCACTACTTCTTCAGTGCCCTCCCAGATGCTTACCCTGGCAGTGGGGCATTCTCCTGGCATCTCAGGATCCCCAGCTCTGTTCTCCTGAATGACTGTAATCAGGCCTCCTCCATCTTTTGCCCTGTCTCTGGCCCCCAGATATTACTGCAGCTGTGGGCTTCCACCAATCTGCCTCACCTGCTGAGGTGGTAAAGGCAGTCGGGGAGGGGTGGATAGGGAGCTCTTGCTACAGCACCAATGCCTCCATTCATTACACAATGTGCTCCTGGCTGAGGGCGTGCCCCAGGTGAGTATTGCTCGGGTACCCACACAAGTTGCATATTTATCAGCTGGAAATGTTTATGCAAGATCCATACTTTCCTTTAAACCTAGGTAGGCACTTTCTGCCTCCCATCTACTGTTTCTAGTCCCTTTCCTCATCCAGTTTTCCTTTTGTAATTATATGTGAATAATTCCAACCATTTCCAAACATTTGCAATGTTTTACCACTCTTCATATATATATGTTGTTATTTTTATTCATTCAGCTTAAAGAAAAGATTTTGATGTGATTTTTTCCCCTCTCATTTTTACGAGAGTGGAATTTTTTTTTTTTTATGTACTTTTGCTACTTAGGCAAAGTAGAGCATGGCTGGACCCTTAGATTGAAAGAGGCAATTGCTTCTGAATGAGAAAATAATCTAGTGGAGCATGTATAATTGTGAGTAGCTATGTTAAAGTTTTAACACCATTTTTTAGATAGATATTTTTAGATAGTTTTAATTAATTATGATACTGGCCATATGTTAATCTGAAACATTTATTTGGGGGGTTGTGAAGGAGGGAATAATATGATGTGTAGGGCCATGTGTAGATGAAACGAGGGGCATGTGTGCATGACACTTTAAAGTGAGTTAAGTGCTTTTGTACTGCTTTAATGGTGTTGGTGTTTGCAGGTGTTGGTGGTGTATTGTACATCAGGTGTGGCTTCATCAGTGCTGAATAGAGGCGAATAATCACTTCCCTTGACCTGCTGTCAACACACCTACCAACGCAGCCCATTATGCTGTTAGCCTTCTTGGCAACTGTCAAGTATTCACCAATGCCCGCAGACCATGCAGGCGCCACCTGCCAGTCGCCTAGTGTATCCTCACCTTTAATTGGGGTGTCACCTGTGTCTGCTTCACCTGCCACGACTTTGATGTTAACAGAGTTGGTTCAAATGTCTGACGTATGAGTCTCACCGGCATCACATGGGTCCCAAGTTTCTGAGGGCTCTGCCACCCCTACACCCTCGCCCATTCCACCGGGGTGGTGGCTGACTGTCTGGTCTGGCTACGTATCCACACGTCCACTCGGATGATCCACAAATGGAAAAAAAAAATCAAAACAAACACCACAACCAAGAGGGTTCCCTTGATCGAAGCGGCTGCTCCAGCCATCTGCAGCCATCTTCCAATACCCACTTGCCCTC
>NW_017728951.1:52418372-52419578 GCF_001723895.1 Crocodylus porosus
CTTCCTCACACACCTGGGTAAGGGGGATTTCTGCCTGGCTACTTGGGGCTGTGGACCTGGGGCCACTGGCCCTCCGCTCAGTCTGGAAGCCAAGGAGCCTGCTGGCTCCTTCTCTCCCTCACAGCAACAAGGGACAACTTCTGGCTCATATTCAGCTTATTGTCCTCTGTAACCCCTAGGTCCTTTTCTGTAGAGCTGCTATCTAGCCAGTTGGTCCCCAACCTATATGGTATATGAGATTGTTCCATCTTAAGTGCAGGACTTTGCACTTGTCCTTATTTAACCTCATGGGATTTCTTTTGGTCCAGTCCTCCAATTTGTCAAGGTTGCTGTGAATCCTAGTCCTACACTCCAGTGTATCTACTACTCCCTGCAGTTTGGTGTCATCTGAGGGTGTAGTGTATTCCATCTTCCAGGTCATTGATGAAGATATTGAAGAAAACTGGCCCCAGAACTGACCCCTGGGGCACTCCACTTGATACCACCTGCTACCTAGGCATGGAGCCATTGACTATTACCCACTGAGCCTGAAGATCCAGTCACTTTTCTATCCACCTTACAGTCTATTCATCCAACCTGTATATAGGATTCTGTAGTGCCATGTAAGTATCAGTGGGTTCATACAGTTAGAGATGATAAAAAGGTAGATGAGGCTCCATTGGTACTTCCTACATGATACAAAGTATACTTTTGAGATCCCCTCAGTTAGGATCTTAAAGGATTAGTGCTATGTTCATTTGATTACTTTTTAACTACTAGCTAGAGAGAGAAGGACAGATAGATTAGTTTATAAGAACTTCAGTGACTTTTCTGCCTACAGTTGACTAGTTTTTACATTACCATTTATTTTTGCATACCATCCTCCTCCCCCCAAATAAGGCATGCACATTGTTTTGGGAAAGGCATAATGATTTTTCCAGAGTTTGTCTGCACAGAGCATGGACAGAGATTAATCTTCACCTCACTCACCTTCTCTTTCTTGTTCAGGCAGTAAGTAAAACTCTAGCTGCTGCTGAAGACTGGCCTCCATGGGCAAATCTATGAATCTGGGAAGAGCTAAAAGAGTCTGTAGGGCTATGAAATAAATGAAGACCAAGAGTAGCTAGCAGATAGAAATAATTTCTAGAAGAAAGACTAACTTGATTAGGGGAACATTAAAAAAGAGAGATCGTTGTTAACACCTGTGGATTGAAAAGCAATGAGCTA
>NW_017728951.1:52428105-52429580 GCF_001723895.1 Crocodylus porosus
CTTGACTATTTGGGATGATGTCTGTATTCTAGTGGAAAGCATGCAGACTTCTTGCCAAATACAGGTAATGACCGCACTCAGCAAACTGTTGGATTTATGGAGACAGACAAAGATCTTAAAGGCTAGGGACAGCCATTACACATAAACCAGTTTAAGAGATCAGAAACTGGTTTAAATCTGTAACAGAACAGATGTTCAGTGCACATAAACCAGTTTGAAAATGGCTGAAACTGGTTTGAGATAAACCTGCTTGAATGCAGTATCAGACTTAACTGATTTGGTCCAAACGAGTTTATGCAATGTCTGTTCCAGACCCTTTAACCTAAACCAGACACCCCCAGAATCCTGGCATGCTCTCTGGGCTGGGAAGGGCTCTCTGCTCCCAAACAGGGCTAGCCCCTCCCCTCTGCTTCTGGGCTAGACCCTGGAAGAGATTTTAGGCACAGTAGGGTCTGCTAGCTTTCCCATGCCCAACTCCTGCCCCACCCCCACTTGCTGCTTAAGCAGAGATCCCTTCTTCCTCTTTCCTACAGCACAGACTGTAGCCAACATGTGGTATGCTAGGAAGGTGTCTGCTTAGGGCTTTTTGGAGGTAATCAACAGCTCAGATGGTAATGTCTCTGCATTCCTTCCTGTGGAAAAGGCAGACAAGGTTTTTGGGTAAATAAGATATAATGCATTAGACCAAGTAAATAGTTGGAAAAAATTGTCTTAGTGAGCTTTGGGGTTTAAAAGCCCTTCGTCAGGCTGAGAAAACATCTGCAGCTCAGGTGTGATCTTTCTGAATGGAATGAATAGTAAAGAACCCAGGGCCATGTATGCATTTTCCTTTAGAAGAGCTTGCAATGAGCAAGGCTTTGTTTTCTGATGGGGTGTTAAATGCTGATAACAGAGTGATAAATACTATGTTATCAAGTGGGGGAAAGCGGGGGTGGGGGGCTCCCTAATCACAGTGTCCTGCTGGGGACAGGCCACACACCCCTCAGCTCAGCCCTGTGCAAACAATGGGAGGGCTGCTCTAGCGCCCCCCTGCCCCTGGCTTCTAGCCTGAGCCATTGAAGGCACTTGCCTGCTTTTCTGGGATGTCAGTCTGGTTACAAAACTGATTTAGCCTAGCCAGCTTAGCCTAACCTGCAAGGATTGAATCAATTCAGGCTCAGGCTTTTTGAATGTCTGTCCCTAGCCAAAGGGTCCCAGGTGACAAAACTTAGACACAAGTCAAACTGACCTCACCAATTAAGAATGCTAATATACTTCAAATATTTTTTATCTCTGGTTCTCTGTTTTCTGTGTGCTGGTTTTCTCTGATTTAAAAATACCCCCAATTTTCAGTTAAATCTACATTTTTCCATGATTTAAAGGAAACCACTAATATATAGATATGTATTATTTTTTAATTCGGCACAATAAAAAGTGTATGTCTATATATTAACTATGTCTATATATTAGTGGTTTCCTTTTAATCATGGGAAAAT
>NW_017728951.1:52433203-52447962 GCF_001723895.1 Crocodylus porosus
CATACTTTAACAAGGGCATAGACAAGCTTGAGAGAGTCCAAAGAAGAGCCACCCGTATGACCAGAGTTTTAAAAGGCAAGCCATACAAGGAAAGACTGGGGGGATCTGGGACTCTTCAGGCTGAGGAAAAGAAGGCTGAGAGTGCACTTGGCAGTAGTTTACCATTACACTAGGGGAATACATCAAGGGCTCAGTGAGCAACTGTTCACCAGGGCACCCAAGGGGAAAACCTGGAATAATGGCCACAAACTCCTAGAAGATGAATTCAGGCTCAACATTAGGAAAAACTTCTTCACAGTCAGGATGTCACCTACCCTGGCAATCTTCAAGAGCAGACTAAACAGTCACTTTGTTGGGGTCACCTGACCCCTAGTTATCTTTCCTGCCTGGTGCAGGGGCTGGACCCAATTTAATCTTCTGAGGTCCCATCTGGCCTTACAATCTATGAATCTATGATCTTACTTTCACTTTCCCAGACAGTTATCCCCTGAATCTCAATGAGCTCATTCTCATTCATCCCCAAACATTGATGGTAGGCACTGCCCGTGTCTACACTACAGTTGAGGTGGGTGTGAGTGCAGTTTGTGTGACTACACTCACACTAGTCTTAATATCAACCCTAACTGTTAAATGATGTTGCACCAAGCATCACATTAGCCAACAAAATTTAAAGACATGATAAGTGCTGTTCATATAGGAAATATAACTTGGTGGTGAAAGGACTACTGAGTTCACATACATGCATGCACAGGCACAATTTTATATTGATTATATAACAGAGTTTAATAATTATAATCAGCATAATCCAGTAGACAGCATACTTGGTCGGCAGTTAGGAGAACAGCTTTTTAATTCTAGCTTTGCCACTGACCAACTGTGTGACCATTGGCAAGACACTTTACCTCTCTACACCTCTGTTCCGATTCATACACTTTGCAGTCTTGTCTATTTAGATTGTAAACTCCAGGGGCAGCAATTGTCTTGTACTATGTGTGTTTATAGTATTTAGTACTGTGAAACATAAGCCTTAGTTTCAGCTTTTAGGTGTTACCAAAATATGAATAAATTCTACTACTAATGAAAGCTAGAACTGAATGAAACTATATATATATAGAGAGAGAGAGAGATCCTGGGGTCATCAACAACTGGAGTGAGTTCAGAATGATGAAGGCCTTATAGAGCATCAGAACACCACTCTATGTTTGTAACATGAACATGTGTGAATCTTTTTAGGATGTCACTTTATTAATAAAAATTTAATTCTAAAATAAGAGTAGATGAACTTCAGACCTAAGTTTTATCCCCATTATCTTGGCACTGGTGGTATATTTGTATATGCCACTCCCCACCCCGCTCCCCCAGGTCATATACTTTTGTCCCAAAGTCTTTTCCTTTGGAAGAAATAACTGCTTTCCTAAGATTTAGGAGGTGCATCTACATGTTCATATTGAGCCTTTGCTACTGTGCATTAAATTTAGTACCTTGAAAATGTAGTTACTAGTTAAAGGCACAGTAGTTGTGAGGTGAACATATTTTGTGATGCTTAATGCTCAGTAGACTAAGTCTGTTGTGTATTAGTACCATTTTTGTCATGATGTGCTAATACATAGTAGAACAGTCCACTGTGCATTAAGGCGTCTTGTGTAGATTTGCCCACTATGCAGTATCATGGTTTCCTAGAAGTTCTGCCACTACTGGGGGCTTAAGCAGCCAATCAGTACTAGAAGGGCAGATATTTTTGGTATCATTTGGGTATCTTGCAGAAGAAGGGATAAGCATGGTATGGAGAGAGGTAGGTCTATCTGGCTTTACTTCACCGTTTGTTGTGCCTCAGGCCTATGTTTTTAAACAGACAAGCCAAAATTGAATGAGAAATATACAGCAGAGTCTCTTCTTCATCTCTGTGTTCCCATTCATAGCCACAGATCTCTGCTCTATCTTTTGAAAGTGAAAATATAGGCCTATATTAACATCTGCGTACATAGTTCCCTAGGTGCACTATGTCTGTTTTTACTTCTTTAATACTAGTACCATTATCTTCTTTTAAAAAATCCTTTCAATGCCCTAGTGTAATCAATCTCAACATAATTGCTGTGATTTGTGAATATTTGAGCAAAAATACATTAATGCCACTTTCTTCCCACCCATGATTTTTTTTTAGGAGACATGTTTCTGTATGGCAATATTTCCTATTAACATATACCACTCAAGTTTTCATGAAACACTTCTGGAAGAGCAGTTAATGAAAGTAAACTCTTTGAACTGGTCTCTTTAAAAGGAAATAAAACTAAACACTTTTGAATTAGTCTCTTTAAAGTGTGTTGGGAAGTGCTTGAAGTAAATGAATTACAAGTAAAATTATATGATTAATTGATATTGAATGAGTAGGAGGGACAAAGTTCTTGCCCATTGTGTTGGTAAGGTACAACTGCAGTTGTAGCTATTGTGAGAGCCTCAGGGTATGGAACTGCAGTTTGTGGCCATGCCCATGTTAGTTTTAAATTAGCTTGCTTGGCTACTGGTAATAATGTGACTGTGTGATTGCTTACTCTACCCTGACCTGCATTCTCTGTTGCTGCAGATAGAATACTACTTCTGCCTGAGCTAGCTTAGGTTTTTAGAATTAACAAAAATACCCAAACAGGTTGGGTGCCTAGTTTGCACTGAAAGTCAATGAGAATGTGGCTCCTCAGTATTTTCAAATATCCCAGCAAGCTTATTTTCTGAATTTGAAACTCCTTTCAATTTAGAAATGTAAAAACAATGAAAGGTAGAACTTGAAACACAACATTTTGACTTTTTTAAATACTTCTTCAAATGTATTCAGCTTTTATTGTAAAACACCCTGAGCGGTTTGGGGGAAGGTGGCACATAAATAAATAAATAATTCAAGACAAGAAGATTTCATGCAAGATGTCTAGGGCCCAAGATTTAGTGCCCAAATTATTTCTGAAGCTTAGGATTTATGTCTGCCCTGCAAAATGTAATGTTGTTTTGACATACCTGAGATAGCTTTAAACAAGCAAGCTGAGATATTCAGTGTAGTATGTAGCTCTTTCTAGGCTGATTTAACCAGTCCCAATCTCCATTGTAAACATATTTTCAGTTACTACTTTGTCACTCCAGTTTAGAATCTGGTCTCATGACAATAGCACACCAGCCAGTTGATTTCTATATTTTCATGTTCTTTACATTTTTTCTTCTAAACCCCACTGATATTATATTTTGCCAAATCAAATAAACAAATAAACATTATATTAACTGTAGTACCTGCTTATACAAAGTAAGTGTGAATAATTCTCTGCTGGGGAGAGAATACTTTAATTTGCCTATAACTATTCTGTGATTAATAATTTGTAGAAACTATTCCATTTCAGTTCAGTGAAGTCATTTAAAAATAAAATAACAGATACCTGTTGAGCTGGCAAAATTTGTATGTAGGTGGAGTTGTTTCTGATTCACTTACTGATAATATTTGGCAGAAGGGAAACATCCATTTTCCTTATCACCAGAATGTACTAGACTGATGAAACCAAACAAATGTATAAGTAATTCTTTGTGTAATGAAATGTGCACACTCAGACAGTGATAGAGAGTTCAGGGAAACAGTAGATTTGTAGCACAAATTCTTTCATTTTCTTTTCATGTAAAGATATGGGTTTTCTCTTAGATGCTGAGATAGAAATGCATGCTGAAATATTTTAATTTAATTTATTTTATTTGTCTATATATTTTGGAGCTTTCTAAACTCTTATTTCATAGTGACTATGCAATTTGGACTATGAGACTATGCGTTAGAAACCAGAGAGTGAGTTGTCAAGGGTAGTTTCCTGATACACTGGCAAAGTACAGGACTAGGTTGTCAGAGAGCTGGGGGTCTAGAGATATCAAATGTCAGAATGGATATCAAGAGCCAAAGCCAGATTCAGGATTAATGCCAGAAGTCAAAACCAGAATCAGGAATCAATACTGCAAACTCGAAATCCAGTAGTTGTAGCAGGGAAATGCATGAGGGTCAGGAGCAAATACCTAAATCTCATACATTCAATCTCACGTGTCTGTGCTTCAATGGTCTTGTTTGCAAAATTGCTGAGCTAGGATTTGTGTATCTCAAAAATAATGATAGTTTAAATTCATCATGTTATGATGGAAGACACTATGAACATGCAAAACAGCATATTACCCTTATTTTTTATGAAGACTATGCATATTTTAGTGCAGTTGTAGGAAAAGGTTTGGGAGACTTTTACCTCTAAAGCCAGGTACAGACATTATACATAAATCAGTATAAATGACCAAAAACTAATCTAAACCCATAACATTAAAGAAGTTTGAGGCACATAAACCAATTTAAAAATGCTGGAACCCAGTCTAACATAAACTTGGATGGATGTGGTATCAGACTTAAGTGATTTAGGTTCGACTGATCTGTTGAACTTCTGTAGCAGATCCTCTCCTGACTCAAGTTTGGTTGCAGTCTGTGGTGTCTCAGGTGCCTTTGTGCCCTCTCACTTACTCTCCCCTTGCACGGAGGTGCACTGGAATTCTGCTGTGTTTGGCTTCTCTGAACAGTTAGCCGCAGGTAGGGGGAAAGGGGAGGGAAGGGAAGGGAAGGGAGCACCTGTAGCTCAGGAACTTTCCATCTTGATACAATGTCCCTAGGTGGGGGTAGGAGGCGTGCTCTGTAAAAAGAAACATTGGGCCCCTGAGAACTTGGGGAACAGCAGGCACCTGCCAGCAAGCACCTCTAGCCCTGTGCCATGCATCTGGGAATGAAGCAGGCTGCAGAAGGAAGGATCGGGCACCTTGGAACTCTAGCAAACTATAGGCAATAGAAGCAGGTGCCTGGCACAATTGCAGGAATTGTACTGGGTGCCTGGTCCCACTGCCTGCAGTTTACCAGAGCTCTGAGAGCCTGATCCTTCCTTTTATAGACAGCCCCTTTTCCCACTGTATGGTGTGGGGCTGCAAGTGTGCCTGGTTCTGGGGGTCTGTGGTTCTGCTCCCTGGGGCTGTGGCAGCTCATGCCAGGCATGGCTGACCAGGTGCAGGCAGGAGGTGCAGTGTAGGCTTTCAGCTGGGGGAGGGGAAGGGGTGTCCCTGACTGGACTTGGCCCTAGCCAAGTATAGTGGAGGGAGGAGGGTGGGAACAGGCCACAGGGTGGCCTCTCCCCCTGTTGCCCAGCCCAGCTGAGCAATGTATCTCTTTTTCCCAGCCCAACCCCACACAGCTAGCTGTCAGCAGCAAAGCAGAGGCCCCTGCTGTGCAAACCTGACTCCCCAGACCTGACACAACACATCTGGGAGGTGGCCTGTGTAGCTCCCCACAACATTCCTCCTCACCACACACCCCTACTGCCTGGCACCCGCTGCTTGGGTTCTTAGATGGGCATCAGAGGGACACCAGCTCACCAACTGTCAATGCTGACTTGATGCAGTCACTTGCATGTACTGGATGTGTTTAAGTCAGCAAGCCTGGATGAGCTACATCCAAAAGTACTGTAGAAATTGGCCTGGTAGGACAACTGGCATGGCTGTTTGAGCGCTCGTGGCACTTGGGTCAGGACTGGAAAAGGGCCAATACGGTCCCTATTTTCAAGAAGGAGAGGAAGGAGGATCCAAGTGATTATAGGCCAGTCAGTCTACCTCCATCCTTGGAAAGGTCTTTGAAAAGATTATGAAGGATCATATTTGTGGGAGTCCAGCTGGAAAAAATAATGCAGCAGGGCACCAGCATGGATTTGTAGCAGGTAGATCATGCCTGACCAATCTGGTTTTGTTTTATGACAGGATCACAAAATGCTTAGATGCAGGAGTAGAGGTGGATGTCATTTTCTTGGATTTTATCAAGGCCTCCTATACAGTATCTTATCCCATTCTCATAAATAAATTAAAAGGCTGTGGCATTAATGTTTACACGGTCTGATGGGTGGCAAATTTGCTTAATAGTCAGACCCAGAGAGTGGTAGTAGACAGGTTAGTATCGACTTGGAAGGATGTGGGTAGTGGGGTCCCACAGGGTTTGGTCCTTGGACCTGAACTCTTCAATATCTTCATCAGTGACTTGGATGTGGGTGTGAAGTGTACTTTATCCAAGTTTGTGGGTGAAACTAAACTGTGGGGTGAAGTGCACACTCCAAAGGGTAGGGAGTGATTGCAGGCAGACCTGGACTGGTTAGAAAAGTGGGCAGTACACAATAGGATGCAGTACATCAAGGACAAGTGCAGAGTGCTGCACCTAGAGTGCAAAAATATCCAACACACCTACTGGCTGGGAAGTGACCCTCTCAGCAGCGCAGAAGCAGAAAGAGATCTCAGAGTCATAGTGGACTTCAAGAAGAACATGAGTCATCAGTGTGACAAAATCATCAGCAAATGCATGACAAATAGAACCAAGGAGGTGATACTTCCTCTCTATGCGGCATTGGTCAGACTGCATCCAGTTTTGGGCTCCGTACTTCAAGAAGGATGTTGATAAACTCAAGAGGGTCCAGAGGAAAGCCACTCGTATGGCTAAGGGTTTGCAGGCCAAGCCCTATGAGGAGAGACTGAGGGACCTGGACCTCTTCAGCCTGTGCAAGAGAAGGCTAAGAGGTGATCTTGTGGCCACCTACAAATTCATTAGGAGGGTGCAGCAAGGGATCAGAGATGCTCTGTTCACCAGGGCATCTCTTGGGGTAACAAGGAACAATGGTCACAAACTGACAGAAAGCAGATTTAGGCTGGTTATCAGGAAAAAAACTTCTTCACAGTAAGGGTGGCCAAAATATGGAATGCGCTTCCAAGAGAGGTGGTGTCTCCCCTACCTTGGGGGTCTTTGAGAGAAGCCTGAATAGGCATCTGGCTGGAGTCATCTGACCCCAGCACTTTTTTCTGCCTAGCATCTATTAATCTATGAACAACTCGCCAGCACAGCTTCTCTCCCCAGTCCTACCCCCCTGTGAGCAGCCAGCTGTCAGTGGCACCATGGAGGGAAGAAGGAAAACATAGGCCCCACTATGTGGATACAGCCTTTCCAGACCCAAGCCACCACAGCTGAGCAGGGGCTTCCACCCAGCCTTGCTGGTCATCTCAACTCCTCTCCCCAGCCCCTGTCAGCAGTGGCAGAGGGGAGTGAAGTGAGAAGAAGCCTCTGCTGCATGGACCCTTGTGTAGCTGTGATGGCTCAGGTCTGCAGGAGCCAGGGTGGGGGCTTCCTTTCCCTTTCCTCTGCCACTGCTAACAGCTGCCTGTTGTCAGGGAGGGTGGGGCAGGATTGGGGAAAGGGGCCATGCTGGCCAACCAGGGGTAGGGCTCAGCTGCTCAGCTGGACTTGCATTCTCCAGCAGCCTGTTGGGAAGCTTCTAGGAATGTGCCCAACCTGCTAGCCTCAGCCAGTGCAGGCAGTCTCCATGCCCCCACTTCCACTGAAGGGTGAACATCTGTTTTGTTCACTTCCAACCTAACCTAGGGCACTTGGAATAAAGAACAAAACTTCAACTGCTTCTGCCTCAGGCCTTTTGAACATCTGTACTTAGCCAACAATTCTTTACTTCAACAGAAGCTGGTTGGACCCACCTTGGTATATTGCTAATAATCATCAGCAATGGTGGCACAGCCAAATCAAAGTAACTGTAATCTTTGCCTCTTTTATTTTCTTTATTTTCTTAAGTACAAGTGACAGATCTGTAGTAGATGTCATGAAACCTGGTAAATGTATTTTACTTCCTAGAAGAACGATTCTCAGTTAGGGTGCCACAGCATCTTGGGGTGCCTTACAGTTTTTTTCAAGCATGCAGTGAGGAGTCACATAATGTCAATGCTGTTAGGTATGCAAACATACTTCACAAGATAAACCCAGAGATTTCAAATAGGAGTCCATAGCGTTAAAAGCAGTCTGATCTGTTGCGGTCTTTCTGAGCTTTTTGCATCAGAAGAATTGCTCTATTATTTTTTTGCAGTCAAAAAAACAGGGAAGGTGTTGAACTGATACCTTCTGAAGAGTGCCTTGAGTTTTTAAAATGGCTGAGAACCATTGTCATAAAAGAAACCAAGTGTAAGTCATGCCATGAGCAAATAGTTGGGTATGAACCCCATGGTTCCCAGAATGTAATGGCTAGAGATTTTGCCTGGTGTGCTGTGCTTTATTTATGAAAACTCACCATGGACATCAGTTGAAGATTTTATTGAAAGAGTCAGTAATTCTGATTTAATCAGGTTGTGCCTCCAAAAAAGCAGAGCTGTGTTTTGTAATTTGTGATACGGGGGGGGGGGGTGATAGAGGTTCTCTAGACAGCACTAGTGTATTGTGTGCAGTTCTGAGCTCCACTTTCTAAAAAGGACATGGAGAAGTTAGAGAGGATCCAGAGGTAGGTGAAAAAAAAGATAAAGGGCTTGGAAACAAGTCATACAAGGAGAGACTGAAGGAGCTAGACATGTTCCACTTGTGGAAAAGGCACATGGGAGGGGGGACATGATAGCTGTCTTCAAATACTTGAAGGACTGTCACAGGGCACACAGGTGCCCTGTACCTGAGAGCAGAAACAGCTCGGGAGAAAGCCCTAGCAGCAAGGGGGGAAGCCCAGCTGCTAGTTTCCAGGGCAGCCAGAGTTGCAGGTTCTGGTTGCTAGGACAACCTTTGGGGAGCCAGCTGACAGGAAGGGGTGGGGCCTGGCACATATAAACCCCAAGCGTGAGGCCAGGAGGGCAGTTCCCTGCTGGCAACCAAGGGAGAAGGAGCTCGGCCAGTGCAGACAGAGGGGAAAAGCCTGACTGCATGGGCAGCCACTGACTGCTGCTATGGGTTGGAACGTCACCTGGCAGGAAATGAATGTTGTTTCAGCCAGACGGTTTAGGTGTTTATGTTATAGCCCAGAGGCTTTGTGTTCGTTGTTTATCTGAAGGACTGAGTGAGGGTTGGAGGAGACCTTGGCAGCGTGGCCCAGAGAGGGCGTGGCACGTTGGGTGCACTGACCCCAGCCCCAGGGCATGGGGCAGCAAGGAGCCCCAGAGTGAGGGGGGATGGCGAGGAGCCCAAGAGCAAGTAAGGTGGTAGGAAACTTCACCAAGAAGGAGCAGCAGATAGCTCCCCCTGGCCACCAGGGTGAATAACATGGGCAGCCTCCTGCTAATTACATCAATTAAGATCAAGGCATGGCAGGTGAGTAAGCAGGCGGTTGGCCCATAACAGGAGAGTGAAGTCACCACTAGAGAGGCTCCAGTAGAGATACTCCTGTCACAGACTGCCATAAAGAAAAAGGAGAACAGCTTTTTTCTCATGCTGCAGAGAGAAGAAAGTAGAAGAATGGCTTGAATTTTGAAGAAAATATGTTTAGGTTGTATATCAGTAAAAACATCTTCACTGTTAAAATAGCGAGGCAGTGGGATAAACTGCCTAGGAAAGTTGTGGACTGTCCATTACTGGAGGTGTTCAAGAAGAGGTTGGACGGTAGGGTTACGCAAAATATCACTGTTCCATTTCAGTTTCCATTTTGACCTTTCAATGGGGCAGTGTTTCATTTTGAGTTTCATTTAATTTCAAAACCACTGTTCTGTTTTGTTTAGTTAAAACTGTTTCAATGGTTTGCCCATAGGCTACAATGGGGAAGCATGAAACTGCCTGTAACTTTGTTATTACTTGCCTTATTTGGGTGAAGTTCCAGGGATGGTAGCCCTTTCTGAGTCCATGAAGCCTGCCACCTTCCAAGGAGCTAGGTGCAGGGGTTTCTGGAAAACTGCATCTCAGGCTGCTAACAAGCAAAACTTGTGACATGGGTGATACTTTGTGTCTTGAGGCTTGCCCTCACTGGTGCTGGGCCTTCTAAATGACACAGTAGGGTGACCCAATGAAGGCTGCTCCTTCCCTATAGCCTCAGCCCGATCCACAACTTTAAATAACAATAGGTAATAAAATAACTTAGTGAGCACTAGCACAGTACCATCAGCAGCATCTCAGCCAAACTGCATCAGAGCCTTTCTTTCCCTCCTGCAGGAGCTTCTTCTCCATCATGTGTCTTAAGGTACAACCTCACTGTGTGTGTGTTAAGGTGTGCTCTCACTGGTGCTGGGACCTCTACATGACACGGTAATGTGCCCAATGAGGACTCCT
Organism: Crocodylus porosus; assembly: GCF_001723895.1. Lineage (NCBI taxonomy): Eukaryota > Metazoa > Chordata > Crocodylia > Crocodylidae > Crocodylus > Crocodylus porosus. The sequence goes on from NW_017728951.1 coordinate 52,443,291, forward strand.
CCTCCCCTACAGCCTCATTTCAGTCCACCACTTTAAATGACAACAGGTAAACAGTGCAATGCAGCACAGTAGCACTAGCATCTTGGGCAGCCAAACTGTCACAGATCTTAACTTTCCTTGCCTTCAGGAGCTTCTTTTCCAGTAGCTGCCAGAGAACTCTCCCTGCCAGCCTGAGCCCTGGGGTTTAGGTGTGCCCTGGGCCCTGCATCCTTTCAGTCAGGTGCTAGAGGTGTTGGTCTAAGGACATGACAATGGCAGACAAGGTCATTTCCTTTCAGTCAGTCTGATTTGGTATCTTTTAGCAGACCAAATTAATAGTTAGTTACGGAAATATATGTTAGCAAACTTTTGGGTTGAAAACCCTTTTTCAGGCTGAGGAATGTCCTGCAGTTAGTGTGTTTGTGTGCTGTTCCTGGATGGAAGGAATAGTAAAGAAGCCAGAGGCTGACATGTAATACAGGGTAGAAAGCCAGTCAGTGAAAATAGAAATGGAGGCATCAGGGGTTGAGGGATAGGTTGGTGTGGGGTGGGAGGGGGGATGTAGCAGCGCAGATAAAAGTGGAGAAGTAGCTAGGGAGTCAGGTGTCCGGCAGGTTGTAGTGTGTCATAAATCCAATATCTATATTGAGTCCATGAGTTATTGTACCTAGGAAGCTGATGAAGTGAAGTTCATAGGCCTGGCTCTGAAAAGTGGTTTGTAAATTCAAACAAGCACTGAACCTTGCTAACCTCATCACCAGAACTGAAGCCAGCTTCCAATAGCTCAAAACACAACACATGCCAACAATCTCTGGTACTCCACAAACTACACACAGGAATCTATCAAAGACAAGAATACCCAACTGCCTGTGGGGGTACATTCATCACAAAAAATGGTCTCCTGTCTCTCAGGCCTAATCCTGAAAGGGAATTTACAAACCACTTTCACAGTTGGGCCTATGAACTTCACTTCATCCACCTATAGATAGTAGGTATAGAAACTCAAGGACTCAATATAGATAGTGGAATTCTGACACACTAAAACCTGCTGTACAACTGATTCCCCAGGTACCTCTCCACTTCTACTTCTGCTGCTACATCCCCCTTTTCCCCCACCCACCCTAGCCCATCCCTCACCCCCTGACACCTCCATTTCCATTTTCACTGACTAGCTTTGTTGCCTGCATTGCATGCCAGCCTCTGGCTTCTTTACTATCAGGAACAGCACACACACAGAGACCAGCTACAGGTGCTTTCTCAGCCTGAGAAAGGGTTTTTCAACACAAAAGCTGGGATCCCGGGCAGCTAAGCTGAGTTCACCTGGAGCCTCACAATTCCACTGCAGCCAGCAAGCCTCAGGCCTGTCAAAGTTGTGACCGGTCTGGGCTTTTCCCAGCCAGGACCCTGTGTATGCATGTAGTAGCTGAAGGTTATGGTACCTCCTACCCACCCTTCACTAGGGGACCTTTGGTCCTGGCATTTCCTGGGGCTGCCACACTACTAGCAGTCTCATCAGGCCTCCCCAACCCTGGCAGAGTGCAGTTTTAGTGGTCATAACCAGGATCTGGGGCTCCCTCCTTCCCCATAGCCCCAGCCTATACTTCCAAGTTCATCCTGGCATGGGAGCTCAGCAGGCACATGTTCTTCCCCTGCTGGCTGGTGATGCAGTGAGTGGTCTCTCCAGCTCTGAGAGCGGGGCATTTAAATGTCTTTTTAAAAATAAAGAAAATAGGTGTGGATGGAGTGAGGAGGGTGGCATTCACTCTGTCTGCACCTGGAGCTTGGGGAGCCCTAGCAGTGGGAGGTTCACCATGAGGCATCCCCAGCAATGTTGAACACCCTCTCACTTGGAATACTGGTCAGTGGACAGGACAGGTGTTTGCAGGTAACTGTGGCCAGATCCGGCCACATCTGGCTGAGGCTTGCTGAGTAGGCCAAGGGGTTTGCTCAGCAGCAGCTACATGTCCTTCATGAGACAGCTAGCCACCAAGGCCTGAGTGCTACCTGCTGATGGTGTAGTCTGGTGCCTCTAAACCCCACCATCGAAGCCATGCCCTTGGCCCACGTTGGCAGCACTTGTGATGGAGGAGGAGACTGACTGGTGGATGGCATGCTAGCATGGGACAGTGGATCCCCCTGTTCCATGTTGCCCCACCTCCATCATTATACCTCCCTGACTCTCTTCACCAGCACTTCCCTCCACTGATTCAGGCTTTGGCTGCTGCATACGGTGCCCTTCACCCTCTGGTCACACATGGTGGCCAGCACATGGTCTGTACTGGACCACAAGGAATCAAGCTGTTTTGTGATGCCCTCCTTCAGCCACCTCACCAGTGCTTGGATGTCTGGTGACAGCAGCTTGCCCCAACCAAGAACATTGATCCCCTGGAAGTTCTCCATTTGGCTCTGAAGTTCCCTCACTGTGGGTATCACCTGCTAAGGAGGACACCACCAGTGCTGAGGGTCTCAGTGGCCTCAAGGAAGGGCTTGAGGACCACCAAGATCTGGGAGACAGTATCCCACTCAGCACTGTTCAGGGGGCCACTGATCCCAATATACACAAGCAAGACCATCTTTTGGGGGACAGAGGCTTTGGAGCGAGAGGGAGACTTCCCTTTGGGCATGCTCCCACTAGTGCCAAGCTGAGGACAAGCAAGGGCAAGGGTGTGGTGCCTGTGGAGATTTGTCGGTATCCCTGTTGTGTTCATGTGTTTTTAATCCTGTGCCCTGGCTGGTTTTGGCTCAGCAGTACAGGCAGATAGCATATGTGGGATCATCTGCCAGCTCAAAATGATTGCAGACCACACTACCTGCTCACTTCTGGGGTGCAGGTGCATGTGTGGATGCTGCAATTTCCCATTTCTCAGCAGGCAGAGGCACAGCAACAGGAGGAGCACACTCAGTTGAGCCACTTGCCTCCTCAACCTCTACCTCAGACTCCTCTGATGTGCCTTCTGGGGAAGGAGACCTGGCTGTAGGGGAAACTTGAGGGGTGTTGAGCACAAACTCAGATGATTCCCCGTGCTTCCCCAGAATTTCCCTTTCTATGGCACTCAGATCCAGAGCCATCTCCAGCTCTGCCTCTGGCCCTGGAAGGCTCAAGATAGGAAGTGAAATGGGGGTGGAGGAGACTGTTGTGCTGGTGCTGCTGTTTGTTGTCATGGCTGTGATTGTGGGGGTTATGACTGGTGCTCTTGAAGGGGATGCAGTCTCAGGCACTGGCACTGTTTCTCTCTCTTTGCTGCTTATGGAAGCTTCCCAGTTATAGGAAAGAGGTTGCAGCTCAGTTGGGGGGGGAGGTGGGGCTTGCACCTCTCCCCCTACCTCCTCCTCCACCCCTCCCTGAAGGCTTTCCAGATGCTTTTCCACCATGCTTCATGGTGTGTTTCATAATGTCTTGCTTTTATACAAATATAAATGTATCTGCATTCCTATACAAATGCTGTAAGGTATGTAGTCTATGCTGCTAGGTATAAATGTATATTAATAAAATATAAATGTATCTCCCTTCCTACATAAATTTAATTCTATAATATAATATCCAATATAATTATAAAATTGAAAAGAATAAATCAATGACTATAATAATAAAACAAAAGCCTCTGGAAGAAAGAAAAATGTATTATAGAATTCCTCTTGCTAGGCTAGGCTAGCAAGTAGGAAATCATTCAGATCAATGCTAGTAGTAGCCTTCATTGTCTAACACCCCTGAGCAGCTGGAAGATAGTTCAGTAACTGTCAGAAACCAAGGCAGAAAGCAGGGCAGTTCAAACAATGCTGCCTTTTTATGCTGTTTTTCCATCCCTACCTCAGAGCACTGGGATTAGGAGGGACCTCAGGGAAGGATCAGTCACTGGCTAGCTACACAGTAGATATGAGAGCAGTCCTTCCTCTCTCTCCTTACTTTCTGTTTCCCTGCAGGGAAACCCAGTTTGAGCTTCAAAACTCAAAACTTTTTAAAACTTTTGAAACATTTTTACTGCCTCGTTTCATTCCGAGGCTGTTTCAAAGCCTTCTATTTTGTTTTGATTTCACTGTTTCTAGCTCAAAATGAGTCAAAACAGTATCGAAATGAAAACAGCCGGTGCAATTTTGCACAGCCCTACTGGACAGCCACTGGGTGGGGATGATGTAGGCATAGCTATGTTCTCATAGCTTACTAACTTTCGAAATGCTTTTGTGGTAGAAAATTAATATCTCCAAGTTGTCTCTGCTGCATTTCATTTTGCTAATGATTGCTCGTTACTATATGTACTGTTCTTGTTTAGTTCAGACTAGTGTGAAAAGTCTCTATTTTCTTGAGCTTTCGTTGTTAAACTCCCTGCCAGGAACATCAATATATGCTGGTCTTCATTTACTACAGTAGATCTGGTTGCATGCAAAAATAATAGATTTTCATCCAGACCACTTTTCCTCCAAGCATAGCAGTGTGCATGTTACTTGAAGATGTGAGTTGTACAGAACTTCCATGTGATATGGCAAATAAAAGCACCATTAAATATTTTAAGTCTTAAAAGGCTTTAAATCTTATCATCATAGAAGTAGGATGGGAAGGGACCTTGTAGATTTTCAAGTCCAACCCTCTGCCTGGGCAGGAGAAAAACTGGGCTCAGATGACTCCAGCCAGGTAGGCATCAAGCCTCTTCTTAAAGACCCCCAGGGTAGGAGCCAGCACCACTTCCCTTGGAAGTTG
>NW_017728951.1:52448313-52454882 GCF_001723895.1 Crocodylus porosus
CTGAAGTGGGGCACACAGAACTGATCACAGTACTCCAGCTGTGGCCTGACCAGTGTCGCATAGAGGGGGAGGATCACCTCCTTGGCCCTACTTGAGATGCATCTGTGGATGCACGACAAGGTCCAGTTAGCCCTGCCAACTGTGACCTCGCATTGTCGGCCCACATTCATCTTAGAGTCAGTAATGACTCCAAGATCTCTTTCTGCCTCTGTGCTCTCAAGAAGGGAGTTTCCCATTTTATAAGTGTGCTGCTGGTTACTACTGCCCAAGTGCAGCACCCTGCACTTGTCAGAATTGAAACGCATCCTGTTTTTGTTAGCCCACCCTTATAACCTATCCAGGTCTTGCTGCAGTCTTTCCCTCCCAACTAGCATGCTTACCTAACCCCAAGTTTTGGTATCATCATCTTACAGTATGGGAGCTTACAGAGAGGGTTTGTTTTTGTCTTATTATATCCAGACTTCTAAGAGCATTTCATCACCTCTTAAGGAAAGCATAATTTATTCGGGGGGGGGGGCGTGGAAGGTGGAAAAAGGATTTTTTTTTTCTTTTTTCTTCTGTATAACCTCTCTCTTGTATTTGATTTGAGGTTTATTCAACTTTTTATTCTTGAAAGAAAAAAATCCCCATTTTTGGTTCAGATAACACTGTATGGTCATGGCTTTAAGAGAGAAGATGGATCTTAATATATAACTTAAAATATTAATCTTGCCCATATTTTACTTGGTGCAATGAAGGGGTTTTTTGCTACTCAGCTGGCACAAACTGGACCAGAACAAAGGAGAGCATTGGTAACATAAAACATGTCACTATTACTAATGGATTTTGACCTTGCACTCTTTATTCATTTCCTCATCATTTCCAAATTAGAACAAGAGCAGTGTGATCTACATGGTATTACTACTTAAAGTTGAGGCTGGAATAGAATTTAGCACCACATGGACTCTTATGTGAACATAGTATCCAGGGATATAGGTTGGTCAAAAAAGCAGAGACAGATAAAACTCTATGGGTAGAAGTGCCAACTTTTATTAGACAAACTACATAGTAGCAAAAAAAATGTCTGTCTTTGCTAGTTTTTGGATCCAAACACCTTTCATCAGGCAGAGGAGAATTCAAAGATTGTAAAAGTTCTCCCGGTGGAAAAGAAATGTCTCTGCCTGATGAAGGGTGTTTGGGCCTGAAAGCTTGCAAATAAATAATTTTTTTTGCTACTATTTAGTGGTCTAATACAAGATACCAGTTCTACCCCAAGTGTTTTGTCTGCAATTATAGTACCTAAGAATTTTAGATGTTTAATGGCTACATACTAAAGACCAGCTAACATTTGTTTTTATTTTTAGAGGAGCAAATCCATAGTTTTGATGTATAAAGCTCCAAATGGCATGGGAATGATTGATCTCAGGGACTAAATGTGAAATTCTGGCTAGTCTGAAGATTGTAGAAGTTTTGTCATTGACTTGAATAGACATATAGTTTATTCTTGTTTGGTTTTTCTATCCTAGTACAGTCAGTAGAGCACCTAAAATAGCCATAGAATACTTGGTGGAGAGAGGGAAGGGGCAGTGACTGGGGCAGCAGTCTTTTGGAGGGTGACAGAAATAACCATCAGCAGCAGTGCTACCATACTGCTGCTGCCTGGGGCAAAGAGCTGCAGATCCTTAGTTAAGAGTAAAGGGCAACCTGTTGTTGAAGTCCCTTAGCTTTAGTGTTGATTATTCCCATATTCTTGGCTTTTGTTATTGATATTCTTCAGAGTATACTGCAGGGAAAAGGGAAGACTCTTAACAGGAGTGGTTTAATATCTGTTTGTATCTTTTCTGTTTTGTTTATTTGTGGTCATCTGAATAAAATGTACTGATGGCTGGAAGGGAGGAGGAAAGCAATACAGGAATATTCTGTTACCTAGTAGTTTATTTAAGATAGGGATGTCCATCTTCTAAGCAGCTGGAGGCCACACCTGCAGGCTATGTGCCCTTCCTGAGCTGTCCACTGCCCACATAAATGCTTCTCTTCGGGTACAGTTCCACCATGCTTGTCACAGATCAGCTGGGCACTGTGAGTATATCAATTTAGTTGCAGACTGACTGAGTACTGCAACTTTATTAGCCACTGGGCTTTTTGGTTCGGGATCAAGAAGGTGATGTTGGAAAGGAAAGAAATGACAAGTTTCACTTACAAAAAGGAATGACTTTTACTTACGACAACAAAAGATATAGTTTGCATATATAATAGTTAATAAAAAGGTTAAGCTAATAAGCAGACAACATAACAATACAGATTAAAATTGATAATGGTAATAAAACAGATAACCAAGAGTTCCCACTTGGTTAGTAACTTATCGATAGTCCCTTGATTAGAAGATGCACAGCAAGTTGAATCAGCGAAGTCAGACATCTCTGAAATGGGCTGCTCAAAGGATAACGGTGGAAGCCCCTCAGTCAGGATCTGGTCCTCACTCTCACAGGGAGCAAGAGAGATCCGTGGGGTATGGGACAGCAATGACCCTTGTGTTTTGTTCTTCCCGAGGGTTACTATGATGTGTGTGTTCTTTTATATTTTAATTATGCTAATTTTTTAGTTATATAGCCATGCATAATATTGCTTTATAGCTGTTATCCTATGGGGTTAAAAGGTGTTAGAAATTATAATAAGTTGCTCCCCAAGCTTGGGTTTATCCAATAAGCAAATTGCAACACAACATCTTCAGGTTTAAAATTAACATTACCCCACCTAAATCCAGCCCTTCAAAACTCTCGGACTATGCTTTTTTGAGATGTCCTTTTTTTTAAATGTACTAGATAAGCTGGGCAGTTGAATCCAGCTTTTATCAAGGCTAAATTCTGAGCAAGAAAGAACTATTAAGTCATCTAATTTCACAGCTATAGCTTTGTGTTTGAGGCCTAGTCAGTTCCACAAACGGTTACAAGTTACATTTGCGGGTTACAAAAACACAAGCTTCATATTAGACAAAGGTTCCAAATGCCTCCAAGAAGCACATATTTATTGCTTATTAGTTTCTTTGGTTCTGACCATCACACATGCTGCACATGAATATGCCTTCCCTTCTCCCACCCCATCTCACTGTGTTCCACTGCACTGCACATGTGGACACTCCCCATTCCATCATTTCACATCCCCCACCATTATGCTTCACCATGCTACACACATTGATGCTTCCCCTCCCCCCCCCACCATGTTGCATTCTGTTACACATGGGGTCTCCCTTCCCTGGCTGTGCTATGCTGCCCTGCACCATGTGCAGATGACCCCTTCCTCCTTACCAGGTATGTTCCCAGCTCTCAGGGCTCTGCTGGCTGCACTGCCCCACTCTGCCCACAGGATGGAACAGTATGCCAAAGTGGAAGTAGGAAAGAAGAACCTGAAGACTGGCTGCTGCTGCAAAATGTGTGTGTGTGTGGGGTGGGGGGGGCTTTGTCTCAGCAGGATCCCAGGGGTGCAAACTGACCCCTCCTGGGCTGCATGCAGCCTGTGAGCCTCCAATTGGACAGCCCTGACTTAAGAACTGTTAAGTAGCTCCTTGAACAAGGAAAAAGTACATCTTTTTGAGAAGGGAACTGGAAAACTTTGAATAGTAAGATAGTTCCTTGTATTACAGCCTCTATGCAGGACTGAGTTAGAAATTGATTATAGAAAAATGATATAGAAGGTTTCCCCCCTTTTAAAGGCATAACTGTAGATTTAGGCAAGCTGAAGTTGTAGCCATGCCAGAGCTATGATTTAAAGGGAGGCTCTATGAGCCAAATGACAAGCTGATTTATTAGATCCAACTCTAAAAACAAGAAAAAAAATTAGCTGCACATGATAAAACATTATTCACACTAGCCTGAGCTAGCCAGGCACAGTCACCAAATTCTAAACTGAAATCTTTTTTGAGTAACTTGTTCTATTCCTTCTCTTTGCTGTAGAGATTACATGGTCCAAGTGCTAGAGTCCAAGTAGAGTCCCTTGAAGTTAATGGATGACTTTCTAGAAGGGATTTTTAATATTTTGAATGTGCTTTAGCTCAACAGGGAATGTGCTTTAGCTCAGTCCCATGAAGCTTTAATTTCTATTACTGTAAAAACTACCATTGACCAAGATTTTCCACCCTTGCATTACTTAACTGATTTGTAAAAAAATTATTTTTCTTGCATCCAGTAAAGGATCCAGGAATGAGCCAGGATGGGTGTGGTTGTGTGCCTCTGGCTGTGCCACTCTAGAGCTCACTGTCTGGTCAGTGCAGGCTTCTACCAGAGCTCCATGTAAGCAGTGAGCTCTGAGCTTACTAGCTGATCTGGGTGGGATCTGCCATGACTTAGACTCAGCTCCAGAGCCCACAGAGTGAATACTGAATTCAGCTTCAGGGGAAAGGAAGGGATGAATGGTCATAGCAATGCTCCCTTCCTGGGTTCCAGAACCATGCACAATTAGTAGCTCCATACTTGTGTAGTATGAGTATACATGTTTTCAGACTCATCTGAGAACACAGAATGCTTTAAAAAATTAGCTGCCCTTGGAAGACTTAACAGTCTAAAAAGGAACTGTATATAAATGTCAGTGAATGTTAGTCCAATTACAAGAACAAGAAGTTCTTTAGCATTAATGGAACATTATCTTTATGTCTCTCCATTGGGAAGTTCAAGAGCTGAAGATTTCTTGTATATCTTAATTTATTTCATTACATCAGATTTTTTAAACTGTGTTATTGGCAGTTGTCCTGATACAAAGACTCTTTAGTCCTCAAAGGTTCCTTTTTTTCAATTTAAATCGTACTGTAATATAGTACAATAGGCCACTACGATAAGACTGTGTTTTTCAGGGCTGTCAATATAATGCAAGCCATAAGCACTAGAAACTACCCTAAAATAAAGGAGGGAAAAGTTGAGATTTGTGGGTAAAAAAAATACATAAGTAAGGTGAAGCTCCATAAACACATTTTTCTACTCCCTTTACTACTGCAACTTCTGTACCAGCTTCCTGACTTAATTACTTTCTTGTACTCAGAAAATAAATACACAGTCTTGGGGGAAAGTGACACTTTTATTCTATGGTTTAGTAATGCCTTAATCTCTCCCAAGTTGGAAAAGGTAGAAACAATGTTGGTACTGAATGAAATAGTAATCTGATGCATGTCACCTTGTTGAATACTTATTGAGATTCTTTTTTTGTTAAAGAATACTACTTCTATATGAAGAACAGCAGAGACAGCTAAACAGAAAATCAGCTATGAAAAAATGTGTAATTCGCTTTTAAAGTGAATTTTACAATTTCCAAACCTTCACTTCCAGTCCTCTGGCATGGCTTTATGAGCACTCGTGGTGCTCTGGTATGCTGCCAGAGGACTGGAAGAGGGCCAACGTGGTTCCCATCTTCAAAAAGGGGAAGGAAGAGGACCCGGGAAACAATAGGCCAGTTAGTCTTACTTCGATCCTAGGCAAGCTGTTCGAGAAAATTATGCTGGCACACATTCATGAGGGGCCAGCAGGGGATTTCATGCTTAGGGGGCAACCACCACAGGTTCATCAGTGGCAGGTCCTGTCAGACCAACCTGGTGGCCTTCTGTGATCAGATCACCAAGTCATTAGATGCAGGGGTAGCAGTGGACATCGTCTTCCTGGACTTCCGGAAGGCCTTCAACACTGTCTCTCACCCTGTTCTTATTAAAAAACTGGGGGACTGTGGCGTTGACACCAAAACAGTCAATTGGGTTGCCAACTGGCTGGAGGGCCACACTCAGAGAGTGGTGGTGGATGGGTCATTTTCAGCCTGGAAGGATGTGGGCAGTGGGGTTCCAGAGGGCTCTTTCCTTGGGCCTGCGGTGTTCAACATCTTTATCAGCAACTTTCACGAGGGGGTAAAAAGCACCCTGTTCAAATTTGCTGATGACACTAAGATGTGGGGGGATGTGGGCATTCTAGAAGGGAGCAATAGGCTACAATCGGACCTAGACAGGTTATCAGGGTGGGCGGATGAGAAGAGGATGGGATTCAACACTGACAAGTGCAAAGTGATGCACCTGGGGAGGAAAACCAGCTCCATACCTACAGGTTAGGGAACTCCCTTCTTGTCAGCGCAGAGGCAGAAAAGGATCTTGAGGTCAATGACTCCAAGATGAACATGGGCCAGCACTGCGGGGATGCAGTCAGGAAGGCCAACCGTACCTTGTTATGCATCCGCAGATGCATCTCGAGCAGGTCCAAGGAGGTGATCCTTCCCCTCTATGTGGCACTGGTCAGGCCACAGCTGGAGTACTGCATCTAGTTCTGGGCACCACACTTCAAGAGGGAAGTGAACAACATGGAGAGGGTCCAGAGGAGGGCCACTCGTATGATCAGGGGGCAGAAGGGCAGGCCTTATGAGGAGAGGCTATGGGACTTTAACTTGTTCAGCCTCCAGAAGAGGAAGCTGAGGGGGGATCTAGTGGCCTGTTACAAACTCATCAGGGGGGAATCAGCAGGCACTGGGGAAGTCCCTGTTCTCCCGAGAACTGCCAGGAGTGACCAGGAATAATGGTCACAAGCTGGCAGAGGGTAGATTTAGGCTAGATAGCAGGAGGCGCTACTTCA
>NW_017728951.1:52455202-52473452 GCF_001723895.1 Crocodylus porosus
AGCAGTGTCAGTGGTGGCCAGTGGCAATCACTGACTGCCTGCAGATGCCACCAGCAGTGTCGGCAACAAGGAGGGGGCAGAAGGGTGGTGAATGGCAACTTCCTGCAGGTACTGCTGACTGTGTCGGTGGTGCCTTTTCATAGGGGGTGCATGTACACCTGTGTGCACCCTCTAAGCATCACCAGTGGATCCTTCCACCAAACATATTGTTATCTAAAACCAGATTCTGAGTTAGAGCCATGGCATACATTAAAATTATGAATTGATTAAAGTGTGAATTGCACCATAAATTACAACATTATAAATTGGGATGCCCATGTAGTCAAAGCAAAGCACACTAGGCACACAAGTGTCCCACATGGATTGTGGAACATTTCTGTGGTTGGGTTGCATGATGCCTTAAACTGAACCTGTGGCGTGCATGTCAGACCTGGGGCCTGCCCCATGCTGATCCAACTCTCAGCTGAGTGTCTGGATCACCTTGGAGCAGTCCCATGTCTAGAACTATGCGTAGCTGGGCTGGACATGAGTGTTTAAAACCTGGGGCTGGGAACTTGGTTTAGGGAGGCACTACCCAGACTGTCTCCACATCTCCAGCTATAAAACACCATGTGTACAGTCCAACTGGGATACATGCATGTTGTTTAGACCTGGGGCTGTCCTGTGCTGATCTTGATTATTCATCTGAGGATCAGGATTGGGCTGATTAGGCCAAGACAAAGCCACCTCCTAGACATGGGACAACTGCATCCCAGGACTTGTGCAATTTGCATCTGATTAATTTTATTTTATTTGATTAAAACACTATATGGTCTGCCATGCATATATGCATAAAATTCTTCAGATCCAAATCACGCTTTTAGTTTAACATCTGATAGTGGCTTCAAATTGAACTATTTACGACCTTAAAAAAACTATGCTTTTTGCCATCTAATTTTTCACAATTATTTATAATATAAAAAGAATAACATTTTAAAATTCTATATATTCCCAATAGAGGTAGGAGCATACACATTTGGTATGATTTGTGGCTGAAGCTGTTTTGCTTAAACATTTTCTCTAACACTGCAGGGTTCCTCAAGGTATTGCATTTGCTGCATTTTGAGATAATGGGTAGGTGTTTAAAATATGAAAGTTAAAACCATTCAAGACATAAATCTCAAAGTACTTGATGCACTATAGCAAATGTTCACTGTAAAGGGGAAAATATTCTCTTTTTCACAAAAGCACACAGCTGAAAGAGAAATAAATAGAGGAGGAAGCATTCAGTTACATATTTTATAATTTATGGGTAATCTGTGTGGAAAACCACATAAAAATAACTTTGCACAACAAAGAGTGAATCAGGCTATGTATATGTGAGAAGGATAAGATACAGAAATAAATTTATAGTCATTGCTGTGCTGTCAAAATGAGGAACAAGAATACTGCAACTAGATAAGTGTTATCTTGACCAAAGCCATCAGAAAATAGAGTGATGAATTACAGTTTCAAAAAGCCTATAGATAATTCAGTGTTCACAGTTTATTTAAAAGGAGCAATATTTAACTCTTTTTTTTAAGCTGTATGAAGGACCTAAGTTTTTAGCTATTTTCGGAGGCTGACCTCTGGTTTGGAGTTAAGTGCAACCAATGCTTCTGATAAGAGAAGCTCTCTGTTGGTATTACATGGGTTCTTCCACATAGTTCCAACTGAGGAAATGGGAGGCATTATTCCCATCAACATCTATCAGGAAACTTAATCCTGTGCAATCAGATGTAGGTCCAACTTGAATACTATGTAGACTGACTAAGAGTGCCTGGCAACTCTCAAGAATTGATCCCCGAGCCACACAGCTCACATGCTCTATAGCAGACTTCCTGTTGTTTAATTCTGTTCAGCAATTCATAAATATAGAAATCTATATAAATGTATTTTAACACAATCTATTTATATCTGCATTTATTTTAAAACAAGGGACAGATGCATGATGTAAGCACTGCTGTTAATGGCTTCAGTCTAGGATAAATGCTAATAGACAATGGTAGAAGTTAGTGGTATGACTTGCACATCTGATTCCATTCCAGGGTAGCCATTTACTGTCAATAATGAAGCTATTACAAGCTGTCCCACCTGTTGGCATAGTGCTGTAGCTAAGTGGTATGGTAGATAAGTAGCAAAGTACCATAGCCTGCTGGATAGCTGATAATCTGTCCATTTAGGATTTCAGTGCTTTTTTATATCACTTTACAAAAGTGATACAAATTGCACGGTGTAAATGTATCACATGTCCAGGCCCAGAGATGCACTTGTACAGTTATTCTAACTCTTGTTCAGTACTCCTACTTTCATACTACTAAAAATAGACTAATTGGTACAGTAACCACAGTAAGTGAATTTCAGCCCTGTATAAAAAGAGAGAGCACAATGCCCCTGCTATACTTAACCTGTAGTCTGAGGATATAAATTGTGTGGAGGTCTTGTGCTGAGCTTGTCTGCACAGCTGAATTTCACCTATTGTTAGTAGATTTTGGTAGAATGAGTTCAAAGTACACCTTTCCTCACTGCATAGGGCTTATTCTGGAGCAATTTGCATTATTTATATCAGAATCACTGAGCCTGGGAATTAAAAAGTTCAGAAGAGCATATAGGGCAAGTGACTTAAGGATAACTTGATCTAAACTGTAGTAGCAGCAGAAGCTCATTGGAGTGAAAAGGACAAATTCACTTTTTGTAACAAATCATTTGAATTAGATTAGAAATACCAAAAAAAAAAAAAACAAAAAACACAGAAATCCTCATTCATAGATATACACATACATACATAAAATGGCACAAATATTACTTTAAGATTCATAAAGAAGAAGTTTCATGTAATAAGGATGACCTTATTTTCACTGTCAACATGCATACAGTGTTTACTGTTTTAGCAATATTGAAATATGCATTGAATTATCTATAAAATCCTTTTTCTACAGTAATTACATCCCAAAGAATTACATTCTAGTAAGATAAATGTTATGCATTTGATTTGCAAATGTTTGATTTGTTTGCAATATGCTTTTTTCCTAAGGTGACTTGTAAAGCTGTAAATACAAGAGAAATTATTATTTAAAAAGATTTATAGACTGAGATGTGTAGGAAGAGAAATCTTTGCTTTGTGAAGTATTCATGAACAATAAAATTAACCACATCATATATATCAGTCACCCAAATTAAGTTACAGTTTCTACTAAATGAGTATTTTACCATACGACAGACTTGGTCAGACAATCCTTCTGGAAGGAAAGTTAAAATAAGCAGTGCATTTGGTGATTGAATGCCAGTGAATTAAGATGCGAGTTCAGAGAGCTGTGTTAATTTTAAATATAAATTTTACATATTTTAAAATTTCAATTAATGCATTAAAGTTAAAAACAAAATGTCAAATGACCTGATTTTGTGAAGTGTAGAAAGTTTTGGTTGTTATTGGTTCTGGATACTATGCATCTGAAAAACAACAAAATCAGGCCATATATGGTTGGGGAGGAGGGCATGAAAACAAGAAATTAAATTTAATACAATTTTGAGATTTTTTAAAAACAGTTTGCATTCTGAATAAGAATACAAATGAGATATTTCAAAGCTTTTTGTGAGGGAGAGAAGAGAGAGAGTGCCAACTACCTATTCCAACTGAGGGAGGAGCTCTCCACTGGGCAATAGAAGTTACAATATTTGCATCCATCAACTATTCAATGCAACTGATTACTGTTTGTTAGGGTGACAATATTTGGATCTTGGGGAGCATTGGATTTACAGCTGAATAAAGGCTTTAATATGTGACTTCAGCAAAGCTGTTCACCACAAGGCAGAATGATATATTAAAAGTAACATTGTAAGACGCTTAAGCAAGCATTTTCCTAACAATGGAGTAGTACGGTAAAGGTATACAGCTCATTATATAAGGCTAACAAGATGCAGCCCACCAGCTATTGTCAGGAGATAAAGCAGAAGCAAGACCTTACATATGAAGATGAAATCAGCAAGAAACCACAGTTCACTGGCAAAAGTTGAATTCGTGGCCTTGAGCATGCATGATTAGGGGGGAAAAAAAGCATGTAAATGAATGAAATACATAGGCAATTTAATGTTAATGAAATAAACAGAAGTGGAGCTTGAGATAGGAGATATTGGGGGGGGGGTGGCAAAGGTGGAGTAAATGGTAATGAGCATGAACCAAAGTGTATAAAATGTGAAAAGAACTAACGTTCACTGCAGGTCCCCACTTTGTTGGTTTTTTGAGGCCTTTGCCCAAAGCTGTCTCCATTCTGAATAAAGCTGTTGCAAGCAATGTGTGCTGGTGTTTGCTCCCTGCTTGCTCTGGCAACTGAGCAACGGGATGCATGAGCAATTGGATCATTGTCTCCCTAGCTGTTGGGTGCTACATGGAGTTGGGGTCTAACACTGTTGATGAAAAGGATCTGGAATTTAAATAGCAGAGTGATATAGAAAAAATAAGATATTTTTCCATTTCTTTGTCATCTTTGCCATTCAGTATAAAGTGGACTTCACACCGAAGACTTAAAACATTATTTCTTTCATCAGCTGACATAAGTGTAAGGCTAGCATTAGCTGAACTGCTGTAACATCATAGATCCACTTGCCATGGCCTATGGTATTGAACACTACTAAGGTGTATGTTCACTTTAATTTTGAGAACATTTCAAATGTACTATTATAAAACAAAAACACTATAATTAAATTTGTCTGCATTTATATTTTAAGAAAAATAGAGAGCAAAATTTGTCCTAATAACACCAGGAACCTAGTTTGGCATGGGAAAGCTGAATGAGTAATAAATTAGTAAAGTAAACACACTTTAATGAGACATTAGTAAAGTAAACAGACTTTACTAATTTTTTACTTGTTCTTTTTTTTGGGGGGGGGGGTACAAAGTTCTTTAGGTAACACTTATCTGCTAATTGTAGCAAATTTTTAATTATGACTTTAAAAGCAGAGTCTGTGGCTTCTGTCATTCAGGAGGTTAGACCAGATCTTCATATGGGGTTCTTCAGGCCTTAACATCTGTTTATCAAGATTCACACTACTTTAAAATCACTGTAAAATATTTTCTGTATTATGAGAATTTAATACTTTGTGCAAACTGAAGAAATAACTTGCAATCAGTAAGAAGATGTTTGCATGGAATTCTTAAACCAATCAACTTTATCTGTAAGCCAAATAATAAGTGGAAATACATACCACTTCATGCCTTACAACAATTTAATAAATATGACAACTACTACAATGGCTCATTAGCAATCTGATAATGTCATTTAAAGAAATCTGAAAATATTTGGGGGAGCAGCTTGATAGATGTAACATAATAATCTCTGAAGAAAGTAAGAACATATGGTATGCTTTCATCAGCTAACCCCAGGGGACTGCACCAAAATCTCCTTCTTACAACTATATGACATTGGAAGGAGAAATAGGAGGAAAGATGTACAAAATAAAATAAAAGTGGAACACACAAAACAGCAAATAGCAGCTGGATCACAGAATTAAACTAGTAAAAAAAATAAATAAAAATATTTAGGATATTCAAAGATGAGAAGAACAATTTTTTCCTCTGGTTTTCTAAATTTTTTAGCTTTGCAATACTGTTAAAATGTTTAAAATTCTATTTGTTGATGTTCCAAACAAATATTGTCTATTGGGAGACCTCAAGGGCAAATAAGACAATTAGTTGATGAAGTAAATTTAAGTTAAAGGAATTAGCTCAACTGCCGTAGCATCATAGATGCAAAAAGCTACCTACTAAGTCCACTTGCCATGGCCTATGGTATTGAATACCAATGACGTGCATGTTCATTTTAATTTTGAGTACATCAAAATTATTCTGTGGATAGAGTTAAAAATCTAGATTGCCAAATATTTATTTTGTTTAGCCTATGCCTAGATAACCAAATATTTGTGTTTTGCCCTGGCCTCTACCTGTCAGTTTTTGTAATTTAACAACAACAAGAATCATAATAGTTTTGAAATGTAAACAAGTTTCTGTCAATCAGCCTTCTATTCTGTGCCAGGCCAAGCAAAATATCATACAAAATAACTGCAGTTGTGTCTCTAATATTTGTCTTAAGCATTGCATGCTGTCACAGAGTGGGGCCTAGGAGCAGCCGTGATCCCACTAGCACCCCCTGCTGTGCCAATTAGGTGATCCAGCACCCTCTTACTTGCCCGACATGTCTTGTTGGTATATGGTTCTAGAAGGGAGGCTGCCTCTTGTCACCCTGGACACCGTGCTATGCTTACACTATCCCCCGTTCCGTGTGGAATGACCTGGTGCACCCCAGCCTTATTAGCTATGCGTGCCTCCTACCTCCCCTTTAGCATGCCCCAAGCCTCGCAGCTCTTCCAGACGTTATCAGGTCCTTTTGTTTTCTGCACCCTGCCCGGCGCCCCTGGGCTTGTCACGCACCCGGCGCCCCTCTATCCATTAGCCCTCTCAGGCTTACTGACAGTACTCTTCCCAGTTGGGCTCAGGTGGCCTGAGCCTTACCTGGCCCCTTTGGAGTCCCCACCACTGTGGAGCCCCTCTGGGACCCTTTCCAGTCCGTGCCCGCTCCTGGGGCTTCTCTCTGTACACGTGCCCGCTCCTGGGGCTTCTCTCTGTACACGTGCCCGCTCCTGGGGCTTCTCTCTGTACACGTGCCCGCTCCTGGGGCTTCTCTCTGTACAGACTTTGTCCTATCGGGCCAGTCTCTTTGTGCTTAAGCACTCCTAGCCCTCACCAGGCTTCTCAATAAGCTTATACCCTTTTCAGGGCTTCTCAAGTCCTTCTCACGGTTGGGGCTCAGATGGCCGTAGCTGTGCCTAGCCCCCTAGACCACCATCAGGGTCTTTCACCATACTTGGGCTTCTCCGCTTATCGCCCCACAGGGCTGGGGGTCAACACCCCTCAACACTGCAACACAGCGGCGCGAACAGCTCTGCCTGCCTGGCACCACTCACTGTACCCCACAGGACACCAGGAACCCCCAGATTACTGGGGAGCTCCCATGAGGTCTCCTCACACCCCTACAGCCTCACCTGGTCCTCCGGTACGTAGCAATAACAAACAAGAAACATAAAGCCATGAGCCAACTGGCTATAACTGAAAATAAGCCTCCTGGCTAGAACTTAAGTGCTGCACCCTTATGGCCACTATGTCCCACCTTTAAGCTTCCCAGTCAGGGTTCTCTCCCCCTTACCATGATGCAACCGCCTGGGTGACCAGGCTGCACCGCTCGCCTCTGCTTTGCTTGGCTCTACTGCAGAGCTCTTGCATCTCCAGTTGTCAGCAGGGAACTGCTAGCTAGGCTTTGGCCTGGGCTGTTTATAAAGGCCTGGCCCTGCTCCCTTCTGGTCACCTGACCAGCACGGTTGCCCCAGCAACCATCACCTGAGCTGCCCTTGTGATTGACAGCTGCCCTTATTCCTGCCTAGGAACAGGGCACCTCAGTGCCCCTGTGACACATGCCTATGCCTTTCCTTATGAATGTTGAAGAGTGTTGTATGATAAAAGAAAAAATGTGTCACAACAGATGAGTGTGAACGTTTATGAAATACAGGAGCATATAAATAAGAGAATTTCACCTGTATCCAATATTTTGTCATAAATTTGAAGTAGGCTTGTCAGATTTCCAGTTAACTTGTGTCCACAATGGGCATAATTCCCCTTTATTTAGCATGTGTTATGCTGTTTTACTTTCACTGATATCAGTTATTTGCACAAATATAAGTGAAAGGAACAATGGACCCAATGATATTTTTGGTTAGTGGTGGCAAAACTCACCTTTTGAACTGCGCCCTTTGCATGTGGGCTCTGTTGCAGGTCAGTCCCACATGCAACTGCTTATACCACTACATTATACCAGCTGCTACCAGCTCCAAAGGGCTAATACAGCAGCTGGAAATTGCTGGATTTTATAAATGTAGTGGTTATGGACTGGCAGCATGGAAACATTTTGCATCTCTGTCTAAACTCCATGTGGCTAATTGTGGCACTTCTACAGTCAGATTCTACCAATAGGTGGTGCAAGAAATTGCCGAACATCCAGTCCATTGTTCCTCCATAATTCCTGATGATTGCCTTCACATCCTCCCTTCCACCTCCTCTCCCATCTCTAATATATGTGTACATACACACACATGCACATGCACATATACACACACTTTCTGCAAGGAAAGAGAGTTTATATGTGTACATTTGTGAGAAATAGACATTTTGAAGCAGTTTACCGTGTCAGTATAACTAAATAGCATGATCAGAGTGTAAAGAGCTGCTGTGATGCTACATGGAAAACTGCCTACTTTCAAACAAATTACTTTATCTCTTCTGGGTCTTTTGCTTTCTTTACACCATTCATTTCCTTGAAGCCAGATCTTATTTCTTTTAAAAATTAATCTGAAATCATTTGACTTTAATAGTCAGTTCTGATATTTGCTATATTTCCTAATTCTAAGATCCCTCCCATTTAACATGGGGGGAAAAACCCCTCATCCTAGAATTGGGGGGCGGGGGGCAAGCAGCTGCTATGGTTTGGACCCCGGCCCCTATCTGGGGTCTGGCCATAACCACGCTAATGTCTGTCCCCTGCCTTTGGATCCTGTCATCTCTCCTCTGCAGCCTCTTCCTCTCCTCCCCCCGCCCCAGCCTGTTCCCCTGCCTACCCCTCTCCTTCCTCCACCTTTACCTTTGCTCTGTGTAGGCAACCTCTATCTACACTGTAGTCTGGACCACTGAGCACAGCCCTAGCTCAGCCCATAGCATGGGCACAGAGCCCACATGGTCCTCCATGGGCTGGGCTGGGCTTCTCTTCAGTGGCCCAGGCACAGAAAAAGGCAGGGAGGGGAGAGCAGAGGCTGTGGGGTTCGGGGGGAGAGGAAAAGCAGAGGTGACAGGGGAGAGGGGAGGAGGAGCACGGGCTGGGGGGGAAAGGGAGGTGGGAAAAGAGGGATGGAATAGAGATGGGGCAAAGTGGGAAATGGGGGAACAGAGGCCACAAGAGTGGTAGGAAGGGGAGCAGATAGGGAAATAGAGGCTTAAGGCTGCAGGGGGGCAGGCAGAGGGCAGAGGTGGCAGGGCGCAGGCGCAGGCAAAAGCAAAGGCAAGCTGTTTGACCTTCCCACCCCACCTGGCCCCCTGCAGCAGCAGGAAAAGCATGAATTAAAGATAAACCTTCAATAATTAGATTATCTACATGGAAAATTATAAGAAATGTATAATTTTCCATGTATAAAATCTAATTATTGATGGGCCATCGAAAATTCAGGAGCATCTTAAATTTGAGTAAATATAGTAATTTTATGTACCATGTCTGGGGATGGTAAAGTTAAAAAATTTTGGCTAAAGTTTGAATATTCTGAGTTCCTCTCCATCTCTCATCACTCATATCCCTGATTCTTATTTGCCACTCCAACAGTATCTTACAAACAGAATGGGGTTAGGTTTGAGAGGAATACAATAGGCTATAAACTTGTTCACATGCCCACTACTTTGCTCTGATATGGTAATACCCTGTTTGCACTGAGTGAACTTCTTTCAAAATTTAAAGCAACATGAATCTTGTCCCACATAGCAGTGTTGATCATGTGTAATTTCTCTCTTCATTTTTCTCTCTGAGTTGAATAGATCCTATGTGAATAGGAGGAGAAATTATATGTACTATACACACTACCGTATGTGCAATATGAATTTCCAAAAGGGCTGCTGAAAGTAGGAGGAGAATTCAAATGCCTCCTTGATGCAGACAGTAAGTAGACACAGGATGTATGAGGTATTTTGGGGCTCACAACACAGAGCAACACAATAATTTCTGAACTTCAAAAGATTTAAAATAATTCTTTGATTATTAGGAGAGGATTTCTTGGACACCTCTTGGGCAAGATGATGGGGAAAGGAATAGAATAATAAAAAAAACTAATTGGTGAAGAATATTTTATGGGAAGATTAGAGATGTAAAGTGACTTAATGTTTCATATAAAAGAGAGCCTTAGATTAATGAGTAATGAATATACATAGGAACAGAGAGAACACAGAAAGCCCACAGAGGATTTTGAAAATACAGTTTGATCTTGTACTTGTTAATTCTGTGGCAAAGCTACTATTGACTTCGGTAGTAGAGGCTCAGGCATCAGGAGAGCAATTGCAGAAGGAGATACCATTGTTTTGATAAATTTATTAAGAACCCAGGCTTCCATTCTGCAGACTCAGATAGCATCAAGGAATGTGAACTTGCATTTTTGTGGTGTAGCTGCAATTTAATTGTGGGTATAGCTTGAACCAGCTCTTGGATATTGTTAGTACCAATTGGTGGCATATTTTTTACAGGCGTAACTCACACCTGTAGACAAGGAGGATTGGTTTTAAAAATGCCATTTTGAAAAAACTAATTTACAGTGTTTAATTTTGAAAACCTCTTATAGTTCATGGAAATTATTACAACATGATGCATTTTAAAATAATTTTTTTCTTATAATATCATAGCTAAGTACTGCAGTTAAATGAGTAACACTAGTTCCATAAAAATATAACACATAGCATGGCATGGTGTTAATATGGTGTGCTACCACATGAGTCAACTGGCACATAATGAAAGGCAACATAATTCAGCATTTTGGGGACAGACACGCATATAGTACATTGTAAGGCAGCATTCTGATGGAATAATTCATGATGCAACACCACTTCTGACCCTAAAAGGAATTGGTTTCTCACTGGGAGTAATTATTGTATAGGTTACAATACTAAAAAATGAACTAGCAAACAAACAAAAAGTTGGAAGAGTAGGGGAATTAAATTGGCATACCTATAAAAAACATATGCAGCTACTAAACACAAAGTTTTTCTTCAGAGACCCATTATGTACTGGATTTGGTAACAAATTTAGTTTTTAAAATATAATCACTTAGAGCCTTTACTGGATTATAGATTTTTTGTTTCATTATAAATTAATACATTTAATTCTGGTTCCCTCATTTATTAGGATTTTCAAAGTTTTTATTACTGTCCAACATCTAATTAATGTTAGTGAACATTAGAATTTCTAAGTAAGCTCCCTCTTGCTCTGTGGTATCATAGGGCTTAAGGGTCTATAACCACCTTAACTACAGCCTTCTGTCTCCTCTTATCTCCTTCCACCTTCAACATCTTGCCCTGCCCCTTCCCAATTAGTTTTTATATGATCTTCCCATCATTCCCTTGAGGTCTGATACCTTGCACCTCAGCTTCCAAAATCTGCTTCACATGCCTTCTCTTACCAGATCTTACAGTATCTCCTGTCCATTTCTTTCTCTCTGCTCCTATCTTGCAGACATCAGGTCTTTTATAAGGCCACAAGCTATGTCTTTCCCCCCATGCTCTGTTTCTTGTACTGCACCAACTATTTTCATTAGCCTTTGTCAGGGTCCAGGATTCACATCCATAAAAAGTATTAGACCCCAACTCCATGTGGCGCTCAACAACTAGGGAGACGACGGTCCATTTACTCATGGAGCCTGTTACTCATTAGCCAGATTAGAGCAGGGAGCAAACACCAGCACACATTGCTTGCAACAGCTTTATTCAGAATGGAGACGGCTTCAGGTAAGCTCTCTCACCATAAGAGATGAGGAGCAGCCATGAACAATAGTTTTTTTCCATATTTATACACTTTGGCTTATACTCATTAACATTTACCCTATCTTGTTCCACCTCTGGTTCTACCCATCTTCCCATCTCAAGCTCCACCTCTGTTTACTGTTTGCTTCATCAGCATGAAATTGCTTATGCATTTCATTCATTTACATGCCTTTTTGCTATGAGCGCATGTCTAAGACCTTGACTCCTTTTCTTTGGTCACTGGGCAAACTTTGACTGAAACCCGGAAGCTTCTGGAGGCTTCTTCACCAATCACCATTCACCTTTTTGCATATGTTCATCTTGGATTCTGTTACCAATTACGTGTTGATTTTCACATTCCAGTCTGTTTTTCTGTTTTGGGTTGTACCATCTTCTTTTTTGGGGCCCTTCATCTTATCTCGTTCCTTGCTGTAGCTAGTTCACAGCAGACAGACTCACACAGATTCACTTGCTGCTTTTTCAAGAAAAATGGTTGACACAGTTAAGATGGTTACTTAGCATAAGCAAATGGCTGGTTTAGATATCATTCTGCCTTGTGGTCAGCAGCTCTGCTAAGCCATAAGTCATGCCTTTATTCAGCTGCAAATCCAGTGCTTCCTAATAATCCAAATTATGGTCACCCTAACAAAAAGGATTAAACAGATTAAATAATTGTACTATAAAGTGGATTTTAAGGTTTCTTCAGATTTTCTTTGATGTCATTATTTTATCCAGGCTCAATGAGTATATATTAGCACTGTAAACTCATAGAAAATAATACCAAAATCATTTCCACCTTAAAAACAAAATGCACAAGGAAATTGCATTATATTATAGCCTGTTGGTACCACACATGGAATCATCTAGATATCAATTAACACTTTGCTATGGGGTTCTGTTGTACTTATTAAATTATACCTTCATTGTATTAGCTCTGCTGTTAATTTGGATGAAGGTACAGAGCAAAGATAGATTAAATTTCTTTGAAAATATATCAGGGTAGATATTGAAGGTGATCAAATCCAGGGACAAAGAAAGGGAGTTAATCTGCATTAAGTATCATCTTTTCTATCACATAGTAGTTCCATTATTTAATATGATATTTCTATTATTTACATCAGCTTCTAAAGATACTGGGCCACATTTATTTGGAGTTTAACTGTGGGGAATAACTGTGGGGAAGTCTTCCTTACCAAGTGCCATTGAGCACTTACTGGAGTTTGTAATTTAATTTTTCAGAAGTTTTCATCTGTCTTAAAATATATCTATTCATCCATTCACCAACCTACACATGATTTTGTGTCTGTTCAGTTTTCTAATATCCACTGATGTCAATGAGAGTTTAAAATCTAGAATGTGCATTTAGTCTAGGGAAACCAACTGGACATATTTTTTCAAAGATCAGTTAACAATGCAAATATCATATTTCTTAAATACTTAAGTAATTATGAAAAATAAAACCTGGACTTCACTAATATTTGTAACTGCAATCAAATTATATTGTCTGATCAGTGACTGAGAAACCTATGAAAACTACTTTGGGTATCAAAAGATACACAAGTACTGCCTGCAGGTAAATTGTGTAAACATAGTGCAAAGACAAGCAGAGGTACTGAAAAGCAAACTAAACCACAAGGATGCAACTCAGATAGACTTCTAGCAAGAGACTGTATAGTTTATCTTCGAGATTTCCTATGGTAGGCAAAATCTCAAGAGTTGTAGGTTATCATGTCAGTATAAAAAGAAAATTGTTTGTATTATTGGCACAACTTCATATGTAGACTGGCAATGTGCTGGTATCAAAAGCCAGATTTTGACAATGCTAGTCCATCAAATGTGTCTGGAAGATGCTCAGGGATTCTCTTAAATGTTAATGCATATATATTTGTCACTTTGCTCAAAAGATCTCAGTAATACATTTTGTCCCTGAAGAAAGGCAGGTAGCATGGTACTCTCAATGTGACCCAGTTTTATTCCTTTTATATCAACAGGCATTTGCACCATTCTAACCCAGGCAGTATTGCAAAATATAAAATGTTTGGTGTTTGGTCCAAGTTAGGTTAACATCATTTTAATGGTTTTGCTGTTTTATGTATAACACAATGACACAAGTGTGTGCTGCCACAGGCTGCTTTTATGTGCCACAAAGGTTTACTTTGGTTTAATTCTCCGTACACTGAAGAGGTTGGTTTTTAAAAACACTACTTCAATTTAGGGAGAATTAAACTGAAGTAAACCCCTGTGGTGTGTACACAAGGGTCGGACCCGGGCCTTCCCTGCCTCTTTAGCAGTTGGGGAGGCAGGAAGGTGAACCTGCACAGCCCCTGAGTTGCACAGGGCCCAGTGCTTGCCTCTGTGGCTGTAAGTAGCAAACTAAAACACTTCAGAGGAGTTTTATTTTGCTACATCCCAAAGTCATTTCACATACAATACACCACTGTCAGTGTAAATCAGCATTTCCCAACCAGTGTGCCATCAGGCACATCCAAGTGTGCCATGGCATTTTGGGCTGGAACTATGCCCCCCACCTGCTGCTCTGGACATATACAGGTGGAGAGCATGGCTCCACCCAGGCAGGGGGCATGGATCCAACCCAAAATGCCATCCAGATGGCTGTGCACCAACCCTCCCCATTGGCATCTGGCTGGCCACGTGCTGTCTGGCTGGCCGTACACCACCCCACTCTCCCCCTGCTCCACCTCCAATGTGCCACAGAACTTTTTTAATTAGGTAAGTGTGCTATGGGGCAAAAAAGGTTAGCAAATACTGGTGTAAATAGCCACACCATTAAAGGACAATACGCCATTGGTGGTGTAAACAGCCACATGATTAAAGCGGTGCAAAAGGGTATTTAAGCCACCTTAAAGGCCAATTTTATGGTGTGTACAGAGGCCCATAATGCTCAGAATTTGTTTTTCTCTGTACACAGGATGCATGATCTACTATAATACCAAACCTGAATCTCTTTGGGAAAAAATCATATTCTAAAGGTTTTATTTTTTATAATTGAAAATAAACAAACACAGAATCATAGAAAGTTTGGGATAGAAAGGTACCTTAGGAGGTCATCTAGTCCAACCCCCTACTCAAAGCAGGACCATCCCCAACTAGATCATCTCAGCCAAAATTTTGTCTACCTGGGTTTTGAAAATCTCCTATATACCTCAATCAAACCTCAATATACAACATACAAGTGTCAGAATAAGAACAACCCAACAACTGGTTTAACAAGTCGACCAAAAATGGGGAAAAGAAGGAACAAGGCATATGGAAACAGGTATCATTGTAGCCTTACTCATCCTAGACAGAAGACTAAGGAATATCATACTCTCTTCCTTAAGGCTAGAGACAGAAATTACACACAAACCTGTATAAGTGATTGGGAACTGGTCTAAACCTGCAACAGAATAGAAGATTGGCACACATAAAATTGTGGAAACCAGTTTAAAATAGACCTGAATGCACATAGTATCAGATAGAATCAGCTTAGGTTAGACCAGTCTCTGAAACCTTAGCACCAGATACCCTCCCAACTCAGCTTTGGTCACGGTCCTCCAGCACCCCAGGATGCTATGCAGCTCTCTGCTAACCTTCCTTTGCAGGGAGGTTGGGTGGAACTTGGCTTGTGCTCCCTGCTTCAGTCCATTGCGTAGTTGGCCCCAGCTGGACCACACAGCCTCTCTCCCAAGCTCCCCAGCCAGCAAAGCAGGCAGGAGTGGGGGAGGGGGGGATGAACATGGTGACTTCCCCCCTCTGCTGAAGAATATGGCAGATCTCCCCTCTGCTGAGCCAAGATCCAGTTAAAAGAAGCCCTTGTGTTCATTTTCTCCCCCCCAACTCCTTCCTGCTGTGCTGGCTGGACCCAGCTTGTGAGGAGCCCAGCTGAGATGAGAGAAACCCCCTAAGGTGTGCAGCTCCCCGCATGTAGGCAGCCCTCGGCACAGGGATGGGGGACTCTTTCCCTCCTTGCCCCCCACAGGTCAGAAACTGCCAGAGGATGGAGCCGAGGAGATGGCCCCGCCATGCAGGAGGAATCACCCTTGGTGTGGGACTCCCCACAGCTGACCAGACCCTGGCTCAGGGGAAGCCCAGGCCAGCATGCCCCTTTATGGGCAGCTTCCAGCTTGGGGGTGCTGGCACTGGAATGGGGGGCTCCTTCCCCTCCCCTGCAGCTGACAGCAGAGGGTTGCAGCTGTGTACTGGGCAGCCAATCAGGGATGGCCCCTGCTCACCTGGACTCTACAATGGCCAGCAGGCTGGGTGGCATGCTTGAATGACCCCCAACCCCCACTTTCTGGCCTCACTAGTGCAGATTTCTATCTGTCTTGGCCAACCTTAGCCTGAATGTGAGTTACATTCAGCTTAGATAAACCTGTGAGAATTGGATCGATTCTGCTTCAGGCTTTTTGACTGTCTGTACTTAGCCTAAATGACCTTGGTCTCTGTGTTAAAGTGTAGGCTTCACAGAGCTTTTGCAGGTGGACAAGGGTTACAAAGTGGGTGAAGTTTTGGCATATCCCCTTCTCTCAGGCCTCCTGTCAGTATAGTGGAAAGACAGTCCAGGAAAAGTAATATGCTAGTATTTAAGGTCAGCAGAGAATTACTTCCCTCTAGAGTTAGAAACAAACCAATAAAGTAGTTATTGGTCTCTCACCATTGGTACTTTGATTTACTTCAGGAACAACATAACAGTTGCAAAAGGCAGTTTAAGTCAGAATCTAGCCTGATTAGTAATAGCCTAAAGGTATACCATATAAACAAATGACCAATTATAGTTGATCCTTAGACTCTATATAATTTTGAGTGCATTTGCCAATTATAAAATACAAGGATACTTTTTGAGTATATTCATCCCCACAGTCAGACAGAAGTTAAGCTTTTTCTCAGGTTCAGATAAGGGGTTCATTAACTTTCCTCTGATATCTCATTCTCCCCCTTTTGACACCTCTCCAGAAGTGCTTAAATACTAGAGGATAAAGGATTTTCTTTTGATATCTTCTCTCTGATCCACAATGAGTAACTTCTGCCCTGGCAGGATTTATGGGCTAGTTATGTAGTACGGAAAGTTTGACTGAAAAGGCAAACCTTTTGTGTGGGTATGTGATCCAAGATCAACCTCTAAGTCTCAAGAGGTTTGTCCATAATGATAATAAACCACTTCACTTGTAAGTTCTCTTTAAAATGCTCTAGTGAATTGTTTTGGCCTTTGAGAGAAAATTAGTTTTAGTTGTGATTTATAAATCATAACTAAATTGTTCTTTTCTGTTGATTAATGAGATGAGCTGCATGAACGACTATCTAATTTAGAGTGATCTATTTTTAAGATTTAAAGGAGTGCTTTCAATGTATCGGTGAGTAAATTTGTTCACAGTATGAGGTATTTATAATTACAGAAATATGTTCAAGAGCTGCTGCACCTTCATTAAGGATTCACCATGGCTGGCACCTACAAACAACTGTTCTGTGTTGAAACTTAATTTTACAAGGTCAGAGACTATTTGCCCAGGTTATGAAGAAAATTAATTGAAATTATTGGGGTGCCAATGATGTATAAATGACAGTATTGTACTGCTTGTTTACTTTCAAAGTCTAACTAGTTGAAGTTTTGGAGAGAAAGTAGATCGTGTATATTATCAGGTATTTTTGTCTGTTGCCCTATATTAATATACTAGCAAATTGCCCATCAAGAATGATGGTAGGGGAGGGGGCGAGCAGGGCACAGCGTGTTACTTTAAATTGCCAATTGCTCAAATCAGAGTGAGACCTTATAAAGGGGGATAAGGCAAAATGCTTTGTTTATTGATTACATGAAACAGATACATAAACTTGGACACAGCAGTCATACAAACGGACATACAGAAGCATGTATACAAAGAGACATACAGACAAAACCACTCCAGTAAGATGATATAGTTACCAGAAGAAGTTACTCAATGTTAGCACTGAATGGCAAGTCCAGCATTGAGGGTGATGAGCGGGGGTAAACAGATGCGCCTGTGCTCAGGGGGTTGCAAAGAGTGGATTCCCTATCTTGGCTTGTCTGCATCTCACTTTTATAGGGATTTCAAGTCTTTGTTTAGCATTTGAGTTTTTCCATGGTCAGTTTTTAATTAGAGGTTGTTTCTTATCCATCTTCTGCTTATTTCAACTTGAGGTCATTCCAGTAAAGTTGGTATCTCAGAGTTGGTATTTCAGTCTTGAAGCATTGTATGGTTCAAATGGCAGAATATGCAAAAGTCCTTCTTCTTGCTATCTTCTTTGCACCTGATCACAGATGAGTTCTTCAGCCAGCCATTCATCAATTAAATTAATTAGTTTACTGTCTAGTAACTTATACTTGGTGCCTTGTTGATCACATAATCAGTTAAACCTTCTTCTGTTTTCATGCAAATAGTTATGATTGTTTCACCATTCACCCTCTCACACAGACACTCATGTACACAGGGCATATGAAGTTCATTGACTCATGTTAAGCAGGGAACAAGCACAAAATAGAGTTTTAGTTGTTCATAAAAGACAAGAATAAAGCTAATACAATAATAGAGATTTATCAATTCAACACTATTATCATTTAAGCATAATAACTAATATGCAAAAATTAATACTACAAGAGCACCACCACCCACCACCCTGCGCTGCCTCCCA
>NW_017728951.1:52493228-52500839 GCF_001723895.1 Crocodylus porosus
CTGCCTTTTGGGAGCCCTGTTTTTGATTAGGGTTTTAATCTCCCCCAGACAGCAGTGATAAAATTGGTCCAGCACTATGGGGTTTAGCACCTTCTCTCTCCTGTCAGCCTGGGCTCCATCTGCTCACTTAAGGAGTGAGTCCCACACCTGGGCCGCAAAATCAACAATTGTCTTTCCCGGTTGTGGGATGGTATTCTAGAATTTTTTCCGGAAATAATCCGGTCCTAACCTGAACCTTGAACACACAGCATTTTTAAAGGCATCATAGTTATCTGCTGATTTGGAGGGCAGGCTGTTCAGGACCACAGACTATTGCTGCCAGTGCCACAGCCACTGGCTAGGGGAGCAGGCATGCAGCAGCCTCAGAGCCATCTCTAGTGGTGTGTGGGAACCAGGGCATATTGACCCATGTGGGGCCAGGGGGTGACAAGCGGGGGGTGGGTGGGCTGGTGAGTGGCCTGAGTGAAAAGCTGGCAGCACGTAACAGTCACAGCAGAGGCTCTATCAGAGCAGCCATGTGTTTCATGAACTCCCTTTGGCAACTTCCATCAGCATGCTTGGTTTTCAAAGACGCTTAAGAACACTTCTGGATCATCCCTGTCTTTGTAGCAAGAGGAGATTGGGGTGTTCAGTCTGGGGAATGCATCTAGTGTGGGCTGGGCACACACTGTTTCAACATTTGCCTGCATTTGGAGTACTGCAAGCTCATGCTCGCGCTTGAGCCTTACCTCTTCAGCCTCCGCCTCTCGCTGGTGCTGGGCTTCTCTAGCCTCATGCTGTTTCTTCTCATGCTGGCATTGGGCCTCCAGCTCCATCCTTTTCATCTCTAGCTCATGCTTGAGCTTGCGCTCTCGTTCCTCAGCTTATAGCTTCAGCTGGAATTTCCAGAACTCCCACTTGGAGGGTGGCCCCCCAGTACCCCCTGTGGGTTCTGTATGGATGGCTGGAGGTGATCTTGTGGCCTGGTCATTATCACACAAGATCTTAATCAGGTCTTCTGTCTTTTGCTCCTTCACTTGAAGGCCTCTCCCTTTCATCAGCTCTCTCAAGTCAGCCACCGTCAGGAGGTTATACTCATCAGCCATCCTGGCTTTCTACACTGTCCAGTTGACCCGATGCCAAATTAGGAATTGTTTGCTCAAGGGTTTTCAGTGACTCTATTCCCTCCCCCAGATTATTCCCTCAATACATCAGGATGCTGGATCCCACGACTACCACCATGTGTGGCGGGTCAGTAGGGGGTGCTCCTGCATTGAACCACCCACCTTACTGTGCCCAACCACCTTCTGGGCTCTGAGTGCCTCTCTGGAGGTGCCTCATGTCTGGCTGACCCCCTTCCTGGAGCACACCCACTAGCCTGGAGGAAAAACTGCAACCACCCAGGGCTGGGCTTTATTCTGGCTCTGTGCACCCTGGGAAACACAGGCCTAGTAGTCCTCGAGGATACTTGACTCACTTCAAGCACTTGGTGGTGCTTCTCTCATTCAGAAGCATAAGTAGTGGTCTCCCTTAGTCAGCTGAACCAAGGGGACCCCATAATCTAGACCCACACCCAATACATCTCCCATGCTAGGTACAAAGGAGAACTTTATTGGTTATAAGGGGTAGAGTTGCAATAGGGTACAGGGAAAAGCAATATCAGAGAAATCCCATAGAACAAACTGGCATGGCTGGATAGCCTCGGATCACGCGTCTGAGTTACTGCAAGTTATATATCGAGTTAGATCTCAGGTAGCTTACTCACAAGTCTCATCCAGCGGCAGGTGGAGATTCTCTCTGTAGTCAGGCAGTTCCTTGATCATGAGTTTGAGAGAGAGAGCTGGTTTCAGATGGTCCAGCTCCTCTCTCTCACTCTGAGTCCTCCTCATGGCTGCTGCCTCCTCCTCCTGGGCAGTCCTTAACTTATATAGCCCTTATGACTTCATTTACCTGATCCAATGGAGGCCAGCACCTGTTGGCTGTCAGCCAAACAATTTGAAATGCATCACTAGTTGCTGGGCAGACTGGCAGTTCCTAGCTCCCCAGGGAGTCCAAGCCCCTCACCCGGGTATGTGATGCTAGTCAAGTAAGCAGAGGGAGCAAGTGTCCCCCCCTCCCTCCAGAATGTATCCAGCTCAGGTTATCTAAAGAAATAGGGTAAGGTGTGTACCCTCTGCAGGGCCCATCTTAACCAAATTATCACAGAGCAGAATTTTTGGGGAGAAACAGAGGTGGCATTCTGCCCTCATCCCCTCCATCCTCATTGTCATGGTGCCATCATGGTGGTGCTCTGCCATGTGTGTCTGTCTGTGCAGAGCACTCTGGTTGTTTCAGTAAGCATTATTAATGGCTACCAAGACAACCATTCCTAGACATTAGGGGCTAGAAGGGACCTCATGAGATCGAGTCCAGCCCCCCTGCCATAGACAGAAAGTTTTCTAGAGTCAAATGATCCTAGCAAGATGTGCACCCAAATGCCTTCTGAATGAGTCCAGAGTAGGTGCTTGCATCACCTCTGTGGGAAATTTGTTCCATACAATGGACGCTCAGATTGTAAAGAAGTTTTTCCTTATGTCCAGTCTAAATTTGCCTTCCAGAAGTTTGTGGCCATTAGACCTAGTTATCCCTTAGGGAGCCCTGGGGAACAATTGTTCTCCCAGATCCTGGTGCACCCCCCTTATATACTTATAGGCTGCCACCAAGTTCCCCCTGAGCCTCCTCTTCTCCAGGCTGAAGTCTCCCATGTCCCTTGGCCTCTCTTGGCCGTTGATCAGATGGCTGGCTCTCCTTTGGACTCTCTCAAGCTTATCACTGTTCCTCCTGAAGTGGAGGGCCTAAAACTGGTTGCAAAACTCTAGCTGCAGCCTCACTCAGGATGAGTACACTGGAAGGATGACATCCCTGGTTTTGCTTGAAATGCATTGGTGGATGCATCCCAGGGTTTGGTTTGCTTCACCAGCTATGGCATTGCATTGGGGGCTTATGTTCATCTTGTGGTCAGTCAAGACCACCAAGTTTTGGTCATTGTGTTAGCAAGCCTATAAGTATGAACCTGGTTCTTCCTCCCAAGTGGAGCACCCTGCACTTCTCTGCATTAAATGCCATCATGTTTTGGTCTTCCCCCCTTGTGAGCCTGTTCAGATCAGCCTATCCTTCAGTGTGAATACCTTGCCCCATAATTAAGTGTCCTCTATGAACTTTGCCAGTCTGTATCTGATGCCCAAATCAAGATAATTTATAAAGATGTTGAAGACTACTGGCCTGAACACTGAGGCCTGAAGGACACCACTGGTCACCGTGCTCCAAGTTGATTTGCTCCCATCAACTAATACTCTTTGGGTCTGACTCTGTAGCCAGTTACCTAGCCATCAGACCATAAGATGGTGGAGGCCACAGTTCCCAGCTCAGCTGTGAGGACACCATGAGAGACCAAGTCAAAGGCCTTCTTGAAATCCAGATATATGACATCAACCTCATCTCCCTTGTCCAGGCAATGCATCACCTGGTCATAGAAGGAGACAAGGTTGGTCAGGTAGGTAGGACCTTCCAGCAACAAAGCCATGTTGGCTAGCACTCAGAAAGTTGGCTTCCATTAGCCTGTTGCTGATAGAACCATTGATAATTTTCTCGAGGATTTTTCCAGGGATGGATGTCAGACTGTTTGGTCTGTAATTCTATCGGTCTTCCATCCTTTCTTTCTTGAAGATTGGGACCACATTGGCTCTTTTCCAGTCCTCTGGCACCTCTCCCAAGTGCTATGAGTTTTCAAATATCTTCCCCATGGGGCGTGCTATGATGTCCACCAGTTCCTCCAAGATTCTTTGTACATTCCATCCAGGCCCATAGACTTCTGGATGTTGAGCCTTTTGAGGTGTTCCATTACTTGATTTATGTGAATTGTAGGCCCATCTCCTGCCTCCTGGATGTTTTGCATCCTATCTGACAGGGTGAACCCTTGGGATGGGTGGAAAACCAATCTACAGTAATCATTTAGGAGATTGGCTTTTTTCTGAGTGTCAGACATCAGTTGCCCCATTTGATTTAGCAGAGGTCCAATGTTGCTTTTGTTCTTCTTCTGACTCCCCACATATCTGAAGAAGAAATTTTTTTTGTCCTTGATTCCCATGGCTAGCCTAAGTTTGGTTTCTGCTTTAACTTTTTTTTGGAGCACAGTCAGAGTGCTTCATGAGAGTTATGGACACATACACAGATAGACAGATTAAGCCCTTTATATATATAGAATTAACCTGTATACTAATCTATTACTTGAACTTCAGTAATCCATGTGAATATGGGTTGTATAATTTGTCCCTGAATTGGTGAACTAATTGCTGTACAGATGAAAGACAAAACTAGGGCAGGATATATGCTTTTGCACAGCTTTACAATAGGTAGCACCTAACATAACAAGAAAAATTAGATTAATGGGATTTCAGTTTATGAATATTATTCAATACTTTTAAATCCTTTCACTTTCCCATTCAAGTTAAAGTAGAAAGGATAATATAGCTGTAAGGATAGAAACCAAAGAATGATTGTGCTTATTATGTTAACATATTTAAAACCATTTTTTTAGACTAGATCATGTCAAGGATCTCAAACTTCTCTCTCTATTCCATTGCATTTTGCCCCATTTTTGCTCTTAAGCCAGATCCCACATTTGGAAGTTTCACCCAACAAAAATTGAAAGAGGGAAATAGAAGGTTGATGAGAGACATACATTTCATCTTTGTGCAATCTTAAGCTGTTCTTTGGCATAATGTAGGTCAGCCTGAGACCTGCTGTAGCTATAACCAGAAAGCTTTGTGAAAGATTGATGTGCAAACCATGTCTTTTCGCACACCATGTTTCTCCCTCCAGATTCAAGTTAATTTACAGTTCCTCAGCATCCTAGAATGTTCTGCACCTCCACCACAAAACCCCCCTTACACAGTGGGTAGGCTAGCCTTGGCCCAAGCTGTCTGCTCCAAGTGAGCAGAAGGGCATGTGTTAGCATTCCCAGCTTGTGGTCTGGAGCAGTATGTGTATGTGCCTGCATTTTCTGAATCGAAGTGAATGTCTGTTTATTTACTTATTTGTTCAGTCTATGCAGCTTAGACTAACCTGTGAAGATTGAGCAAATTTAGGCTCAGGCTTTTTGTACTTGGCCCTGTAGCAGGGCACTAAGGGGCCTGCTGCTTGTAGAGCAGGGTTAACTACCCAGGTGCAGGTTGCTAGGGCAACCAGATGGAGCTAGTGACCCACACTTGCCAGCAGTCAGCTGACTGGAAGGGGCAGGGCCTGGCTCACATTTAAACCCCAGGGCTGAGGCCAGGCAGGAAATTCTCTGCTGGCAGCCAAGGGGGAAGGAGCTCTGCCTGAGTGAGCAAAGGGGAGAGGCCTGACTATGCGAGCAGCTCCTGATACTGGTGAGAGATGGAGCACCCTTGAAGTGGCTTGAAAGATGTTTTGGCTGAGTGGCATGAATTTGTTATAGCCCAGGGGCTTGTGTTTTGTTTTTTTGTTTTAACCGGTGGCTTGGGTGAGGCTGTAAGGGGATGGAGGAGGCTTCATAGGGGGCTCATAGTAGCATGGGGACCCTGGCCCCAGAGAGAGGGTGGCAAGAGGAGCCCCAGAGATGGGGTGGCAAGTGAGACAGGGCTGTGGAGAGCCCGAGCACTAGTGAGGGTGCAGAGCAAGACAAGGCTGTGGAGAACCCGAGGACCAGGGGACCAAATGGTAACAAGGTCTGAAACACTAATAGGCTAGAGCCTCAGAGTCAAACCTTGTTTGGTGGGTTTTGGACGGGAAGGCCTAGCTAGAGAAATACAGGGGTCAGGCCCATGTACGTGAAAGACCCCAACATACAAAATACAACAGTCAGTCTCCTGCTTGCAAGAACATCAACAATAATTTCCGTCAAGACGTGGCAGGAGAGTAGAGGGCGGGACACAAGAGCTCCAATCAGAATCAAGGGCACCCCGCATAAGGTGCAAATAACCAGAAAGATGGCACTGGGGAGGGTGACCTGTTACAGGCCCCTATGGACAAAATGGATGGAGCTGCTTGAACTCCTCCAGGTGCAGCTGCACTGACTCTGTATCCACATTCTCCTATTGATGCAACATACAGCAGCCAGATTCTACTATATATGTGTGTGCTCATTTCTATTTTCTTTTTCCCTCTCAGAGAATGGCAAGGCTAAAACTGTTTGGAGATATGTTACTTCTTCATGGCTAAAAACTTTCACCAATACATTTAATATGGTAGGTGCCACACTGATTCTCAGAATAGCAGTTAGTACAGATGGAAAAGGTTTAGTAAATCTTTTGCTCTAAACCAGTACCAGAGCTATAGTATTCCTCCCACTGTACCTAATCCAGTCCTAGAAAATTCAGTGAGTGATTCACTGTGAACTATAGTGACCCTAAGATTTATACTCACTGTTTTCAAGTCCTTTTTTACACTGAACTTTTATATTGCTCAAAGCTTCCACTACCTCCAAATATCCAAGTCTGTAAATGTCTTTATTTAATTTCATCTCATTCTACTATCAATAACCCAAAGTGCCTTTTACTCCTGGGTATTCTTCTTCTTTCATTTGGCTGACTTGGAGCAACAATTATAAGTCTAGTTTATGGTTAGTTAATTAGTCTAGTGCTCTTGAAGAAAGGGAATGTATCTCTGTAATGTCACTGTCAAATTGTATAGAGGGCAGAGTGTTATGTGGTCCCTGGTTTGATCAGAATTGCCAGTGTCACATTCTGCAGACTGCCTATTACACCATATGTGCATCATGGTACCACAGAAGCCATGCCCAGTTCAGATGCTATTTAGAGCCCTTCCATGTCTTTCTCAGAAGATTAAAACCAGGAATCTTTATTGTTGGGTCAGAAATGAAATGTTTATTCTGAATGGTGTTTCATTCCACACTTTCCTCCAAGCTGCTGCACTGTTGTGTCCTACAAGGGCTTGTACACGAATGTTTCCAGGACACCAAGCACTGAGGTGGGAAGTTCTTTAAATCTCTATGGGTGGGGAGGATTGGGTTGTCATTCATGTGGATGACTTTTCCATATGTAACTGTGTCATGATGAGTGTCTGGAGGAGCAATATTGGCCAGCACTGGTAACCATTGAATTGGTATATATTTCAAGTGCATTGCAGAATTCAACTGGACATCCATGCATTTGGATCTAATCATTTGGAAATATACATTCTTTTAATTTCTTCTCCTCTTTTCTTCAAATATTCACTTTAAAATTTATAAGTACTTTTTTCTTTGAGTTCTATCCATTATTCACCTGGTTTTATTGTTGTTTTTGAGATGCCTCTAAATGAACATAAAGATGTATATGATCACTGGCAGTTTGTATTACAATAAACAGTCTGTCACCTCCCTTTCTATTGCCTAAATTTATACACTTTATTTTTTTTTTTTGGTCTTACCTAATTTTGGGGGGAAACTACTATCTTCTCCTTCATAATCTCTGCATCAGATGAATTCCCCTCCCAGACAGTAGCAAATTTTCAATATCCTGTTACAACACTTCATCTCATTTTGTTGTTTCCTATCTTTCATATATGTTGTGGATGGTATGTCTATCTGCTTATCTCTGGTTTTTGGTGAGTGTGGTGGAATGCTGGGCTTGC
>NW_017728951.1:52501499-52505381 GCF_001723895.1 Crocodylus porosus
AGATAAGAAATGAAATTTACAGAATGCGCATGTGTGGCTTAATGCCAGCGGAGAAAAGTACAAAACGCTCATTTTGATTAACAGTCAAGACTACAAGGTTACATAAATGTGAGAGTGCCGTGCGGCAGTTATACAGAAGAAAAAATAAATAGTTACAGTGAGTACTTCTGTAACTGGAAAAAAAATGTTAATCCTGTTTTATACTGTAAAAAGTAGTTTTGTCCATTTACTGGGAGCGGTTGAGTTTAGTGTCTCAATTGATATACAGTACTGTGTCACAGACCAACTGAGACTACTTGGAGTATGTAGAATACAATTTTATAGGTCTGCATTGGATCAGAACCTGGGAAGTGGGACTTGTTTGTTCAGATTC
Source organism: Crocodylus porosus (assembly GCF_001723895.1). Classification (NCBI taxonomy): domain Eukaryota; kingdom Metazoa; phylum Chordata; order Crocodylia; family Crocodylidae; genus Crocodylus; species Crocodylus porosus. Next base: position 52,501,873 of record NW_017728951.1, read on the forward strand.
CTTCCTATAAATTATAGATATCCAGGTTTGAAAAATCTTTGACAGTGCTTTTTAAGGCATTTATCTATTTGGAGGGATCTACTCAATTTATGAGTTTTGCTAAAAGGCTGTTTCTGAAATCACCATAAAAACTGATGTTGCCCATAATTTTTCACAGGATCACTGGGGGGAAAAAACTTACTAAAATTAAAATGCTGGCTCTCCAGTTGGAGCCAGTAATCCAGCTGTGCAGTCTGCCCTGGTAGGGGAGGACGCTGCTGGCACAAAAGGGAACAGTCAAGTTGGAGGCTGCCCCCACCTCCCTCTGCCACTGATTGGTTGAGAGGACTGCATTTAGTGTGGGCCCACCTGTCCACCAATCAGTAGCAAGCGACAGGGCTGCATCATGAGGGGAAGCCCTTTCCACCAATCAGTGGGGAGAGATGGGGCCACATGAAAGGGAGCCATCACAGTCAGTCAGTGGCAAGGGGCAGGGCCACTGGGGCCCACTGGCCAATCAGCTTGGGGGGGGCAGGGCTCACTTCATAAATGGCTCTAGGTGCCACAAGTAGTCCACAAGTTGTATTTCCCTTCCGTGCACTTTAAATAGATCCCTTTCAGCATGGTATGTGTCTTTAGGCCTCATTCTTTAACAGCTTCACAGTTTAATTGATAATTGCCAAAGTCACCTTGTATGCTGGAAACACAAGACATTTGTTGCTTTTTTTTAAAATGGTGACATATAAAGAATGCTATGGAAGTTGCCAGTCTTCTTTAACTAAATCTCAATAGGTGTTGCAGTTGTACATCTGTGAATAATGTCACCAAAGATGTTGACATCCATCATTCTGATAACAGGTTACATAGGCAAATGACTTATAATGTTTGAATCTTCATAGCGATCTATTCAAGCAGGAATTCATTTGGCTTATGGCCTCTCCTCATATTAGCCTCCTGTGAAGTACTGGGATTACACAGTATTTAGATTAAATTTCTGCCTGACTTAATATTTATATGTTAGACAAACTCATTGATTAAATGTTTTCAGTTTATAAATCGGCATTTAAAAGTATTTTTGGTTTCATGGTGTGTTTTTGGTAGGCATCTTTTTTGACTGAAACTACTCTACTACCATTGCCAACAATTTATTGGCAGGAAAAAAGATTAGAAAAATAATAATTAGATCTTTAAATGTAAAAGAGTCAAAATACTGCAGCTCAATAGATGCATTCCATGTATTTTATTGATGTATGCCTCCCTTTTCTTTGTTGTTCAACAAATTTCAGTGGATATATCCTCAGTGTTGTTTACACCTCAGAAATAATCAGCAAAATGCAGCTGTCTTGCTTCTCCTAACATGTCTTTTGAATTCAAATGTTCTCTAATGATGTGTTCCCACCCCTGCAGAGTAAAAGCCAGACACACTAATATGAAAAATTCACCATCAGAACAGAGCAGTGAGTGCTTGCAGATATCCACCTGGTGAGCAAGCACATTATTTTATTTAACAGAACATCTCAAAAGCTCAGAGTGATCTTAATTAAGTACTGTATGTGGAAGAATAAAAGAGGAATTAAAAATGCAAGAAAAAGGGGAGGAGGCACCAAAGTAAAAGGTGTTGCAGGTAAAATACTACATATGGCAGACCCTTCATGAATAGAGAAACTTACATTTCAAAATTTTTGTCAGGAGACTGTTTTGCCCAGAGTTCAGGAAAAAAAAAAACCATAATTACATCTTGTGTTTACTTTTATTTAAAAATAAACATGAATAAGCTTTCTGGTTTCAAAACTTTGTGCCTAAATTGGCTGAGAAACATGTAAATAAAAAGGGTGCCTGCAAATCCAACTAAAGCCATTACAAGTTCAGTTATTCGGCATTTTCAAAATCAAGACATCTTGTTTCAGAGCTTCAGGTCCTGAGGCACCTAGTCCTGTATTCACCCATCTGTTGAGTATGGGTGAACTTCTGGATCAACTCAGAGCTCCATTGGAATTCTGATAATCTGCCTAAGTGCAGCTGAATAACCCTGAACAGCTAAATACAGAATCAGGGTCTACACATGGATTCAAGAGAAAGCAAGATACATGTACTAACTCTTCAGTAGGGAGGCAACTTAAGAGATGAAATGACAACATGTAACTTAAATATAAAGGTATATAAAGTTGTTCTTCCAACACACATTTTAGTCATGACAGCCAGCATTATTAACTACTTTTATTGTTCTAAGTGTTGATTTTCAGATTTTAGAATGCTACTCACTGCTCTTTGATTAATTTAAGTTGCAGTTACATTAAAAAAACCCCAAAACACACCTTTCCGGTTACTTTAAATTATTCTACACTGTCTTTAGCGTGTAGGTTTGGATAACCCTTGTTCTGTGTGGCAATAAATAATTCCCCTTCTTGTTTAGTGTTCATTTTGGTTTTTGTTTTGTTTTGGTTGTTTGGTTTTCTTTCTCCTCTCTTTTTTCTTCTTCTTGAATTATGAATGCAAAACAGAGGGTTATACATGTACATTTACCAAATTGTTTTACAATATTATCATTAAAAATAATCCAAATGGTAAGATTACTTCATCTTTACTTCAATAAGTACTTTTACTGTGGTACCCCATGTTTTTTCTTTAGTCATTACAGTATTCCTCAAGTGAGTCATCAAATATTTACAAAATACCTAGACAAGTTAAAAATGAACTTACTACAACACTCCTATCCTTTGATGATGGTTTCAACCTTCAGACCCTCAAGGTAGACCTGGGCTTCATCTGAACTATTGGAGGGGAAAAAAGAGTTGCGGCTTCTACAGTTCACTTCCCTCAGCCCCAGGAATGGGAGGATGATAAGGAAGTGTTTTTTGAGACACTGGTTAAGCTAGCTCAAGTGAGCTTTTGGCCTTTGAGCATCTGTGAAAGAGTATATGTGCCTTTCCTCATTGCAAATCCCCTCTGATGTCAAGCTTAGAAGACATCTATGTTGACTGAAAGATAGGTGTAGCAGCAATTGGGTAGAGATGTTCTTGCCTGTGCATATGAGAAAATACCTAAGGGCTTTCTTGTTTTGTTTGTTGTTCTTTTTTAGGGAACCCACAAAAAGAAAGTCTCTTTTCTAGGTGGAAATCAAAGCACAGGTATGTAGTGCGGATAACTTCAGGAGCACCAAGAATGTCCTGTCTCAGTCACCACTAGGTCAAGCCCTGTGATAGCTAATCAGCAGGGATCCTGATTTCCTGTTTAAAAATTGCAAATTCTCTGATTTAAACAAATCCAAGATTTTCTGAATTAAACTCTAAATCCAGATCTTTCAGTGAATAACATGAAATGCCACTATATGTATTATGTATAGATATCAGTTGAACACAATGCTTTATTTATATATTTACAATTTTAAGCAATTTGGAAGCTGACCAGTGCCTGAATCATTATAATAAAAAAATTCTAAATACCTATCTATTTTGGCATTTGATTTTGGTTTTTTTATCATAAAAAATCAGACCTCCCCCTGCCACCTTCATTTACAAGGATGCAGGTCA
>NW_017728951.1:52505928-52507345 GCF_001723895.1 Crocodylus porosus
CCAGGTGGAACCTGGCACAGGAGGGTGGGGAGGCTTGGTGCCACCACTGGGAGTTCCATGCTGACTGTGCTACCATAGTGAGGTGCCCCTTCACTATGGTAGCAGCAGTGGGGGCAGTAATACAGAGCTGCATTCCCTGCTTCTGATGGGTGGGCAGGGGGCAGCTCACCATAGGGGCATGGCAGCTGTGGGGCTCCTGGCAGCGGCACTGAACCTCCCCACCCTGCTCTGCTCTCCTGCACTGGCTTCCACTCACTAGGCCACAGAGGCCTGGGGAGCACTGAGCCCATAGCAGCAGCCTACATCCACCCCCACCCCATGCACAAATTTGGGGGTGGTGCATACCTCTCCATTGGTCCCTGGGAGTGCATGCAGTGGTGGGAGCCACCTCCCCTTCACCCCTACTGCCTCCCTTACAAGCCATTCATGGCTCCATCCCACTCCCTGGCTGGGCGCTGAAGCTGCTTATTCCCACCTAGGCGCCAGGCCCCCTGCATCACCCCAGATGGGTAGCACACCAGCCCTGCCCTACTCCCTCCCTCCTTTACTCCCTCTCTCCCTCACCATGAAGGCCTCAATCTGCTCTCCCTCACCTACTATAGATTTACCTGGGCAGACCAGCTTTGTGGGAGCTGATCTCCATGCTGCATGGCTGCCACATCCATGTGTGCGTGTGCACATGCAAATGGGACCTCCTGCCTGATCACCCTCTCCTGCTCCCCTTCTGCCCACTCCCCTCATCCCTAAACAGCCCCTTGCTGGCTGGAACTCTGGCAAAGATACATGGAAGAAGATACATAACTTCTTGAATCTTGAAGCTACATGGAACTCTGTTGAAAGATAACCTTCCAATAGAGACTAAAAAGACTGATTACCCATTATTAAAGAGGATATTATGTTATGAAGCTTTTTTTTATTATCAGTAGATATCACTAGCTCTAGAGACGCACTGAATCATACAAGTTGGTGATGGGGAAATGTATTTCTTATGTACTAGAGTAGGCAGGGCTGTAAAAAACAACATGGAAAATGTTTCCTATAATCTGCCTCAATATTGAAAAAATTGACTTAAAATCATACATGAGAAGAGGAATGGAAATTGAAGATAAAAATGCAGTGAAATAGGATTTAAAATGAATTTGAGTCTGACAAAAACAGTGAGATAAAGAACAAGAACAGTATAAGGACATGTATGGAGGGAAACGGGGGGAATATTCAGATTGAGATGCTAATTCATGCCATATTGAGACACTTGATCAATCTCTTCTTTAGTGCATGTTATTTCTGACTTTCTCTTGATTTGGAATTTTTATTGAATTGATTTAATTCTAGTGAACAAAGCTGTTTTGAGATTAGAGAAAGACAAGTGTATATATTTTAAATCATTTGGTAATGTTTGAAAAAATTATACCAAAAA
>NW_017728951.1:52509977-52511627 GCF_001723895.1 Crocodylus porosus
TTGCAAAGCTGTCATTTTCAAAGTTCCTCTTTCCAGAGCCATTGGATCAAGTTCTTCTTTCTAATCGTACCCAAAGAACAGCAGATGCATTAGGTCATTATCCCGTGGCTCCTGGGTTCTGCAAAGCTGACCCCCACTTCAGGATGCCAGTTAACCTCCTCTCAGAACCTTTTTCGGGACGGGCCTTACAATTTGTAATATGGTCAATTATTTGGGAATTGTCTTAAATTTATATCACCTTGGATTTGGGTAAATATGGTATTTTGTTCTCCACAATAGTTTTTCACATATACTTTCTTCTTGTACACATTGTGTTAAAAACTAGTGCTAAGTTTTTTATAATGGCCTTCAAGTCCATTATATTGACTGCTGAGATGCCCTGTAGTTTGGGCTATTGATGTAAACCATAAAGAAATGATGGATGATCTTAGAAGTCATTATGTGGGGCAGGAACCTTCATAACAGCTAACCTGATGCATCAAGTAGAGTCTCTGTGTGAACAAATAGACTTTTGGTCCTTGTAAAACTAGCAGTTTTTTGGTCAAATGTAGGATTTTGTAAAGGGTCACAATGAAAACTAATGTCATTTTGAAAATGAATATATGACTGATTCTTTTGACAATTGGTATTCACTTCATAGTACATATTTTGCTTTGATTATTTACACGTATAAGGTTAGGAAAAACTGAAATTGAAAGCCTTGTTATGAATGCTCCTGTGCTTTGAGGGTGGTTTAAAATTCTCACTTGGATCTGGATGCAGATTCTCAAGTCATCTATTTCTCTACAATTCAGACTCCTGATATTAAACTTTGGAAAATTAGCTCAAGATTTGGATTTGAATTTTCTGACTGGGGCCTATCTCCAGTATAAATTAATATACTGGAAGAAATATTTCTTAAGTCTTAGACATTGGTAAAAACAGAAATGAATCAAAGTGATTATCCATTTTATCAGCGATTCTCAAGAGTACTTTGATATTTTTATATTGCACATTCTAAAGGTAAACTTTGTCAAGGGACCTGATTATACATTTACACTTATACAGGCCATTATGGGCACATCCAGATGAGTGCACATATATGTTTCATCAGGGACAAGTAACAGCAGCACATAGTTGTGTCACTGCTACTTGTCTCCTGGGAACGCTCATGCACGTGTGGGGTAGGGGTAGGGGAAGCTGGGGTCAGCACCTGGCCTGGCTCCAGCAGCCTTACCTGGGGGGCTAAGGGCCTCCTGAGGCTCCAGTGGCACCGATCCAGGTGTGCAGAATCAGGCCAGCATCTGAAGCCACCCAGGCTCCAGTTTCAGATGGTGCATGCTGCCACCGCGTGTCACCCTGCTTTTTTCTGCTATGGGTTTTTTTGATACTAGGAGATGCCTGTGTCAAAAAACGCCACCACACTGCGAGTTAGCAGCACAGTGAATGTGTGTATGTGAGGCACCTCAGACAGGTCTGCAGCACTGCAAACTGCATGTGCATGCCTGTTTGGGCACACCCTATATGTCTGCATGGAATTTGGGTAACTCCTGAAATTAATTGCTGTAGATCATTAAGCCTTCAGTCAAAGTGGGAATTCTCTGTGCTGAGGACCTGACCTTTATGTTTTACTGTACTGGTAGATTTAAATTTACCCACAAACATTTTTTT
>NW_017728951.1:52512253-52517552 GCF_001723895.1 Crocodylus porosus
TGCCCTTTGGGCAGGGGGCTGGACTCGATGATCTCCCGAGGTCCCTTCCAGCCCTAATGTCTATGAAATCTATGAAATAACTTTTTCTGTTAAAATTCTTTCATTTACAATTCAAGTAACATATCTGACATACATAGTACTGAAGGTTAAGTGAAAACTCCTGCAGGGGAAAACCAAAAACACCTGAAGAGGAAGAAATTGGATTGAATTAAAAGATAAGTTTAATGGCTTGATCAAGATAGGAATAAATCAAATGGAAAGAGCAATTTAAATGGGTCTCATAGGTTTCTGGAATAACAATATGGGATTGGGTATCTTCTGTAAACTGGTTTCTAGTAATTTCAAAGCATAGTGAGAAAAACACAAAAATAAAAGGAACAAAAGTGGATAACAAATTTCCAGTTAAAAACTGAATTCAGTGACATAATTCAGATAATACAAAGGAAATTATCTGTCCTGTGGAAATATAAAATTAATAAGCTTTTTGCAAAGAATATTTTATTTAGTTCTGGAAGATTGGCAGGTGTGGGGAAAAATACAGTAAGTGCTATTACAGTATTAAGCTGACAAAATGTGTATGGTTGCTGGCTGTATCAGTTTCTCTCAAGAAAAATGGATTTTGGGAAATGCATATATATATATGATTATATTAATACAGGGACAAATCCAACTCAGATCTCAATGGTCCTAAAAATGAAAGTCGTTCTGAAGTACAGTGAGGAAGATAAGAGTTAATGGAATGCCCAGTCCTTACAGAGACGCATGCAGGAGCAGCTTGAGAGAGGTAGGTTAAGGACACATCCACAAAACATGTTGTTTTCAGGATCTTATTCTTCCTCTGATAGCAGCCACATATGAGAAATTAGAAGGAACCATATAAATAGCACAGCATTGTTTTGTACATCCTCTGCAGGGTTAATCATTTGTGATTCTTAAAATTAGTTCAAAACCAATGGGACTGTTTACTGTGTACAGACATGCAAAACTACTGTAGGACTGCAAGTGGTAACTTGTTTTCAGAGAAATGATCATCATTAGCTGATAAATAATTAACATATGCATGGTAAATATCATTATCATAGGCTACTACTATACAGTTCCAACCTTTTCTTCTTAGTCACTGTAGTAACTACAAAGGGAGAACTCCAAAGGCAGCTGGTGAGTAAGAGAATCAAAGTGTTTGCATGTTAGAATCTAATAAGACAGTAATCAAAATATGGGTCTTTTTGGCATGTTAAAATACTGAGTATCAGCGCTGCTTGGGAAAAAGTAAAAACTTCAGTGGACCCCTTTTCTCCATTTCTGCTAGAGAGTGCATTTCCATTAAAATATGTTTGCTGCACAAAATGCTGAAATTTTATTTGGGGGCAAAAGGACAAAGTTGAAGATTCCTTTTTTCTTTTGGGTTTTTTTTTATGAGTGAAATACTTTAAATATTCCTTTAAAATGGCTTTTTGATCTTAAAAAATCCCATTATATATTATACAGAGTTAAAAGTCATAATTTAAATGTAATACCTTGATTTTTCTCAAAATGACCTATTTCATTTTACCCAAAGGGTTTGACTTTTCCTGGGTTGTACTTCAAAAATTGTTGAAGTACAATTCCAATTTCTTCCAATTGTAGTAAAAGCACATTTGAAATCATACATACAATTAAATTTCTGTTCCTTGCACTGATCTACCTAAAATGGAATGATATTAAATCATCCAGATTGAAAATAAAGTCCCAGATCCTCAGATAGGACAAAATTAGTTTTCAATTCACTTCAGTTTGCACCAGGTAAAGATTTGGTCTAAGTTTTTAATTTGTTTTTCCATGCAGAATTATGTAGAGGTCTTTTGCCTGCTTTTATCTTCTCTTTTTCTTGATTTATAATAGAACCCTACATTTTTACTTCACCTAGTTCAGCCAGTAAATGTGATTTCTATAGTTACTTACCATTTTGGAAACATATTTAAGACTTTTTAAAGTACTTGTATCCTATTGCCTATTCGAAATTTAAATTTTTTTTAATAGTCTTATGTACAGAAAATTGTTGCTAGAAAATTACAACTGTTTATTCGTGCAGATGTAATAGTAAGTATCAAAATGAATAAGCTTCTATAATAATCACTATCTTTTTCTTTAAACTCTTTAGCTTCAAAGATAGTAGCTTTACATTAAAATTATAATTCAAATATTGTACTTTCAATTTATCAGAAATGTTTTTAGTTGGCATTTTTGCATATAATTGTTGTTTTATTCTATGTATACGGCATATGTTTTATAGTTATTAACATAGAGCACCACACAGTTATCTATCTCCCATCATCTTTTCCTTTCTAATGCTAAAATTCTCTGTTGACTTAAGCAAACTCTCACTGAATGCTATGGCAGTTCATGAGTAAAAATGTAATGCCAAATGTGGATACACAATATGATGTGGAGGACTTTTTCACTTCTCTAATGTGGGAGTAAATTAGATGCACCGCATAGAAATTCATGTATCAGTTGTCATTCTCTTATTTGCCAGGAAGGCACAATGTCTTCTGGTGCTTTCCTGAAGTGATATCCTAATACAGTCTCCCATCCAGGCACGTTCCAGCCATGAGTGAGGATTCTGCAGTGCTCTCAACTAAATCTAATTTTTTTTTTCTTTTAACAGAGTCTCATGGTATTTGCTGTTTAACTTGAAACTATAGCTCTGAGAGAAGGGTGAATATATCTATCATCAGCAAAGCTAACCACACTTCATTATGCATCAGCAAATGCATGACAAATAGAACCAAGGAGGTGATACTTTCCCTCTATGCGGCATTGGTCAGACCGCAGTTGAAGTATTGTCTCCAGTTTTGGATGCTGTACTTCAAGAAATATGTTGATAGACTCAAGAGGGTCCAGAGGACAGCCACTCATATGGTTAGGGGTTTACAGGACAAGACCTATGGGGAGAGACTGAGGGACCTGGACCTCTTCAGCCTCCACAAGAGAAGGCTGAGAGGTGATCTTGTGGCCACCTACAAATTCATTAGCAGCATGCAGCAAGGGATCGGAGATGCTGTGCTCACCAGGGCACCTCTTGGGGTAAAGAGGAACAATGGTCACAAAGTGACAGAGATCAGATTTAGGCTAGATATCAGGAAAAAACTTTTTCACATTAAGGGTGGCCAAAATTTGGAATGGGCTTCCAAGAGAGGTGGTGTCTCCCCTACCTTGGGGGTCTTTAAGAGAAGGCTAGGTAGGCATCTGGCTGGGGTCATCTGACCCCAGCACTCTTTCCTGCCTAGGCAAGGGGTTGGACTGAATGATCTATTGAGGTCCCTTCTGACCCTAGCATCTATGAATCTATGAATATTTTTTACTTAAACAGAAAAAAAAGTTATTATTGTTGGAGTGAGAGTCTTGAAAAGGTGAGCTTGAATGTACTTTCAAGATTAAAAAACTAAAAGGAAAAAAAACAGTATTAATTATTTTTAAAACTAATTGTGATTTTGGAGAGGGAGACCTGTCTCTCTTCATCATTTGTGATGAGAATGCTCTGGGTTGTTATTACAGTGTATGCAAGAGCTCAATAGCATGGAAAGATGTTTTTAGAAAAGGAATTTTATACCACTCTTTTATAATATACACCCCAGGGAATTATGCAGTTTTGCACCCATGTAATTTTGTCTGTAAAACATATGACTTTGCATAATTTCATAATATTGTGTAGTTTCCTGGGGTGTAGCTGGTGAGTGGGAAGGGGAGCTCCTGCCTACAGAAGAGGGGAGTAGATGTGGGGTGTGTGGGGGGGTTTGTGGGTAGGTGTACCCTCTCCCACCACATGCCCCTCACCTTATGGTGCACAACCCCCACCACCACCAGCATCAGACAGGGGTGGGCCATCGGGGTGTTCCTGGCTGGAGCAGTCAGAGCCCTTAGTGGTACATGGCTGCAGCTGGGTGCCTGGGGCTGCATGTGATTCCTGCCTGCAGTGCCATGTGCCCCATATGCTTGCATGGAACTAGCCCAGTCTGGCCTGAAGGAGCCTGCCTGCAGGTTGAACTGAGACAGCTCCATGCCACCATGTGCAGCCACCAGGATTTGCTGGAGCCATGTGCCACTGGGGACTCTGCTTGCTGCTGCCTTGGGAGAGGGCTGTGCCAGGGAGGCATGTGGCAGTAGGGGATGTACTGGGAGGGGTATGGCAGTGGAGGATGTGTGTTTGGGGGCCATGTAACAGCAGGGGCTGCTACATGGGCAATGTGGCAGTAAGCGCTGTTCACAGGGAAGGTGTGTGGTGGCAGGGGCTGTGCCAGGGAGGCATGTGGCAGTGAGGGCTGTGCACAGAAGTTGTTTGTTCAGCAGGTGCTGTGCAGGGGAGCACCATGTGGCAGGGGGAGCTCACACCCACGCACAAACCCCACACATACCCACACACCCCACATCCGTTCACAGCCCTCCTACACACACACCTGACATCCACCCCCACCCCTCCAAATAAGTACCAGGATATATTTCTAAAGAAGGTTGAAATAGTGTTATATTTAGTTTACTTTGAAAAAAAATTAATACATTTTGCATCATTTTTAATTATTCTGCACACACTTTTGAGTTTTTCTGTTCATAATTCCCTGGGGTATTATAATAATGAGGGTCCTCTCTGGAAACAAGTAATAGATTATATATCTTCATCAACATATTTCATTTCTTTGTGATTGTATTTACAGTGAAGTCCACCAGTCTTCAGCCTTCATGCTAAGCAGATATGCAGATCCACAAAACAACAACAAAAAATTGTGATTGCTTTTACATTGTACTATGCTGGCATATGGATTTTTTGGATTGTTCAGGAAGATTGGAAGTTAACAGGTTTTAATAATAATTTATCAAAACACACTTGATAATATAAATGTAGTCACCTGAAGTACTGGTGTTCATTTTCTGCATGTATTTATTGAGATTTCATTTAATGAAACTTTTCAAGTTTGCAGTGGCAATGAGGTCTAAATTCAGACATGCTGTTTGTGGGAAAATGTTGCTGCCCCCAGCTATCCAAATGAAGATAATTCTTTTTATTTTAAGATTAGTTAGAAAATCTTATAGATTTTTAAAATGTCTTGGCTTCAATATTTCATAGATTTCATAGACATGAAGGCTGGAAGGGACCTCGGAAGATCATTGAGTCCAGCCCCCCGCCCAAAGGGCAGGAAGTCAGCTGGGGTCATAGGATCCCAGCAAGATGAGCATCCAATTTGCTCTTGAATGTGTTCAATGTAGATGCTTGAACCACCTCTGATGGCAGGCTGTTTCAGACCTTGGGGGCTCGGACAGTAAA
>NW_017728951.1:52518628-52527409 GCF_001723895.1 Crocodylus porosus
GGGTGAACTCCTGGTGAAGCTCAGGACTTTGGGTGGGAGGTCTGTAGTAGACTCCCACCATTGTGTCCCCTGTGCCATGTTCCCCATGAATTTTAACCTAGAAGGTCTCCAGTCATCCACCCTGGTTGCCAATATCAGCTTGCGGGAAATGTAGCTTTCGTTAACATAGAGAGCTACACCCCTGCCCTTTTTAGCTACATGATCCCTCCTGTACAGGATATAGCCATATGCAATTGTTTAAATTGTTTTGTTACATAAGGTTTACTATAATTGAAATTATTTTACAGTATTCTATCTCACTAGCACAGTAAGAGTAATAAAGTGATAGAGGTCACTTTAGAAGAAGCATAATATGTTTTACTAAAAACCTTTTAATGTGTGACTTTGAATCATTCTGTCTGTCTGTGAGTTTTCATAAGGTCACACATCATCATGTTCTCTGAAATTACTCAATGCCATTTGACTACTTTAGCTAAATTCAGATGTATGGTGATCCCCACGTTGTTTTACCAATGTACCCCAATCCTCATCAGCTTTATCTTTTTCAGAGGGGTCTACCTTGCAGAGAACAATATATTTATCCTTTCAAGCATTTATCTATTGAAGGATTATGTAGGCATCACTAAACTCATGCTGTTTGTCACTTGCACTATGCCACCCTTTTTTTCTAGGTCACCAAAGCCAGAATACTAGAGTGCTAAATGTCCTCACCACCACTTCTCTTTGCACCACCACTTGTCTCTGTTGTGGCCTTACACATCGTCCTTTCAGAAGTGTATTCTATTCTCTGTTATACTTAGATTGCAAAGTCAATAAGATGATAGCTATGAAGTTAAACAGCAGCAACAATACATATTAATAAAAAATGGAAAAGGACTGAGGCTGCAACTTTTGTTACCTTTCAAAATAAAGGTGCTATAGATAAGCATGGGTGTGTAATCTATTCCTATTTCCCCAAAATAATTGGCAATGAGAAATACACAATGAATTGCCTCATTAGCATTCAAAGGAGTTGTTGTTGCTTCAAGTTGCAAAAAACCCCCAAAACAGACCCCAGAACAATGCAAGGAAATAAAACAGATTCTTCTAATGCCCCTTAGAAATACATATGCTGAAACTGGCAAACTGATATGTCCAGATATATGTAACAGTTGCATCAGTGTCATAGGACCCTGATACACTGCAACTGTTAGGTTGTTCTGTAGCTGTTATTGTTATGTCCCACTGATAAGGAGGGTGAGGCATGGTGAACCACTGTTGTCATCAACAAAACAGCATGCATGTAGGAAGCCAAGAAACCACTTTCCAATGGAGAGTTTTACAAAATTATGACTTTGTAAATCATGGGTTTATGATTTGTTTGCCTCTCCCAGTACAGAGTTCCATCTGCCTTTCCTCCCTCCCTTCCCTGTCTTTTATTTCAAAGCACTATTTCCATTTGATAGTTTGCTTTGTGAGTATCTTTTCATAGCATCTGATGAAGTGAGCTTGGGCTTACGAAAGCTGATGCATCTTTGATGTAGTCAATCTATAATGTACATTCTACCCTGCCTTCTAAAACAAATATAACTATTTCCATGCATATATATGTGTGTACATGTATTAAGGCCCAGATAGTCTGTATCTATACATGTTTAATAGATCTCAAATGAAGTTTACACTTTTTGATCTTCAGCAAAATGTGGCACATTTTATTGTCTTGTGTGATAGAACTGGTAGATTGAAAGGGAAAATGAGGTGAGGAAATATGAACAAAATTTTAGCCATTACTGATGGCTAAAATGTGCAAGGAGGATGCCTTTTTCCATTGTGAAATCATTAAAAGGATTTGTGTTTGCACAAGTAAAAAGCCTTTGACAAAACATGCCACTGAAGATAGAATACATGCTTATTTGTAAAATAAATAAATGAGTAAATAAGTATAGTTTAAGCATTTAGAGACAGGGCATGGGCAGGCTAAACATTTACAGAGATGGAATCAGAGACACAGATAATGCAAATTCCTAAACCAGGATAAGCTGCACTAGTTTTTGGTGTCATTTGTTTCTTTCTATTCCAGGGCAGGTGTTTCCCAAATCTAAGAAAGTTATTACCAACCTAGTACTCCCCAGTAGCAAGGTATTCTTCCCAGTGTAGTCTATATCCTTATATTGACCCACTGCAACATTTCACTAGAGAAGATAGTCTGTGTATACCTTTGTCATACCCAGTATCCTTCATGCATGCATGTAGCTGGGGATTAATAAAAAGATTTTGACAAGTTCTATAGTAGTTAATTCTTTTAGTTGATCAAATTCCAGTACTCATTAAGTTCCAAATTCTCAAATGTATTTGAATACCTGACTCCATATAATGTTATCGCTTTATGGAGGCTGTGCATGTCCACTTAGTGATCCTTTGTGGATCAGCATGTGATTAGTCATTTTAGTTGTATGGCATTCTTTCTAATCTTTAATTTGAATTGTAATAACTGTAGCAAATAGTGGGACAAAGTACTGCCTTATATCTTGGTTTTTCCTAAGATAGAATGTAAGCAGTTTGTGAACTTAGAGCCCAAAACATCAGGAGTTGAGCAATTGTAGAAAATTAAATGCATTCTTTTTTCAGAGAAAACAAATTATGTTTAATTGCTACTCAGTAAGTCATGAAATTCCAATCAAAGAATGCTTTGTCTTCTTTGGATCTCCTAAGCTGCACAGGATGGAAACATCCTGCTGTTTTATCTCAGGCACACAGGAAAGAACTGGTATATTCCAAATTCTGCTGGAAGAGGTTGTACTCATCCAGCGCCTTGCTCCTTGCTGCTTAAAAAAATATCAAAAAACAGAAACCTTATATAGATGCAGTGTTAAGGCAACAAATTTAGGCCATGGTGTGGCTATGGGACTTCTAAATATTTTTTTAACTTAGCTCTATTTCCCTTTCTTTTCCTCCATCTCCTTTGCCACTGATAATATATGCACACAAGTATATGTACTCCCATGTATGCTTCTGTTGGCTAAGTCATATCTACACTTTCTTAGAAGTCAATAGGTTTTGGATGTCACTGAGAGCCCCCATATACATGCAGGTAAAGGCATGATAAGATCTAGTGCATGAACCTCACAATCATGTCTCCTGTTGTGCTACATGTGCATGGCAGGATGCGCAATTGTGTGGATTGTACATTAGATCCCTTTGCACCTTATTGCCAATGCCAAGAGAGCCCGGTCCTGGGCTTCCCCTGCACTGGCAAGAAGAAAGCTCCCCTGGCTGTGTGTGGGGACCCCTGTGGCTAAGCGAGCTGTCAGCTGGAAGCTCCAGTTAGCTGATGGGGCTCAGCATAGTGCCCCCCAGCTAGAAGCTCCAATCAGCCCACATGGGCTTGTGGCCACACATTCAAATAATGGTGTGATAAGAAGTAGCTACAAATTTATTACACTTATGTTCTGAAATAATTTTGTAGCTTATTTCTCTTTTTATCACTCCATTAATTGATTGAACAAGTGGCTGGGTGACCACTTAAGCCATGATTAACTGGTTAAATACACATTAAGTACAATGTGTAAACAAGGCTTGAAAGTCTAACAAAGGTGGCAATTTGACTCTGTTCCTGCACCATCAGACACATTGCAGGAATTTTTAATGTTTATTTACATTTGTTATTGTCTGTTTTCACTAATCAGAATTTAATGAGGGCAAAATAAAAAGGCAAGGATGCTTTGCCTCATTGCACTTCACACTGACCTTGTGCTTTTAGCTTGATGTATTTTTTTGGTTTTTTGGTTTTTTCTCAAGTATAACCTATTCATCATTCTCAGACAGGAGAACAATACATAATCCAGTTCTTAAAACCAGATTTAAATTCCCTTTAAGCATAACAATAAAAATATTCTGCTGCTTTCTAAAGCAATTTCACACATCTAAAATATCATAAATATTGAAAATATCATTTAAGTCACTGGTCACTTTGCAGGGTAAAATTCTTGACTTCTTAAAGTCCATAGAAAATGTCCATAAACTTTAAAAGGGTCAGCTTTCACCTTCAAGAATGAGCTGAAAAATTAAAGGAATCACAGAGTAGGTTTCAAGCCTTAGTTTAGCCTAACTTCAACAGGAATCATCAGAGAAGGTTTTATATTTAGATATACATTTACATTTAAACTTGAACTAGTTCCCAAAGGAGCATTCCTTGTCAAGGCAACTCTAAAAATTGGGAAAAAATGACCTGAAAGAATAAAATGAAGGCAGAATTTAACACGCCTTGTTTTTGGATGGCAGAATGAGGAAGTTCTTTTTGTGCACATCAACATGTGATGCTTCATCGCCATAGCAACACGCTAACATGACGTAGGATCTGTGGGCGTCTACACGTGACCAGCACTACTTTGCTATAGTGCCGATACAGTGAAGTACCTGCTATAAATAACTGTGCCATGTGTACAGCACAGTACAGGCTGTTACTGCTGAGTTTTAAGCGACTTTTGGAAGTACTAAATCACAGTGTAGTGACAACATTGCCATAACACAATGTATAGATGTACCCTTCTCAGTAAGGAACTGAGTAGCAGCAGTGAGGGAGCTGAGTCTGTTCGTTATTCTGCTACCTGCAGAACAATGAACAGACTCAGATTTTACTTTCACTTTTCCCTATAACCAGCAGAAACCTTTTTACCTTATTTCTCACTTATAACATGCACAACAACTTCCAGCAGTCATTTTTTGGGTGGAAAATGTGTGTTGTATGCATATACCCTGGGGAGTTGCACCTGGGTTAAACTATGTTTTTTCTTGCATGTATGTGCTGCAATGTTGGAATCCTTTAAGAAACATCCTGTTTATAGTAGGTATAGCTACATAGGTGAACAAAGCAAATCACAGTGAAATAAAAAGCACATTCTGTATTAAGTTCTTTTGAATGTATTAAATCATTCATCTTTTCATTTTCTAATTTTCTCCTCTGGCTGTTCAAAAACTGTTACATGTTGTCATAACTATAAAATTAAGCATATGTCCCTTAAGGAAAGTTTTCCAAGTTTTTTTCCAAAACAAAGTTTTTCCAAAAACCATACAGGTATCTGGTTTATAATATACTTAATCTATCTTTCAACAAATAAATGTATCATCTACAAGCCTGAATCGTTGCTGTATCATCTGCATTGCTTTCCTTCCCTGCTTTCACTCCAAACTCAGAGTAAAATAGTTTTATTTGTTTCTAGAATTAATAAAATTAAGTATTGCCTTTCAAAACATGCATTTAATAAAGGTAAGGCATATCCAAAGGTAAGAGGTGGGTCTGAACCAAAAATCACGTTCCAAAGGTTTGTTGTTTAGGATTCTGATGCAAGTTGAAACTCAGTCCAGTAGTAGATTGTTACCTGGGCAAACTGGGCCTGATTCTAGCTACATCTATATTGGTATAAATCACAAAACTCCAGCCAAATTACACTGGATTAAAACAGATAGGTGTGAGGAAAATCCAAACCCCCAAGTTTTAAAGAAGTACTGTGCGTGATCCAAAGCAGCAGGGACCAAACCTTTTGGTAGGCATACTACAAATTAGCCCCACACTCTCCCTGAGTTTCACTCTGATCTCCATCCCCTGCCTAATGTGATACTTTCTTTTCAGCTTTTTGTTCTGTGGTCCCTGCCTGATTTGGTGCTTTGCTTTCTGCTCCCTGCCCTACCGGCCATTGTGTTGCCTGTCTCCTCACCAGTTTGCCACGTGTCACATACAAAATGCCTGAGACTCAGGTTGGCCATCCCAATCCAAAACATGAACATCCATATGTATTTGGATTAGGATTATTCAGAGATGTGACTTTATTTCAGTTGGTTGTGCTTTGGAGGGCAAAATCTAGTTGTGAGTATACAAGTGTGCATCTTGTTCTCATAATTATCTGACAGCAAGTGTTGGCAACCTATGGCCAACAGGCCAGATCTGGCCTCTGGAGACATTTGACACAGCCATAGAGATGAGATTTCAGCACCCAGCTTGACCCATTTTGGGACAGAGGTGGCCAGGTGTGCAGGTGGGTGGGTATTAGGACCCACCCACCATCGCCACTTTTCTTAGTGACCACACAGAAAAAGTGCCCACTACTGCCACTTTTCCCCCATGGCAGTCTGGGAAGAGTGTCTGCAACTGGTACTCATTACAGGGGAACATCCCTGGTTGGGGGGGGGCAAATTGGGGCAACCGCCTGGGCCCCACGCTTTGGGGAGCCACACGGACAGTCCTGTATAGGCCCCACCACAGCCACCATGTGCTGCCACTGCGGAGCGCTGCTGGCTTTGCTGCCACTGCACACTGCTGGCTCCAGCCACTGTCCCTGGACCCCCGTTCCACTGGCTCCGGCCACTTGCCACCCTCCCCCCCCAGCCCTGCACAGGCTGATATGCCCCAGGCCCCACACATTGCTAGGGATGGTTCTGCTCATTCCCATGACTACAGAGGAAAGACAATGGTGCCCAGCCACTGGAATTACCCTTATCAATTAACCTGAGTATGTGTCTAAGTGTTGGCAGGATCAGGATGTTAGCTACTCATCTTTCAATTCCTACAGCTTGTAATCATAAAGCTACGTTAATAATGTTATTATATTTTATCTCACGCAACACATACTTTTCCCAAAAAATTAGCCCGCTCCAAATTGGGAAGCATGTCTTAAACAAGGAAGCTGATTTTTCTGCCCAGAATAGAATCACCCTGCTTTAATTCCTGTTTTAAAATGAACTGTCCGGCAGCAGCAGTAGCATGTCTTTTCAGACATCTGAGGGGATCAGTTGATTTAATGGCTCATTGTTCTTCACTCTACAGGTGTTAACAATTGTCTCTTCTCTTTAATGGTCTTTGTTCCACTAATCAGGCTAAACTTTCTTCTGGCAATTTTGCTGTCTGCTAACTACTGGTGTCTCTTTTCCAGTCTTACAGACTTAGAGCTGTGTTCCTGCTCTATGTAGCCATAACTCTGGAAAATTCTTTTTTTCTTTATTTTGTCTTCCCAAAAACAAGGTACATTTTTTATTGTAGGACATGTATGCTAGAAAATAAGGTAGAAGTGGCCAAAAATATTTTTAATCTTATTTCTAGGGTGCCTTTTTACAGAATATTGGGTTGCAGAAGAATTAGAGATAGTTACAACATACATATTATAATAATAATTTTCACTAGAATAAAGAACAAAACAAGAATATAAAGAGCCTTAAGGAGGGTAAAGCAAGAAACACGGAAGGGAGGTTAGTCTCATTTTATCCTAAATTGTTTGAACAAGATATTATCATGATGGAGGCTCATTAAGTCTTATACGGTAAAAGATATAATGTAAACAGATAAAAACTGTTTATAATTCATACCTAAAGAACCTCCCATGTGTATCACATCTACTGATGGATATGAATTTATCCCTTTGCCATCCTTTGTCATGGAAACGAAGAACAGGTAGCTCCAGGGATAGTGCAAAAACCACCTTATGTATCATAGAATTTAATCTTCATTACTTTCGGTAAGCAGTGCCATGGGTTAGATTACAGATTGTTCCAATGCAAGCTGCAGTACCAACTGAAATTCACTTTTAACATTTTAAAATCTCTGGTAACTGCTAATTAGTTTTTCAGTACAGTCAATGAATATTTTCTCTCTACTAAGTTGTGAATTTCATTTCACTATCCATTTTCCTTGAGAATTACAAGAATTTCTTGGAGATTTTACTTTTTCAGTCCTCGCACCAAGTATCCATAGAGGTCAGGGAACCTCGTGACAGGCACATTCCATGCTACTTACACAGACAAAATTCCCAGGGAAGTCAGATGGACTGCTTTATTTGCTTAAAACTGGACACGTGTTAGAACCTTGGTGAACCGGAGCTGAGAGTAGAGTAATCAAGTCGCTGAGCAACATAGGATTATTTAGGTAAAATAGTTGTCTGCAGGTAATTAGAAATTTGGATAAGCATTTGAAAGAATGTAGGTACCATGTCTGCTTGCAGATCTCCAAATATCTGAAGCTGGGAAAACAAACTAAAGATACTATGAAAACAGGCTTTCTTACCTGGATTTCCAGTACTTTCTGGATTCAGTTGGTTTGGAAATATTGCAAGAATAGTTTTGTTGGAAATCATTGTCTCCTGGATGTGCATCCACTCAGTATCAAAATTAAATATATGGTTACACTTGCTTCTAGATTCTTCCCACTATCAATTTTCACCCTATTTCCACCCCCAAAAAAAGATTTCAGTTTTAGGTTAAAAAAATACTAAGGGTTGGTTTTTATTTTACCTGATGTAGTTATCCCTTTCCTTGTTATTCTTAAGATCTTATCATTGTAAGCGTGGTAGTTATTATTGTAAGAGTGTAGATTGGTATCATTATAAGAGTGGTAGTTGATGTTAGTCAATCACTGTGGTGTGCCATAACTAGTAGGGTCCTCCAAGGCTCCATTCTTGGGCCTATCCTTTTCAACATCTTCTTTAATGGTGTGGACATTGGTGACAGAAGCATACTGGCCAAGTTTCATAGTTTCATAGTTTCTAGGGTCAGAAGGCATCTGAGCAGATCATCTTGTCCGCCCCACTGCCATGGCAGGAAAGAGTACTGGGGTCAAATGATCCCAGCAAAGTGTTCATCTAACCTCCTCTTGAAAACCCCAAGGGTAGCAGCCTGCACCACTTCTCTTGGAAGTTAGTTCCAGACCCTAGCCACCCTGACCATGAAGTAGTGCCTCCTGATATCAAGCCTAAATCTACCCTCTGCCAGCTTGTGACCGTTATTCCTGATCACTCCTGGAAATGCTTGGGGGAACAG
>NW_017728951.1:52527888-52530388 GCF_001723895.1 Crocodylus porosus
TCTAAAGATCTGGTGATCTGATCGTAAAAGGCCACCAGGTTGGTCTGACAGGACCTGCCACTGATGAACCCATGCTGGTTGCCCCTAAGCATGCAGTCCCAAGCTGGTCCCTCATGGATGTGTGTCAGCATAATTTTCTCAAACAGCTTGCCTAGGATTAAGGTAAGGCCTATAGTTTCCCGGGTCCTGCTTTTTCCCCTTTTGGAAGATGGGAACCACGTTGGCCCTCTTCCAGTCCTCCGACACCACACCAGAGCACCACGAGTGCTCATAAAGCCGTGCCAGGGGTCCTGCAATGACCTTAGCCAATTTCTTTAGAACTCTAGGGTGGAGATCATCCGGGCCGGCTGAATATGTCTAGTCCCTCCAGAAGTTCCCTAACTAGTTCCTCACTAACCCTTGGCCCAGGTGTGCCTCCCCTGGGGCCCAAGGCGGGCCCAGCAGGGAGGTGACTGTTCTGGTTCCTACTTAGGAAGATGGAGGCAAAGAAATCGTTAAACATATTAGCTTTGTCATCTGGTGTGATGACCAAATTCCCCAACGCAACCTGCTGGGGCCCCACATTACCCGGAATCTTCTTTTTACCCATTTATTTGAAGAAGGACTTCTTATTATCCCTAATCCGGGAAGCTAGCCCTAATTCCATCTCTGCCTTGGCCTTCCTGACTGCCCCGCTACATCCCCGAGTGACTGCAGTATAGTCATTCCTGGTGATGACCCCTTCTTTCCATTGGGTGTATGCCTCCCTTTTAGCAAGGAGACATTCCCGGATGCTTTTGGTGAGCCATGGAGGCTTGTGTGCCCCCCTGCTCCCTTTGATCCTCATTGGGATTACCTTCCTTTGGGCTGGAGGATCATCTCCTTAAGGAGTGACCACTCTCTCTGGACACCTGGCTCCCCTCCTCTCTGGGACCTCAGCACTTCCCCAACTATCCTCCTTAGCTCGTTGCAGTTTGCCCTCCTGAAATCTAGGGCTGCTGCCTTACTGCAGGCTTTTACTACCTTGCGCTGGATGGTGAATTCCAGCAAGCCATGATCACTATCACCCAGGTGGTCGAGCACCCGCAGCCCCCTCACCAGGTCATCACCTGTGGCCAGCACTAGGTCCAGCAAGACATCTCCCCTGGGGGGGCTGTGCACCTCCTAGGTTAGAGGAAGGTCCTGCACTCTGTCTAAGAACCAACGTGAGCGGTCAGACCTGGCTGACTGCTCTTCCCAGCAGATGTCTGGGAACTTCAGGTCCCCCTGACTACCACATCCTTAGCCTTCACTACCTCTGTGAGCTGACCCAAGAATTCCTGGTCAAGCTCTTCTCCCTGGTTGGGAGGTCTGTAGTAGACCCCCACCGTTAAGTCTCTTTCCCCTCAACTGTCTTCTATTCTAACCCAAAGCACTTCAGAGTGCCCTCCCTCTGACTCCTTAATAAATAACACGGATGTGTATTCCTCCTTAATATAGAGTGCCATGCCGCCACCTCTCCTTCCTATCCTGTCCCTCCTGTACAGCCTATAGCCCTCGACATTCACCGCCCAGTCACGCGTTGAGTCCCACCACATTTCAGTGATCCCCACTATGCCCGGGCTGGCGTCAGCTAGCAGGAGGGTGAGTTTCTCCTGCTTGTTTCCCATCCTATGAGCATTTGTGTAGAGGCATTTGAGGCCTCCTGTGGATGTGTGTGCTGACCCCCTAGTCCCAACGTTGCTCTGGCACCTGTTGCTTATCTGTTTATTTGTTTTGCTTGTTGGTCTAGGCTGGGCTGTAGTTGTAGGGGTTGGTCAGGCAGTCCGATGTTTCCTCCACCCTCAACTTCCCCTTCCCCCTATGAGCCTAGTTTAAAGCCCGCCAGAGGAGGTCTGCCAACCTAGAAGAAAACACATGCTTACCTTTAGGGGAAAGGTGGAGCCCATCCCATCCAAGCATGTCTCTCATCGTGATGTGCTGGTCATGGCTGAGGAAGCCAAAGCCCACCTCAAAACACCATTCCCGTAGCCACCAGTTGGTCTCCACGATGCACATTTCATGCTGTCTGCCACATCCACTCACTGGCAGGATAGAAGAGAAAACCACCTGTGCGCCATCAGCCTCAGCACGCACCACAGAGCGTGGTAGTCCTCCATTAGGCGATCAGGGCATCTCCTGGCCGTATCATTAGTGCCCACATGGACTAGGACCATGGGGTAATAATCGGTGGGCTGGATAACGGTTTGGAGCATCCCTTTCATGTCCTGAATCCTCGGTCCAGGTAGGCAGTAGACCTCATGTGCTGAGGGGTCCTGGCAACAGATGGGGCCCTCCGTACCTCTCAGGATGGAGTCGCCAATGACGATTACGTGACACTTTCTCCTCCTGGCCTGCTTGTCTCCTTCAGCCTGCACGGGACGTGGGGAGCTTGGAGTTGCCTCCTCCCTGGTTATGTCCTCTCCTTCCTCCTCCTCCAGGGCTGCCAAGGCCTTGTACCTGTTCTCCAGCCAGACTGGAGGAACTGGTGCTGCCATGTTAC
>NW_017728951.1:52530488-52563628 GCF_001723895.1 Crocodylus porosus
CAAGCTCTTCCCCCTGGTTGGGAGGTCTGTAGTAGACCCCCACCGTTAAGTCTCTTTCCCCTCAACTGTCTTCTATTCTAACCCAAAGCACTTCAGAGTGCCCTCCCTCTGACTCCTTAATAAATAACACGGATGTGTATTCCTCCTTAATATAGAGTGCCATGCCGCCACCTCTCCTTCCTATCCTGTCCCTCCTGTACAGCCTATAGCCCTCGACATTCACCGCCCAGTCACGCGTTGAGTCCCACCACATTTCAGTGATCCCCACTATGCCCGGGCTGGCGTCAGCTAGCAGGAGGGTGAGTTTCTCCTGCTTGTTTCCCATCCTATGAGCATTTGTGTAGAGGCATTTGAGGCCTCCTGTGGATGTGTGTGCTGACCCCCTAGTCCCAACGTTGCTCTGGCACCTGTTGCTTATCTGTTTATTTGTTTTGCTTGTTGGTCTAGGCTGGGCTGTAGTTGTAGGGGTTGGTCAGGCAGTCCGATGTTTCCTCCACCCTCAACTTCCCCTTCCCCCTATGAGCCTAGTTTAAAGCCCGCCAGAGGAGGTCTGCCAACCTAGAAGAAAACACATGCTTACCTTTAGGGGAAAGGTGGAGCCCATCCCATCCAAGCATGTCTCTCATCGTGATGTGCTGGTCATGGCTGAGGAAGCCAAAGCCCACCTCAAAACACCATTCCCGTAGCCACCAGTTGGTCTCCACGATGCACATTTCATGCTGTCTGCCACATCCACTCACTGGCAGGATAGAAGAGAAAACCACCTGTGCGCCATCAGCCTCAGCACGCACCACAGAGCGTGGTAGTCCTCCATTAGGCGATCAGGGCATCTCCTGGCCGTATCATTAGTGCCCACATGGACTAGGACCATGGGGTAATAATCGGTGGGCTGGATAACGGTTTGGAGCATCCCTTTCATGTCCTGAATCCTCGGTCCAGGTAGGCAGTAGACCTCATGTGCTGAGGGGTCCTGGCAACAGATGGGGCCCTCCGTACCTCTCAGGATGGAGTCGCCAATGACGATTACGTGACACTTTCTCCTCCTGGCCTGCTTGTCTCCTTCAGCCTGCACGGGACGTGGGGAGCTTGGAGTTGCCTCCTCCCTGGTTATGTCCTCTCCTTCCTCCTCCTCCAGGGCTGCCAAGGCCTTGTACCTGTTCTCCAGCCAGACTGGAGGAACTGGTGCTGCCATGTTACTAGCAGCCCTGGCACGGGAGGTGACCGTCTGCCACATAGCAGTGGAGGGCACTTCTCGAGGTGCATCCTCCTTGGTCATACAACCCTGCAGGGAAAGAAAGTATCTGTCAATTTCTTCCTCTGCCTCTTAGATTCCCCTCAGCCTGCTAACCTCCTCCTGGAGCTCCCTCACCAGCGCCTCCAGGGCCCTAAGGCGGGTGCCTGCAGGACAGGTGTGGGGGTCCCCAGTCCCTGTCCCCCCAGGCCTTTCTGGGCAGCTCCCGCAAGCCAGGGGGGTGGGGGATGCCAGCCCCCCCGTGGGCTCTATCTGGGTGGAGGCCTCAGACAAGCCCCGGGAAGGCTGCACCCCCCGGGCAGGGGCCCTGGCAGCAGTATGTGTCGACACCATTGTAGGAGTTACTGCCTATTTCTACCTGAATGTGGTGCCTCAGCCCCGCACTAGCAGGAGTCTGCTTCTGGGTTCCTGCTCGCCCTCCGGCATGAACGCCAATGCAAATGCCAGCGCGCTCTTACACAATGCGCCTGTTTGCACGCTCTCTTCACGCGGCTCAGGAGCGTGGCTCCCTACTGGCTCAGCTAAGAGGGATCTGGGGGGCTTCCTCTCCGGATCCAGCTCAGCTGAATCAGTCCCTCTGCCCCACTTACCTTAGGGGTATCAGCTGCTGCTGCCCCCGCTGCTGCTACAATTGCCTCTGCTGCCACTGCTGCTCTTGCCTCTGCTCCGGGTCCGGTAAGGGGGCACACGTGTGTGTAAGACACACGTGTGCCTGCGTCCCTCCTCTCCCTGCTGCTCCTGGCTCACTTTAAGTTGACTGATGGCACCAAACTTCAGGGAAAAGCATCCATACCCGAGGAGAGGATAGTGATCCAGGCCAACCTTGACAGGCTCAGAAAATGTGCAGACATAAATGTGATGGCCTTCAACTTTGAAAAAAGCAAGATACTCCACCTTGGGAAGAAAAACCCACAGCATGCTTATAGGCTCGGCAGTGCTATGTTTGCTAGCACCAGGGCCGAAAGGGACTTGGGGGTCATGATTGACCACAAAATGAATATGAGCCACCAATATCATGTTGCATCCAGCAAAGCAAGCAAAACTCTAGCTTTCATCCATAGATGCTTCTCTAAAAAATTCCAGGATGTCATCCTCCAGCTGTACTCAGCCTTGGTGAAGCCGCAGCTGCACTACTGGATACAATTCTGGGCTCTACAATTTAAAAAGGATGTAGAGACGCTTAAGAGAGTCTAGAGGAGAGCCATGCACATGATCAGAGAGCCAGGAAAACAGGCCTTATGATGAGAGGCTGAGAGCTACGGGACTATTCAGTCTGGAAAAGCGCAGGCTAAGGGCGGACCTGGTGCCTGCCTATAAGTATATGAGGGGTGTATATCAGGATGTACGTGGATGCCTGTTCACCAAAGTGCCCCATGGGATGACAAGGTCAAACAGTCACAAACCTCTTCAAGACTGTTTCAGGCTGGACATATGGAAGAACTTCTTTACAGTCTGAGCCCCCAAGGCCTGGAACTGACTGCTGTCATAGGTGGTGCAAGCACATACTCTGGATTCCTTTAAGAATCAACTGTACATTTAGCTTGCTGGAATCCTGTGACCCCAGCTGACTTCCTGCTCCTGGGGTAGGGGGCTGGACTCGATGATCATCCGAGGTCCCTTCCAGTCTATGAAATCTATAAAAGGGTTTTTTTTTTGAAAATCTCTGTTGACATGTATCTTCTTCCACTTTGGTGTAACTTTAATGCAAGCAATGTAGTACCTCTACATTTTGAACTTAGTGGAAGTCTTATAGTTTTGTTTCTGTCACATTATTATTCACTGTTGGCTTGAGTTCATTTCAATATTTTGCTAAAAAATGTGGATAACAGGTTAGAATCTTGAATTATGATTCTTTAGCAGTTGTTGATTTCTCAGTAGAATGGATATACTAAAATACAACCTGTAGCAACGCATTAATGGAAAATTATATATCCTAATGGATAATTATATACCCACAGGAAAAATGAGTAAACCGAAAGGGGTGACTGGACATTGATTATATAGTCTAAGTTGCTGGTATCTATTTGAACCATATAGTCAGTTTAAACAGTAGGTAAAGTTACAAGCAAAATTGAAAAATGCTCAAAGTCATACATTGTATTTAAACAGCTAGAGTCTTGTTAAGTTTGGAGCTTGTGGCATGCATGAAGCCATTCAAATCTACAGGTAAATTTCTCTGCTGGTTCTATAAAGAATCTAATGAAGATGGATGTTCCATTGAATAAAAGAGCAATAATATGTGGAAAAAAGTATTTATTCCAGTAGGAAAATACTTAATCTCTAGTTAGATAAACTGATCACCACACTTTTAGTTAAGATCAGAAAAGCAAACTGGCTCATGGGAATGAAAATTTAGAGACCTATGCATATTCTTAGAGCCTCATACACCTTGCCCTGTGAACTGCACAAATATTGATCAGTGTTAGTGCTAGCTTGGAGTTTGAAGCAGTTGCACCTCTCATCTAGAAACCACCTCTGACAGTCCCCTACCTGCACAGCTGTGACTTGCTTCTACAGGTCTGGTGAGCTGGGGCAGGACTAGGTACTGTAGCTGTGAGTTGCCACTAGACAGCTGGTAAACCAAGACAGGCTTCTATCCCTGCTTTATGGGCAGGTGTGAGAGAGATCCTGGGATGGTGGAGGACTTCAATTTGGACAGCATATCTGCGGAGAGTGGCCACATCTTAATGGAGCAAGAGTTGGGTAGTGTGGATAAGAGCTAATCCTGCCCTGGAGCGATGTAAATTTGAACCACATAATGAGTGTTTAAAACCACTTTAAGGTGTTCATGTGTGGACAATGCAGGGGTTCAGAGCTCCAGGAACCAGCCAAAATTATCTTGTAACAAGGCCTTTAGATTCCTATGTGCTTTGGTAAGTATACAGAAAGAATACTGATAGATAAAGTCTTACAACCTGCACATAAACTTACCCATCATTTTGTTGTAGAATGAACTGTGTCAAATTGAGGTTATTGTGACAAATATTTAAAGGGTTTAAATTCTTTGAATGCCACTTCAGAGAAGTACATCTTTCAGTACTTATATCCAGAGAAACAGTAATTTTATCACAAAGTTGGCTCCCTGTAATACATTTAAGATAGGAATGGAATGGTTCTAGGGGACATGCTAGGTGTTTATAATGTTAAAACACTCCATCTCCTACTTTGATTTTTAAAAAAAATAAATCATTCTGCTGGGTATGTTTGACAGAATATACCTGCAAATCAGCAAGGCACTTAAGCTTGTTCTTTAGTTGCATTGGCTTCAGCTGGATTTAAGCGCACAGTTGCATGCTTTGTTGAGACATTGTCCATATCTTCCTGATGTGTAGTGTTGCAGTTATGCTTCATTAAATCAGAAGATGTAAATAGGTCTCCTGGAGAATTTAAATTATGGGCAAACTGTTACCATGGAAGGAGTTGTGTTAACAGTTGTGTCCAGTATTCCTGAAACTGAGCAGCATATACATTTCTACATATGTCTGATTTTAATGCGTTGTGGGTTTTTTTGTTCTGTAAGGAAATGATTATCTGTTCTTCAGTATAACTTATTTTTTCTTTCTCTCAAGCAAAGAAAGACCACTTAGGTGCTATATTACTAAAATTATATTCAGTCTCTGCATAGACTCGTTCGCAATTAAAGAGGTTTTAATTCACTTTAGTTAATTAACCTAAAATGAATTAAGGAAATTTGCATGCAGTTTTTCAGAGAGTTGTTTGTAATGTGTTTACAAAGCTAAACTCTAGCCCACTCTCTTATACTAGGGCCACACTTTACACTTAAGACCTAATTAACTAGTTAATTAGGTCTTAAGTAGAGTCCTGCCCACACATGCATTCAAATAAGGCATTATAAAAGCAGGAATAAGCAACAAAGTTATTACAAAAATGTGTAATAACTTTGTCACTGTTCCTATCATGCCTTTGATTGATTGAACATGTGGCCACTGTTCCCAGCTCCCCAGTCAGCTGAGAGAGTTCTCAGCTGTGCGAATGTAGGATGCCCTGCTTCAGGGGAGCACCATGTGCCCCGGGGCTGGGAGCTCCATTAGTCTTTGGAATTTCCAGCTTAGTTGATGGGGCTCCCCAGCCATAGCAGCAAAAACTGCTTGTGCTGGGGGATCCTGGGACCATGATCTCAGGCTTCTCTGGCACTGGCAATATGGTATGATGGCATCTGATGCTGGATCCCACAATCACTCCTCTTGCCATGAATGTGTGGCATGACAGGAGGTGTGGTTAATAGGGATCATGCATTTGATCCCATCACACCTTTTTAATGTTTGTCAGTGGCCTATCTGTTTTTACTGTGTTTTTAACTGACCAAAAGGGTTAATAGATTTGTCTTGCCTTACTCTTTAAAAGCACAATCCTACTGTGCCCAAATCAGTACTTGGTTAATTTACAGCACCTATCAACACTGAATAATTTCTAGATATAAATTTCCCTCTCCCCCCCACAAGTAAATTTGTTTCAAAGGACAGACAGATTGTTGTAATAGACTGTATGCTCCTGAAGCTATACACTTCTTTCTACCTTGATGACCTACATAAATATTCATTTCAAAACAAAGTTTCTGTGTGGTTTATGATGTCATTAAATCAGCTCCACAGGGAAGAAAATGTTTTTGCCAACCTCTGGCAACCACAAAAAACTTTTACTGACGTGTTGAGGATCTTAGCAAAAATGAATTGTGAAAAATGCCACAGTGTATACATGGAAGCAGTGATGATGATCTTTCAGTTGTGGTGACTCTTCAAGGCCTGGATCTAACAGATACTGTGGCAGCCACTGCTAGTGCCTGCCACTGTAAGGGCTGGGTCAGGCATCCAGCAGGTGCCTGATGGTGGCAGCCATTTTGAGAACCTAGTACATGAAGGCTGCAGTCTGTTGCTGCCAGCTAGGCAGAAATAATCCTGGAGGTAAGGGCAGACCTTATGGGGATGGATAGGAGGCTCTTGGTCCTGGGCATTATTAAACTGTACCCTGCTGTGGCTGAGTGCCCTGGTGGGGTTCCTAGTGGTGTGGGAGCCCCCAAGAAATGCCAGGCCAGTTATCACCCTAGTGAAAGGTGGATAGAGGCGCTTTAACCCCAGCCCCACTTCCTAGTGAGTAACCTGGCAAGGAGGTCAGCAGGACCAAAGGGGTCTAGAGGGGGACAAGGTGCCCAAAACAAGTGAGGGGCAAGAAGCCCAGAGTTTAGGAAGAGGTATGGAGCTTAGCAAGGGGTGTAGAGCCTGGTGAGAGGCTAGGATCTCAGAGTGCATCAGAGGCATGGAACCAAATGTATTGATTTATATACAAGATGTGATGGAGCCCTATAAGGTGTGTGTGCATGCATGTAGGAGGTGTTTTTATATGCATAGTATTTATGGTGGAAAATAGCATGTATATGCTGAGTTTAGAGTTGAGGAAATGGGGAACAGGGCCATATGCAAACTGAAATATTTTACAGTACAGTCCCTGCATCAATGAGTGTTCAAATTAAATGTGGTTCCTGAAGTTCAACACTAACAGAGATAAAAATAAATATTCCCCAGATTAATTATAATTATTATTTATGTTTGCTTTACTGCATTGAATCTTTTGTATAACTTGTAGGCAAAAATAAATATATAAATCAAGGTAATGAAAATTAGTACTGGTTTAATTCATGTACAGCATTTGAAGAATGTCTTCATGAGGACGCTCAGGATTATTAATCTTAATTAATTGTTAATTTACTAAAACTGCATTCAGTCCCTGCATAGAGACTCATTCCTAATTAAAGAGGCCTTAACTAAGGTTAGTGAATTAAGTTTAACTGAATTAAGGCCACTTTAATTCTGAATGAGTTTCCATGATCATTTAATGTGATTTAGATAATCTATTTTAAATTTTCACTTTGAGTTTCAATTGTCTTTCCTGAATGGGTCTCTATAATCTATCCCATATCCTTACCTGAAGATTATGGGAGATGCTTGTGGCAAATAATTATTAACTATACTAAAAGTGACTTTTATTAAAGAGAAAGATGTACTATACAGGTACTTCAAGGTTGGAAGTAAATTGGGTATCTCAAGTCTATTGATTTTTTTTCCCCCCCCCCCTCCCCCATTAAGTCAGGGCTGTCCAATTAGTGGCCCATGGGTTACATGTGGCCCATAAAAGGTTAATCTGTGGCCCCTGAGCTCCCAACCACTGCACCATCTACTGCCTCTGGGGGCCATCCATGTGGTGCAAGCGGTGCAGAGGGATGTGGCCCCCATTGTTACAACCCATTTAGAATGGAACCCCCTGGCGCCTATAAGTTACACAGTCCTGCTTTACTTTGTATTCCATTTTTTCCCCCTTAAATTCCACTTTTTTCTTGAGACAGCCCCTGCACTGAAGCACCCTCATGCCTCAACTGGGCCCACCAGTGTCTACACATGTGCTGCTGCACACTAAATAATGCTGGCATAGGGAAATACTTCTATTAACTCTGCTGTAGGTTAGTACTTGTAAATTAGTTTACAGCAACCTAATAGGGTTGCATGTGTAGACTCTAAGACATTATTGCAAAGCTAATTAGGCAGCTCGGTAGTAAATGCTCATTCAGACACACACACACACACACACACACACACCTCTCAATACCTATAGGGTGGGGGGGGTGTGTGTGTGTGATCACTTTTGAGATTTGCCTCTGTCTTCCAGTTCTTTTTAGCACTTTGTTTAATCTAAAATAGTTCCTTTCCCCTCTTCTCCTCCCCCCTCCCCCCTTGGACTTTGAAACCCTGGCTTTATTGTGCTAGATTTTTTTTTCACAGAATGTGATTTCTAACCATTTGCCTGACAACTGCACTTTATCAAATTCCCTTCTCTCTGTACACACTAAGTCATCACCCTTCATTTTAGCACCATGGAGGATGCAATTCCAAAAGACTTGTACTCAGCTGGAAATATGATTGAAATATTCTTTTGATAGAGAGAATGTACTCAAAGAAAAAATTGTTTGGTTGGTTTTTTTTACTGTACAAGATTAACATTAGCATACTGTTCCTGCTTTTACTTATGTTTAGTGTGCCTAACAAAGTATTTCAGATTTAACTAAAAATTTATAACTATAGCTTATCAGTGCCCCACAATTGCTTAAGTTAAATCAATATTAAAATAAGATCATTTTTAATTGCACCTTTTTTTATATACTTCTCATTTGCTCGCTCTCTAGCTCTGTGTGCATATGCATGTCTGAGAGAGAAGGAATACATGCACATGTGCACTTGGAGGGTACCATATGGAAAAAAGCTTCTAAAGTTTACTACTGTATCTAAAGTACAGCTCCAGACAGATTCTCATGATTTAAGAATAAAAACATATTTTTTTTCCTCTGTGGTCTATCAGTAAAAAGGCTGAGATCTGTCATTTTGTTCCACTGCAGTCTTTAAAGATGTATAATGTAAAATACTGACTTTGCTTTAAAATGTCAAGGGGCACAGAAATTGCAGGAGTCTGCTTACTGTTACTGGGCATTCTCATGAGACACAGCCGAGGATGTTTATGAAACATGAATTTAAATCTAATATATTTTAAAAAACCCAAAGAACTATTATTTTGAGGGAGCAAGGGGGATAGATTATTTCAAGACCATTATCATGTTTGATGTTTTTTAGCTGCAATACTGGAGTAAATTGTCTGTAAACAATAGTAGTTAACCATAAATAAGTGACTTTTCATGGCTTTGCTGGTCTCATTTTTTTCTAATTATGCTAAATTCAGGGATGTTTGGAGATGTTAAATAATTAACTACAACAGAAATTAATTTAATTAATTTTTTTGTCTAAAATTAGTGACTGTTATAGTTTGCAACCCATTGTCAACATATATTAATTAACCATTACCAGACTCATGGATGAAAGACATTGAGATGTAGGGCTCCCTTTATCCTTTAAATGAGAGAGATCATGGAAATTAATTGCATTGAAATAAACATCTCCCTCTCTCTGCTGCCTATTTTTTGATGCATTTATTCTTTGCTAATCCAAGAACTACATGAAGTTAGCTGGAATTAAAAAAATAAAATAAAAATACAAACCAGGATTTTCATCTATGACAAATTTTATGCTGGATGCAGAACACACATGACTACTGATACACAAGACACTCTGGGTATTTTTAATTAGAGCAGTATAAAGCTACTCAGATCCACTCTAATTAAAGTGCCCTCCATCCCCCCCCAACTCCCAGAGCACATGTAAAAATGCCCTTAATTCCTAGTAAAATTATTGGGACACTTTAAAAGTCCCTCCCCTGCCCTACTGTTCTCTAATGCCACACCTATCTAAATGCTCAGCAGGTAATTTAGAGATTCAAAGTGGTATGAAATGATATTTAAATGGAAAAACAATCCAACTTATATTTTAGTAGACAATAGCATATATTCTGCTTGTATTAGTATAAAGAAATGAGGTTGCAGTTTAGCTTTAGTGCCAAAATCCTTGATATTATGGGTTGAAGTTAGAGCTGTATACTTGGTTGAAGATAGTTATGTTTTGTATTCTTCTCCCACCTGTGACTTGCAACTCTTGGGTTCTTCTAATTTATTAGTCCCTTTATGATATAGAGCAGTTTGGACCATAGTAAAATGTTTATGAATACAGTAAATAATAATCAAGTAAAACATAAAAAAATATATTTTGTAACTGAGAAAATATTTTTAAGAAAGCTGATTAACTTTTGGCTTGCATTATATTTCATGTTCAACACCTGTTTCTTTATTCATGTGAAATGCTTAAGAGGATTTTTTTTTAAGTACACAGTAGTTTGAGGATTTATAGACTTATTTCTAACAAAGCAAAACTATTCAAATTCTACTCAATGTATCTTTATGTTTAAGAGGGTATTTCCCCTCCTGACATAAATTTGATTTCTCAGAGCTACTTGTTTATTTAAAGTAATATCATTCCAAACTGTGCATACTGTTATAACCTGATAGATATGAGATGTATACACACACATGCACTTCTTGACTGAGGTGATTAAATACTGTAATCAGCAGATGTAGTTATTATGTATCTCTAAGGCTCCTGACATTTCTTTAACTTCTTCCTGCTCTTCTTGTAAACTAAATGCCACCTTTTTAGGATTTGTACATCTGATTTAAAAGGCATGTGCTAAATGTCTTTCACTAGAAGTATACTGTATGAAGAATATAAGTCTGTAGGCAGAATAAATAATCTTTTCTGCATTCCAGCAGCTGTCTTGTAGTACTTAGAGTGTATTATGGTCCCAATGAAGGGTTTCAGGGTGCCTACACACGAGCAGGGAGGCTGCTCTAATATGCAGGAATTCCAGCACATTGGAGCAAAGTCAGTTAATTGAGCCTGCTGGAGCATGGCAATTGCTGTGCTCCAGAAGCCTTCTGCATCCTGTGCATCAGCACACCCACATTTAAAATGGCAGTGCATGCACTTGGACTAAAGTTCACTGAATGAGTTTTAGTTCACGCATCCCTGCCACCATTTTTAAGCACGGGGATTCTGATGCATGAGGTGCTCTAGGAGCTGCTCTAATTAAAGCACCACCCTCCCTACCTCTGGAGCACATGTAAAAGTGCCCTCAGAGTCCATGATGGGAACTTACATAGTTGGGAGATCTTTGATTGTTGTAATTCTATGGTCTCAATGTTATCTGAGTCAACCATGTATAAGTTGAATAAAATTAATTTTTGTTAGAGCAAGTCCTGATATTTGATTCAGTATTGTGCTAGGAACATTCCCCATACAGACCAAGTTCTTAGTAAAATTCAAAATAAAGCAACATTATAAAGTCTAATGAGAATATCTACATTTACTTTACATATCTATTACATGCATTACTGTTGCTTGGTTACAGTGGCTTGCCAATATTTGGGTTCTTGCTAGATTAGTTTCTTTAGGAGGAAAAATTGATAGGATTCTGGTATTTCTTTGTGTAGTCCAGTTCAGCTACAAAGAATATATGCAAAATCCTATTTTCCTAAAAAGGCAACCAGAGGTAGATTCCTCTTTGCTTATAATTTACAGACTTTTCTGTTCTATGCATGCTGTACCCCAAAGAAGCTCTGATTCCTGGCTGTGCACCATTGCTTCTCTACTTTTTCTACTGGCTTCTTTGTATTTTGGTTCCTTTATAAATCCACACATACACATGGTCTGTTTGCAATCAGACAATATCTTGGTCCTTGCAGTTTGAAATCAATCTTCAGGGAAAATACTTGGAACATACAGGCTTTTCAGGCTTTAAAATAATGACTGGTATTTTTGTCTGTGGCATCTCTCGTTTCAGCTGTCAGTAAATACAGGAACATTTAGTTATTCCTTTATTTAGTGTTGTTGAGGAGTTGTTAGTACATGTAATTTGGTAGATGCAACTAACAATTAATATTTACCTGTGACTGAGAGCTACTATTATTACCATCCTGCATAATATAAAGTTAAGGTATCTAACATTTTGTGCAAGTATATGTACATTGAGTAATCTACATTTGTATCACATAGTATATGTGGTTGCTGAGAGGCGTGAACCCCCCCCCCAAAAAACAAAACAAAACAAAACAAAACAAAACAAAAACAACTCACTTTACTGGAAAAAGCAACCTATTAATTTTAGGCCTATGTGAACAGGGAAGTATTTGATTCAGGCTTGGATTTGGCCAATTTGGAGAACAGTGATTCTATTCAGAGATTCAGGTCACTGTCGTGAATTGATTCAGCTGAATCAGCTTTGGAAGATTTGGCACTAATTCAGAGAGTTTTGGTGATTCAGATCGGCTGGGGGGAGGGAAGCACAGCTGGACAGCTGCAGGTTCTCCGGCAGCTTCTCTGGCTGTGCCTACCTCTGCCCAGGGAAGGGGGAGTCATGGGAGAAGCCCCCATGACTGCCCTGCATGGCCCCATCCCCACTTGGGCCCCAGCCTAGTCCTGGCATAATAATAGTAGTAGTAGTAGTAGTAATAGTAAAAAGCCCTGCACTCAACAGCTGCAGGAGTGGTGATTGGGGCCTCTGGGCAGAGCCTCCTTTCCCCGCCCACCCATCATGCACAGGGCAGTGGGGGGGGGGGCAGCTGGTGATGGCAGGGACTCTGAACCCCCCTGCACATATCTGGGGGGCTGTTCTGCCTGGGAAGAGATGGGTGGGGGGGTGGAGAAATGATCAGAGAGCTGGGGAATCAAACTTCGAGCTCTGGCTGATAGGTGAAGCCACCCCAGCTCCCAGACAGTGCATGGTGCCCTGCCAAGCCACACTGCACCCACATGGGTGCCAGGCAGTGTGGTGGTGAACCTTGCTACCCCACACCATGCAGGGAGGCTCTGCCATGAGCTCCCAGAGGCCCCAATTGCTACTCCTGCAGTCTGAGTGTAGGGCTTTTTTATTTATTTATTTATTTATTAAAAGTGCCAGGAGTCTGGGCTGGGTGGGGGATGGGGCCATGCAGGGTAGCCATGGGGAAATCTCCTGCAGCTTCTCTGGCTGTGCCTGCCTCTGCCCCGGTGGGGCAAAGCCACAGGGGTTACATCCTGCTGCCACTTGCCCAGCCTGCATGGGATGGGGGCTTGATCCAGGTATGGCTTACTTTGGGTGGCAGCAGTTCATAGCCCCTGCTTCCAGTGCTGCCGCACCCACATCGGTGCTGGGAGTGGGGGCTCTGCCCTGTTGCCACTTGCCCACTTTGGCCTGGAGTGAGCCACACCCACATCGTGACCTGCCTGCCCCTGCTCCCAGTGCTGCCACACCCACATCCTGTGCCCCCCTGACCCACCTTTCCAAGTAATGTGTCCCTCCTACCCTGGCTAGGCAGCTTGTCCCAGCCCTCCCTCCCCTGAATTGGTTCCTGAATCAGGCCAAATCTCCAAGTTGAATCAGCTACCAAAGCTTTGCACAGCCTTAATTGGTTTGACTCAGCTCTGCAGTATTTGTATAGGTTGGGTGCTTCAGCAGGGCATTTTTGGTGCTTTTTATTTAAAGCTGATTCAGTCAATTATGAGAAGTGCCAAGAAGCCCCACTAGAGCACCCAATCTATACAGACATTGGGCAAGCTGGGTCCAACTAACATGATACTTCTTTTGAGCATTTACTGAGCTCAGCGTGGGAGCACACAGTTTAAAGTAAAGCACTGCTTTGTTTTTTAGGCTTTTTTTCTCACATCTACAAGCAGCTCGTGTGTCGATATATAAATGTGATATAAATTAACAACCTCCTTTTCTGAAGCCCGTGTGTATGTCAGCAACATAAAAGAGAGATTTAGGTACGATGTAACCTCTCATGTATTAACAGGAATGTCACTTGCAAATTAAAGGAAGTGTTTTTTCTGCTCTATACAGCACCAGAGAGGCCTTGCATGAAATGCTGTTTCCAGTTTTGGGCCCTACACCTCAAAAAGGATGTAAATTGTTTGAAAAGTGCATAGCAGCAAAAATTATTTTGGGCAAGAGAGGAATGATTTATGAAGGCTGAAAGAACTAGGGTTATTTATTCTGCATAAGAGAAGACTGAGAGGCAATTTGATAAGAAACTTCAAGTACCTGCAGGGTGATTACAGGCAAGACAGAGCTGTGCTTTTTTCTTCATGGCTGTGGGGGATAAGACTAGGAGCAATGGCCTCAAGTGTCAGCAGAGGAAATTTAGGTTGGCGATTAGGAGGCACATTTTGACCATCAGGGTGGTTGAGGATTGGAATAGGCTACTAAGAGAAACTGTGGAATCTCTGTCTTCAGAAATTTTCAAGAGCAGGGTTGGATAAGCTGGGACAGTTTAGTCAGAGATGCTCCTGCCTTGAACAGGGGCTTGGAGTAGATGACCTAGTAAGGTGCCTTCTGGTCCTTCCCTATGATTTGATTAAAAGTTCCCTTCAGATCTGGCAATTGAATAATTGTTCAGTACAGAATTTATTTATTGCACTGTCCTCTTAAACTTATCACATTGTTCAATGTCAAAACCCAATACAGGATTAATAGGAATTACTGATGTGATATAGCATGTTATTTCCCATGATTACATATTCTTGTGTACTTGGTGACAATTACAGAGGTTGCAGTGTATATTATATGTGTAATAAATGAGTAATTTTTTTCAGACCCCATGCTTATATTATTAATGCAGTAGCTTCTGTTTAGTAACCAGTGTGTGGCTTGTAGTCTCTAATTGCTTGTAACTGCTTACTTTCTGTGATGGCACTTTCTTGTCCCTCTATCCAGAGAAAAAATATACCGGTGGTACCGTAATAAATAGGGGACTTCAATTTGTAGTACTCTCAAATCTTTTACCTTTCAATAGCACTAGCATTTTCTAAAAAGAGAAAATCTTGTTTTCTGGAGTATGTCAGCATAGGCTTTTCCTCCTCATAAAAATAACAGTAGATTTAAAATTTCTGAAACATAAAAATCAAGGTTGTGCTAGGTTTTTTGTTTTTTTTTTCCTTATGTTCTGAGCAGGTTAGTGGGATATCAATGAAGTATGATGTTGATAGCAAAAATATAGCTCTGTAGTTCTGTATATTAAGTTGTTGTAGATTCCATTATTTCATAGCATAGATGTGATTTTCTTTTAAAATGGAGTTGCTAAAAGAAAAACACAGCACATTTTTTGTCTTTTACCATGGTAAAAGCTAGAATTAATGGCCATGCCCCTCTACATGTTACATGTGTTATGCAATTAACTGATTAATTGCACAATTAATTTAGACATGCGTGCAAAGTTGCTATCATGCCACAAAAAGGTTCATCCAGCTATAAAGTTAAGAGTGTGAAAAGGTGTAACAACTTTATAGCTGGTTTCTATCCAGATTTAAGCTGAACGTGTAGCAGGGAATATATAGCTATATCCCCACACCTGGAATCCCCTTCAGCTGGTCCTGCAAGTGATGGAACTCCCAGCTGCAGCAGTGCCCCACAAAATGTCATAGCTGCAAGTCCTACATGCAGCACCCCACACTTTACCATCAGCTGTGGGACTTGCCACTGTGGAAGCTTGCTGCTTGCCCATGCAGGGGAAGCCCAGGCTCTTCCTGCACCAGCGCTAAGGCAAGATTGGATCTGATGTAGTCATACCTCCTGCTATGCATGTGTGGATCATGTATCAGATCACATGTGGATCTGCATCATGCCTTTATATCAACACTAGCTAATTGCCCTTCAAGAACAATGGATTTCAGGGAGTGTTTACACAGACCCTCACTGCCCCCCCACTCACCTTTCAGGGCTGGCCATATAAAGACTCCTGTCACTGCCACCTCCTCCAGCCACTGGTGCAGGGGCTCCCTCCCTCCACCCACAGGGCTCACAGCAGGGCTTCCCTGTGCATTGCCATCCCTCCCCTCCTTCTCCTCTCGCACCTGCACTCCTCCCCACATCCCCTCTAAGATAGGCTTCTAGAATGCATTTCTCCTCTGAAGTCACACTGTACAGGATCTGGAAAATACATTTTTGTTTTGTGGAACATATGTAAACATAATGCATGTGTATATCAAATTCTAGACAGTCCAGGGCAATTTGTTGTTTTCTATATGTCTCTATTTTAGGAATCTGGGATGCATTATGTAGCTTGCTCAAAGAGAAATCCATATTGATTTCTGAGATGATTTCCCCTACATAATGATCACTTACAGGGAGTCTACCCAAGAAAAGGGTACCCAACAAAAATTTACACAAGAGAGTACACTGAAAGGGAAAACCAGTTTACTGTTTTGTTGAATTGATTCAAAACAAAATATTTTGGGTTACTTCAAAACACAAAATATTCCCACTGAGTCTAAATAACCTGAAATGAAATACAATATTTTTTCACGTACAAATATCATGGGATAAGATGCATGTCTTGTTTTTGAAAGGCAGAATAAAAGAAAGGGAAAAAAAAATATCTTTCCTTGTAGTAATCAACTGAATAGCATCAGTTAAGGATGCAGTTACTTTCACTTTTGTCTGGGTGAAGCTTAAGCAGAAGCTGCTGTTATCATATTCCCTTGCTTAGAATGTGCACCAAGTTTCCTGAAACTGTTTTTTGGGGAAAAAAAGTGTGTGTTCTTTGTGAGCTAATATAATAATTAATTTTGATTTTACCCATTGTGAAACTCAAAATGTTGGACAAAATCTGAATTTTCCACATGAAAATTTTATTTTTTGGAAACAATATTTTACATCAGAATTAATTATTTTCTCAGAAAATTCCCAACCTGCTGTTCAGGTAGCCTTGTGTGGTAAGCTGATTGGTAAAGGGATATTGGAAGATGCCTATTCTGCACTGAGTACTTGGGAAGCACAGTGCCAAAGCTTAACCAAAATTAATAGAGCCCATACAGCCTGATGATGAGACTTATCACATTGAAACCAACAACAATTACTGTATTTACATGAATCTGAAATGAAGCTTTTTCCCCACTGAACATAGGGAGGAAAGCCCCTCATCTCAGATTTGCTTACTAATGGGGAAAGGGTGGAGGGGCAATGGTCTCGACCTGGAGTCAGAAGCATAGCAGCTGCCTGCACTTCTCAGCTTTTGTCTCCCTCCACCACCTCTCCCACTGCCTCTGCTTGCCCTGCTGCAGTGGTGTGTGTGTGTGTGTGGGGGGGGAATGAATTTATGATGCCTCTCATACAGTTAGATTCTATAATTCTGTACATGAAAAATTACAACAAATTTATAAATTTTCCATCTATAGAGTCAAATTTTTGCCGTGGTTATCTTAAATTCAAAGTAAACTTGGATTTGGGTAAATATAATATATATAGTGTCAGAATTCAAGAAAATAACACACTTATAAAAAATCTATTGCTTTATTTCATTTATTTTTTATTGTATATTAGTTATAAATAATTGTCTTCTGATAATTTTCTTTTATAATTATTGAACCTAAACAATAAGAGAGCCTTTTATTAAAAAAATTTAAAAAATGAAAGTATATCAATTTGGAAAATGACTAGATTTTTTTTCTATTCAAATACAATGTATAGACAATAAATAAGAATGTATGTATATCAAAATTCATGGTTGTTTAATCTTCAGCCAAAATAAATACTTAACATTAACATATTGTACTGATTAATTTATAAAACTTAACATTTGTTATATTGAACAACACAAACACATTGTTTTATCCTTTTCCAGAAGATCTGATTTATATACCCTACCAACAAATACTTTCTGTCAAGCTGATACAAATTTATAACATGGAAAATAATTTAGAACATAGAAAATAATCGGATTAAGTACAGAAAATATAGACTGTTTATAGACCTATTCATGATTTCTTTATTTTTAAGTAGGCCTCACAGGCTGGATGAGAATGCATGGCCATATATGGGCTAGATCGAGCCAACAGACTGGTCGTGTGTGCTGGATCCAGTGTGCAGGCCCACTCTGCTGGGGGTGCTGCATGCAGCATGTGCTGTGGACCAGCCCTGCACTCTTCATGCACTATGCAGGGCCCATATATGCATGTAGCTATGTACCTGCATACCTGTCTAG
Organism: Crocodylus porosus; assembly: GCF_001723895.1. NCBI lineage: Eukaryota > Metazoa > Chordata > Crocodylia > Crocodylidae > Crocodylus > Crocodylus porosus. Next base: position 52,548,203 of record NW_017728951.1, read on the forward strand.
GGCATGCACTTCATCTGGCACCTATGCTGAACTGGCTCTGCATGCTGCACCTTGTCTGTAGGCCTAATGTGGAATGATCTAAACATCTGCTTTCTTTTCTTGTGTACCTCTATTATAACCATGATCTCTTTAACAATAAACGATTCCCAGCTTTTTCACATGTATCCTAAAGTAAAATTTTCCATGGGTATTATCACAACCTCTGTTTGAATGCAAATTGTTTTGAATGCATCTTTTCCGAGATGAGGTAACTAGAAATTGACAGTGTATTTCATTTGGGAGTGGTGAAGGTTTGCTGTACATATTGACATTGTATTACTTTCATAAGTACTCTGCTTTTGTTTCTGGGCTCCTCAGTGAATTGAGGATTAAGGGCTCCTCAGTGAGTTAAGTACCATAGCATTCAGGGTTTTTTGTTTTGTTTTCTTCTAAGCAGTTTAAGTTAATCTGTAACTTGGCTAGTTTTCTGAGGGGCATAAGTTATTCCATTAAGTGTTCATGTCTTCTTATTGTTGGGAATAATATAGTTTATCTGTCACTGTGGGTTGCGTTTACCCATTCAATTAGTATGCAGCAATAAATTCTGGCTCAGTTCAGGCTGAGTTTATTCCTTCCAAGTGTAGCATTTACACATGCACCTGGGACCACAGCATGTTTCATAGACATTAGGGCTGGAAGGGACCTTGTAAAATCATCAGGTCCAGCTCCCTACCCAAGGGTAGGAAGTCAACTAGGGTCAAAGGATCCCAGCTAGATAGGCATCCAAATGTTTCTTAAAAGTTTCCAGAGTAGGTGCTTGCACCACCTCTGGGGGGAGTCTATTCCAAGCCTTCAGGACAGTAAAAAGTTTTTCTTTATGTGCAACCTAAAATGGTCTTGCAGGAGTTTGTGATGGTTGAATCTTGTCATCCTTTGGCATGCTAGTGAACAGACATTTCCCCAGATCCTGATGCACACCCCTTATTACTTATAGGCTGCCACCAAGTTGCCTGTGAGCCTGCGCTTCTCCAGGCTGAAGAGTCCCATAGCTCGCAACCTCTCCTCATAAGGCCTGCCCTGGTGTCCCCTGATCATGTGAGTGGCCCTCCTCTGGACCCTCTCCATGCTGTCCACATCCCTCCTGAAGTGCGGCGCCCAGAATTGGACGCTGTACTCCAGCTGCAGCCTCACTGAAGCCGAGTACAGCGGGAGGATGATATCCTGGGTCTTGCTCGAGATGCATCGGTAGTTGCAAGCCAGAGTTTTTTTCACATTGCCAGTTGCAGTATCACAATTGTGACTGGCGTTCATCTTGTGGTCAATTATGACCCCCAAGTTTCATTCGGTCATGATGCCAGCGAGTGTAGCATTGCCAAGCCTATAAGTGTGATGTGGGTTTTTATCCTCAAGGTGGAGCACCTTGCATTTCTCCATATTGAATGCCATCAGATTCTCATCCTCTCACCTTGCAAGTCTGTTGAGGTTGGCCTGGATCACCAGCCCATCCTCAAGTGTGGACACTCCTCCCCAAAGTTTGGTGGTGTCAGTGAACTTGGCCAGTCCACTGCTGGCGCCAGTGTCCGGATCATTTACGAAGACATTAAAGAGTACAGGTCTGAGAACAGAGCCTTGGGGGACACGACTAGTCATTGAGTGCAATGTTGATTCAGTTCCATCAGCTACCACTCTTTGGGTCTGACCTCGGAGCCAGTTCCCAGGCCATCAGACTGTGGCATAGTTGAGGCCACGGTTGCCCGACTTCTCCATGAGGACATCATGGGACACCAGGTCAAATACTTTTTTTAAAGTCTAAATATATGATATCAGCCTCTTCTCTCTTGTCCAGGTGATACATCACCTGGTCATAGGAGGAAATGAGATTGGTCAGGCAAGACATGCCTGCAACAAACCCATGCTAGCTATCCCTCAGAATGTTGCCTTCTGTTAGCTTGTCAAGAATGGTTTCTTTGATAATTTTTTCCAAGGTCTTCCCAGGGATTGAGGTCAAGCTCATTGATTACGTTCCATTTTATATATTTGTTTAAAGTGCAAAATATGGGTATATGTTAGTTTTGGTGTGACCAAAGCTTATTCCAGTTGAGCCTGTGATATGAAATGTTCATTACCTTTTATGCATGCATGAACACAGTCTTTGAAAAATCCAGGATAAGTTTCAAGTTTAAAATTAAACCTAAAATCAAAGTGAATTTCATTTGCTTGAAATTTACACATCTTTAACTAGGGTGGACTGTTGACACAGCTCAGAATTTTATACAGTGATATCAATAATTCTCATGACCTTTGCTTTATCTTGGCAGCAAAAATGCTTTCTGACAATTATTAGGTATTTCTACCAGGCACTTTTCCCAATGTTTAGAATATCCTGGTTTTTCATTCATTTTCTGACGAAATTCACTTAAATAAGCATTGATAACAAATTATTGAGACAGGATCTTCTCCTCCTGATGTACTTTTTTTTTTCTTTTTTCTGAAATGTTTATTTATAACCCCACCTTCCAAAAACAAAAAATGTTCAAGTGAACTCTACCTGGAAGCCAGAGTGTTTATCTACCAAATTCAGCTGTTGATTAATTTATTCTTACATAGTGAAGTGGAGCATGCAAAACCACTCAGTGAGTCAAAAGTGAATCAGTAATAGAATTTCCAGCATATTGTATGACATGTATATCTGCCTATTTGGAGGTGGACTGAAAACAACAACTAACTAAATATCCACAAAATGCTGAATACTTTGGAATGGCTGTATTACCCAAATATCACCCCCCAAAAGATGTCTAGTGACTTAGGCTGGTGCAGAAGATTTTGAGCAATTGATTTGCAACTAATGTTACCCTAATTAGTTGTAGTCAGAGCTAAATTAATTAGATTTTTCTTTTAATTTTAGAAATAATGCATTTTGTAGTTGTATTGTTTATTAATAAGTTCTATTGTTATAATTAATTTGTACAACAAAAGTTGTTGAGAGACTACATTAAATAGAAAACTGGTGAAAATATTTTTGCTTTCTCATTTCTTCCATAGCATAGAAGGCTGTATATTATTATGTAATGGGGATATATATTATAGACATTTCTTGATTCCTCAGCATGTTCTCTGTTTAACAAGACTGTAGGTTTTCTCCCCACTTCCACGAGTCAGCTTTTGTTGTGTGCTTTCATTCTATAGCTAATGCTGCAATTACAAATGGGATATAGCTGTTTTAGCCACTGCATTTAGTTAATGACTTCTTGAGCTACTGATTACTTTGATATATAAGGAGATTATGGTGAACTGGAACACATTGCCACATTAACAGTGGCCAGCTGGTGAGCTTACCCCTGTAGTCAACAGAAGACATTTAATGAAATAGTGTGATCTGTATCAAAGACTTAGCTGTTCCCAGTAAATCAGATTCATTCTGATTGGTGGTGATGTATAGTATCTGTACCACCAGGGATCCAAAGTATCATTATAGTTTTTGGTTTTCTTTGTGAAGTGTGGAACCTGAAAAAACTGGAATCGGATGTATAAACACATGGAAAGGAAACACAAATACATCTTGTTTACAAAACATACATTTCTTTTTGGCTGCAAACAGATGTTACCCTTGTGCCAATTTTTTTGGGGGGGGGTTTTTTTTGGGTTTTTTTTTTTACAGAGGCAAGCAGGCAGACATCTTTGCCCCTTGTCATGCCTCAGATACCCCAAAATGTGAGCATTACTACTTCTATTAATAGTTTGTGCTGCTTTATCATGACAGATGTCCATGTACTTAAGGCATGATCCCTGCAGTTCAGGGCTACCTGCATTCTCCTAGGCAGGTGATTCTGGGATGTAGGTTTCATACTGCAGAGCAAGGGAACTCCTAGGGATTCCCTGCTCCATGCTTGCTGACAAGCAACCCAAGTCAGGGCCCAGCACTTGGCACTGTTGTCCCAAGGGATCAGGCCCCTGAAACCTGGAAGTGGCAGAGAACCAATCCAGTGGGATAATGGCCCTGAGTGATATGTTTCTGCCAATTGACTGAATTATCTGTGCCACAGCTATCCACACACCCTCAACATGAAGTTGGTTTGTTGCCTTGCTCTCTGCCCCTACACCTGCAAGTAAACTTATGGCACATAGGATCTAATGTATGATCCACATAATTGCACCTCCTACCATATGTCACCTGCATGGCAGGAAATGCAATTGTAGGATCATGCATGAGATCCCATCGCACCTTACTGCCATTGCAGGGGGAACCTAACCCCAGGCTCCCCCTGCACAGGCAAGAAGCAAGCTCCTGTGGCTAGTGAATCATGGCAACCATGATCTCCCAGGCTTGGGGATGTGTACAACACCCAGGCTCTGGAAATCATGGCAGCCATAATTCCTGTGCCCTGGGGGTCTCTCGCATCCCCAAGGCCCAGGGCCAGTTGCAATCCCCAGGGTTTGGGGGCTTCCAACTGCACATGGTGCACTCCTGTAGCTGGGAGCCCTGTCAGCTGCTGGGGCTCCTAACCACGGGAGTGACCCTGCTACAGGCGCAGATTAATGCTTGATAGCAACCAGTTATAAATTCAATACACATTTTTGAGGTCTAACTTTATAATTGGTTGGAGCTTTTTATCATGTGTTAAGTAATTTACATGTATAGGTGCTCTTAAGGTACTTGCACAATTAACTACCTAATTACACAATATCTGCGTCATGTAGAGGGAGCCTTAGTTTAATATGAGTCCGTTAATGTTACAATAATGGTGATTCAGTTGGGATGATCCAGAGACTGTCAGAAATAGTATTTGTTTGGCATTGTTTCATTTGACCTCCTAAACTGTTATAAGTATCCACTTTCATTTACATGGTGTTATTAAACAAGAATAAGCTGAAGCTGTGAGAGGGCATTTTATACCCAATGTTTTGTATAATATTTCTCCCAACTATGTAGTTGGCCTACAAAAAGATGTGTCCAAACAATTTCTGATTCTCTCCATTATAGTTATTAATTTCATTCTTTACCATTGTCTATCACACCCTTCAACTTTCATACAGCAGATTTTACATGCTAGGAGAATGAGTGATTCTTGCCCAGTGGGCTTCTTCTTTTTGCACATTTAAAGTATTATAGCATTTACACTTGAAGTGGATAATTCCACTTTTAAAGACCACTTGCACATACAGTTCTATGAACTTTATGAGCAAGACCACATCCATACATAGTACTTTTTAGGTAACTCAACTTTCTTTAGAGATTTATAAATATATTCCCCTGCACATAAATTTAGAGTGTGACCAATAGGTCTTAGTAAGAATAGTGATGCTTGGTATTTTCTGTAGTGCAATTAGGGAGAGGTTTGTTGTATTCTTGTACTGCAGTATCTCTTACACAGTCACTTTTCAGAAATGGAACTGAAGAAATGGATTTTGTTTTGTTTTTGAAGTTATTGTTACATTGTATGACATTTCTGACTGAAGATTCAGGGCACAGATGCAACGGCATGTGACAGCTCTTCACTTTCTTTGTTTTATATAGCATAAATAGGAGGGGTAAAGCAGCAAGCATTATTTTTCAATGAGGAGATTAAAAGGGAGGGTTGGAATATGTGGAACAAAACAGCTTCATTCTGAAATCTCACTTTTCACTCACAGTAGTGCCCTTGACTCCCTAGAAATAAACCCTCTGACTAATAGGATGTTTATTGTTGTTCTGAGAGCTGCTTCAGTTAAAAAAACAAAACAAAACAAAAAATGTTTTGAGACTTGTAGAATGGTTTCTGTGCCTGCAGATGTTGTCTACAGGGTATCATCTCTGTTAAGGTAGCCTTGACACAATTCTGTACTAGCAGCATATTACTTCAGAAGTTCTAGCTACAGGACTTGTGTACAGAGGTTTCAATTCAGGCAAGAAAACTTATGATGTGTGCTTCTCTGTGCATCAGAGTTCATCTTTCTTTGTTGTTGAAACTGGTGCCTGTAAAAATTAATTATATATGACATTGATCCAACAGTAGATGGGTGCTGTGAAGAAAAAATCTGTCATAATAATAATTAACAAGAATTAGATCATTTGTATTTTACACATAAAGTACTATATGCAAAGACTTGTATGAAGTCTCTTGTTAAAATGATACAGGCATTAGTTAGTCATGACCTCTAGTTTTCTGCTTAATGAGGATTTACTTTGAACACAGACAGTTTACGCTGAATTACATTGTTTTTGTTTTTCTTTGTGATATGTATGTAGATAGTCATTAGTGACTCAGCAAACTATAACATTCTGGGTTTTTATATATCCATAATGCAGTTTCAATGACTTCCCCCCACCCACCCGGCCCTGCAAAATCCCCAGCATGCCCCTCAGAAATGACTACCCATGTATGGCACAACAAAGGGGAGCATTATTGCCATACCTACCCCCCCTGCCCAAATGGATCTGCCCCTGCACCAAGCCATAAACTTCTATTGCAGTCAACAGGAGTTTGAAAATCCTTATAGTACCATGTTAATTTGAATACAAGGTGGTGTCCCCCCACCTCAGTTGGTGGAGGGGGGCGGGCTGGCCCTCACCTTATACTTGCATGCAAGGAAACCTCCTTGAATACATTGTCTATCATTAAACTGCTGCCAAAAGCAGCATGTGCTCAGTAACGGAAATCCGCTATGAAGCTCAGTAGATGTAGCCAACGCTGAGCATGACTATAAAACATGCAGCCCCTATTAGGCAAACATACTGATGGGATTCTATATATACATTCCTTTATTTATGTATATACATAGGCATATTTATACAAATATAAACCTGTGTGTGTATGTGTATGTATATATAGAATCCCTTCAGTATGGTTATATATGTGACATTTTGTAAGTGTAGAGTGATAAATGTGTTTTTAACTATGTATATGTGTATATATGTGCATATTGCTTAGATATGTAGGGAACCGGAGGAAAAGCAAAAGCAACATTGGACCCCTGCTCAACCAAATGGGACAACTGATGACCAACACCCAGGAAAAAGCCAACTTGCTAAATAGGTACTTTGCATCGGTTTTTCACCAGTCCCATGGGATGCCCCTGCCCATTATGGGACAGAGCCCCAGATGAAGGTGATTCCCTGCCCTCCATCAATGCTGACCTTGTGAAGGAACACCTTGAGAGGCTGGACTTTCAAGTCAGCTGGCCCTGACAGTTTGCACCCCATGGTACTCAGGGAGCTGGCTAGCATCATAGCTCAACTCCTGGCATGGATCTTAGAGAACTCCTAGTGCTCTGGTAAAGTGCCTGAAGATTTGAAGAAGGTCAATGTGGTTCCTATCTTGAAGAAAGGGAGAAAAGTGGATCTGGCAAACTACAGGCCCATCAGCCTGACTTCTATCCTGGGGAAGGTCTTGGAAAAGATCATCAAAGAGGCCATTCTTCATAGACTGGCTGATGACAACATCCAGAGGGATAGCCAGCATGTGTTTGTTGTGGGTAGGTCCTGCTTTACCAATCTTATTTCCTTTTTATGACCAGGTGACCTATCACCTGGACAAGGGAGAAGAGATTGATGTCATATATCTTGACTTCAAAAAAGCTTTTGATCTGGTATCCCATGATCACCTATCTTATTTCCTTTTTATGACCAGGTGACCTATCACCTGGACAAGGGAGAAGAGATTGATGTCATATATCTTGACTTCAAAAAACCCCTTCAATCTGGTATCCCATGAGCACTTCTTAGCAAAACTGGCTATCTGTGGCCTCAGCCTCAGCATGATCCATTGGTTGGGGAATTGGCTCCACAGTAGGACCCAGAGAATGGTGGTTGATGGAAGTCAGTCGCTGTGGTGTGCTGTGATCAGTGGGGTCCCTCAAGGATCTGTCCTAGGGCCTATACTATTTAACATCTTCATTAATGATGTAGACATTGGTGTTAGAAGCAGGCTCAACAAGTTTGCTGATGACAGCAAACTCTGGGGTAAAGCGTCCACACCCGAGGACAGGAGGGAGATCCAGGCAGACTTTGACAGGCTCAGGAAATGGATGGGTGAGACCCAGATGGTGTTTAACACTGAAAAATATAAGCTTCTTCACCTTGGGAGAAAAAACCTGCAGCATACTTATAGTCAGTGTAGCACTGCCGAGCCTAGTACTGTGGATGAAAAGGACTTGGGGGGCCATCATTGACCACAAGATAAACATGAGCCTTCAGTGTGATGCTGCAGCTAGTAAAGCGAAAAAAATGCTGGCTTGCATCCATAGATGCTTCTCAAGCAAATCCCGGGACATCATTCTCCCATTGTACTCAGCCTTGGTGAGGCTGCAGCTGGAGTACTGTGTCCAGTTTTGGTCTCCACAATTCACAAAGGATGTGGAGAAGCTTGAGAGAGTCCAGAGGAGAGCCATGTGCATGATCAGGGGTCAGGAGAATGGACCTTATGATGACAGGCTGAGAGCCCTGGGACTCTTTAGCCTGGAAAAGCGCAGGCTCAGGGGTGATCTGGTGGCCACTTATAAGTTTATCAGGGGTGCTTACTAGGATCTGCAGGAATGTCTGTTCGCCAGAGCGTCCCAAGGGATGACAAGGTTGAATGATCACGAACTCCTCCATGACCGTTTCAGGCTGGATGTAAGGAAGAACTTTTTTACTGTCTGAGCCCCCAAGGTTTGGAATGGACTGCTGCTGGAGGTGGTTCAAGCACTGACTTTGAATGCCTTCAAGAGACATTTGGATGTTTATCTTGCCGGGATCCTATGATCCCTGCTGACTTCATGCCTGTGGGGCAGGGGCCTGGACTCAATGATCTTCCGAGGTCCCTTCCAGCCCTGGTGTCTATGAATCTATGAATATATAAATATATATAAAAGTTAATTTAGTATATATTTAATCAATATATCAATATAATTAATTAATTGAAATTAAATGTGAAATTAATTATAGTGATATATTTAATTAGTTGAAATGAAATGTGTGTATGTATTATATATAATCACATTTAATTTTAATTAATTATATTGATTAAATATATAATACACTTACAAAAATTCATATATTAAACATTATTTTTACCAGAACTTCATATAATAAATCTACTACATAACAAATGATAAACCTACATATATTAAAAATCTTAACAACATGCATCTACGTCCCCCCAAACCCCGGAACAACCCCAAAACAAACAAAATAAAACCGTCTCCTTATTCCTAAGGAAGCCTGTAACTATCATATAATTTCTGTTTCAAAAAATAAAAATAAAAATCTGTTAACTTCTGTAACACTTTCCAAACTTCCATCAGTCCTCTCTATTAGTTCAGTGAAATAAATGTGGCCGGTATTTTTCCTTCCCTTTCTTTTTTGCTGCCTCTTCTTTTCTTTTATCTCTTCCTTGTCCTGATCAATGTAGTGCTGGCCTCCTTTGCTTTTTGCAGGTTCTGTACTTGCAAATTTGCTCTTGTGCAATGACCCTTTTTATACCAAAAATTCATTATATGAGAGGTAAATTCACTCTTATGTGATTGGTGTGATGGAAACCTACAGTCAGCTGCTTTGTGTGGTGCATTGTGGAGTGGCCCGCACCAAAATTGTCTCCTGTGTGCATCTGTGCCTCTTGCTCATTGTCTGCAACATGTGTTTCTGTAGTTGCCATCCGCATTAAGGTAATATTTTACCATCATCCCGTGCTTGTGTGTATTGTCTGCTGTTGGTGAGTACCAAAATTGTCTTGTAAAAGTGGTAGAAATCGGTCTGGGGGTCAGTACTATTGAGGACTTGGAACCTATCCTTATTAGTTACATTGTAAAGTGGGTTCCCTTTATGTGAATTTGAGTTGCGCCATTTTCCAGAAATGCATGTACAGCATAAAATGAGGGAAACATGTATTTCAGTTCATACAGTCCCAACATCAGGCACTTTATTTTTGGTGAAAGCCAACCACTTAAATACCCAGAGGTTTCTTATTTTTCATGTATTGGTTTTAACACATCCTAATAGTGTTCTCAATATTGTTTTGTCAGGCCTTTTTGGTATGAAAAGAAATGGTACTATAAAGACTGATAAGGCCTGGCTTAGTTTTGTGACACTCAAAAACAGATGTACCCTTTTCCACACACTCTTTGCATATGTACACTCCCAAAACACTTGTCCAGCTGTTTTTCTTCTTATCTCTCCCTTGGACACATTGCTGATCTCACCAAACACCTCCTATGTTGCACCTCCCTAACTGGAAATGTATTTCTCACAATCAACATGCTCCCCTTTGTCATTTGTCAGCCACCACCCTCCACACCTTCACTTGTCCTTCCATGAAGTTTCTCACCCAACACCATTGAGGTCTCCCTCTCTTACAATTTTCATCAATCACTTGTGATCTTTTAGGACCTCCAGCCTCACCTCTCTTTCTTTGTACATCTTTATAAAACCTTCCATTCTTATGTAAGGATGGGAGGTTGCCACAACCATGGCTTTTTCCAGGACCCCCCCATACATTCCCTATCTTTTCAAGATTGTACCTGCCAAAAATCAGCTAAAGCATATTGCTTTTCCTTCCCCCTCTGTTGCCACTTTACACATTGAACTTACCTTTTGTGTAAATGAACCCTTTATGTCTGGCATCTCTCTTGCTTTATACAGTTCCATCCTAGCTAGCTTTTCATTTTTTGCTTTCCGAAAGAACACATACATTTCGTTTTGTACTTCGGCTGACTGCCACCTTGATGGTATAAACATAATTCCGGTGTACAGAATGATCAGCAGGAGCACCCCCTTAACTGCTGCCACCTTTCCAGCAAAGGACCGTGTCCTTCTCATCCACAACCATAATACTTGTTGTACCCTTACTTTCACCTTTTCCCATACTTATTTCCTTTCCATCATGTCTCGGTTGGGATCCTTAAAACTTTGAGCTCCTCCTCCACCACTTCTAGTCCAAGCTTCCCTAGGTCCCTCCAGTTCCCCACTTCTGTTAGTGCTTTTTGTTTTAATTTAGCCCCAGTTGTTTCACTTCACTTCATTGTATGTTTCAGTACCCTTTTAATCAATGATTTGTCTCTAAACACTTAATTGATATAGTCCACACAGTGCACACTTTTACGTCTCCCTCTCCCAGTATCATTACCCCACTTATGATTTGATCTTTCCTTATTCTTTGGAAATTCTGTGGCTCCATTGCACATGTCAACAATATTGTTTGTAATGGACACCCTTGTCTCTTACTCCTGTTTTGGATTTTAGAGGCTCTGCTCAAATTTCCATTTATTAGCACTTGGTTTTCCATCTCTCTCTCTAACAGTCTTATCCACCCTATTGGTTTCTCTGGGAATCTCGTTTTCCTTAACAGTTCAAATATAATCCATGATCCACTCTATCATATGATATGCTTTCTCCAGATCCACATTTACTACAGCCATATTTAATTCTTTCTCCTGAATGTGTGTCCATGTATCCCTTATCAGCTGAATCGAGTTGGAAATCCTCCTGCCTGGAATGGTACAGGTTTCATCTTCATATACTACTTTTGTCAAGTTCTTCCATATGCTCAAAGCCACCATCTTTGCCAAGAGCTTGAAGTCTGTTTAGCAGGGTAACCAGTCTCCAGTTCTTCAGAAGCTTTTTGAGTAAGTTTCTTGATTTAATAAAATTACTATTCTGCTTGTAAAATCCTTCCCTGTCTCTCCTTTTTTTTTCCTTTTTTCATGATGTTACATGGCCAGAATTTCTAATAAAATTCCATGGGTAGTCTATTTGCTCCTGGAGATTTTTCCCTTTTTAAAAACTCCTCTGCTTCCTTGAAACTTATCCAGTGGCAATGCATAGCCGGTACACGGGGGTGCATGTGCACCACCTGACAGCCAGTGTTCCCGGGCAGGCGGGGCAGATGAGAGCACTGGTGCCCCCCCACAGAGCTCAGGCCAGGGAGTGGGAGTGCCAGAAGAAGCAGTCCTCCTGCAGCCAATTGCGCTCACCCAGAAGTGTCAGGTGGTGGAATTGGCTGCGGGGAGATTCCCCTTTCTCCTGGTTGCCAGGATCAGCTAGGGGGGACACACTCCTGGTCACTGACTGGCCACTGGGGGTGGGGGGCAAGTGCCACCCCCCAACTCAAGAGGCAACAGTTACCCATGAACTTATCTTTTTCTTTCATTTTCTATATCTCTCTTCCTCTACTCCTTTTTTTTTAATCTTTTCCAGAAATTTCTTCATTTTCTTTTGTTTATTTCCTTCCTCTGTGATTAATTCTTTATAGAATTTCCTTGGCACTTCCAGCACCACCACCTGCTTTTCCACTTGGGCCACACCTCTTGTCTGTATTACTTTTAGCTTACTTTTTGAGCAGAGTGAAGAAGGCCAAAAGAATCAGGAGCATTCTTTATTTTATTCCCCTCCACCCCCACCAAAGATGCATATGCTAAAAATATTTTGTCACTTATCTTACTGTTAAAACATTTTTTTCTCCAGCTCCTACTTTGTCTCTTCCAGTTCCTTTCATACTTCTCTTCCTTCTCTGGCTTCCTTTAGCAGCTCCTGCATCTTTCTTTGAAGCCTTCAATCTTTAAACTCTTTCCCCCATGTTTTTTCCACCTGCTTTCTTGAAAAATTCCCTTGTCATCTTCTCCACCTTCCTTCAGCATTCTTTGGTACTCCTAAAAATATTTCTTCAGTGTTTCCCAGCCCGAGTACTGTTTCATGTACACTTGACATGCCTCTGCTTCTTGTAACAGGTGTGCATTGAAATCCCATATTCCCCTTTCTCTTATGGAATCTTACCAAGGCTCATTTCCACCCTCAGTAAAAGGTAGATCAGGTGATCACTATATTCCACATTTTAAGGTTTCTTTCTTTTTTATCTCTGTCTTTTTATGTACAAAAATTCAGTTCTTGATTGTTTCCATACACTAGGTTCAGCTCTAGTGAAAGCTTTCTCCCCTGCCCACATATGTAGTAGCAAGTCTTCTTTTACTATATTTGATATCAAATCTGGATAAACTGTCTAATTTCCATCTCCTCCTTCTCATGTTGTCATCCTTTCTATTATACAATTGAAATCCCCTGCTATTATCCATGGTTGCCCTCTGACCACATAAACTGCTAGTTTTGATTAGTGTGGCCCAATCCTCCATAAAATAGAACTGGATGAGGTTGCCCTGTGCCTCCATTTTCATATAATTTTTGGAGGATCCCAGGCTTGTAATGAGCTCCACTCATGACTGTGGATCTAATTAACATGTGGATCCTTTGTTGGGGGGGTATTTGGAATACACACCCATACTGAGCAGTGCTGAGCTGTGGGGTCACTGTGGCTTGAAATACCATTGACGCTGCTGGAGCTCTTCCCAATAAACTATGGTAAATCATAAGCCTCTTGCTTTGGATTAATGCTATGCATAGTTTGTGCTACATATAAGTAGGTACAGAATTGTTGCTTAAAAGTGTGCTTCTGGAGTGCCCGTGTGAAAACTTGCAGCAGTTTCAAGAAAGGTAAAATGCCTCAATTCTGGATGAACTAAACCTATGGGTACCTGTACTAATTTTTCAATATGCAAATTTATTATAGGTATGTTTATTTTAAGTCAGTGTTTTCAAATTTGCCCATCACTTCTAAGTTCTTGGAGAGAGCAGGGTCTGATGGTAAGAAAGGGGGTAATGGTATGTAGGGGGGAGAAGCTGTGGAGGGAGAAGGCAAGGGGGCTACCTGAATCCCCATATTTATTATCCCTACTGTAGCAGTGGAGGGGACAAATTGAAGGCAAACCTCCAATAATTAGATTCTATACCTGGAAAACTATAACAAATTAAAAAATTGTCAATATATAAAATATAATTATTGAGGGTCATCTTATATTTAGGCTAATCTTATATTAGAGTAAATACGGTGTATTGAGCAATTCTTTTTGACCATTTGCTAGGGTTAAATAATCAGTATAGTATTCCCAATGACTTCAGTGGTTCAGCATTAAAACTATTGATGAGAGAGTATTGATCTATTGTCATACTGACTAACAGGAATTTATTTTCCTCTTCAAAACTCTTTATTATAAAATTTGTTTTCCTAACACTGTATACAAGTAGAATTTAAGATGGCTTCAATACTAGTTAGCCCCTTTCACTTCTCATATAATCTATCATGTAAAAGTACTAGCACTCAAGAGGCTGTGGGCACTTACGTACATGTGGGAAGCCTGCTCTGATGCACTGGAAAACCAGCAAATTGGAGCAGACTCTCTTAATCAAGCCTTCTGGAGCACGTAAATTGATGTACTCTGTCCACTTCATGTGTTGTATATCAGCAATGCAGCATGCCTCTGCACTGAGAAAATAGTGGTGGTGAGCTCTAAACTAAAACATGTTCAGTGTGTTTTTAGTTCAAAGTGCACTGCTGCCATTTTCTCAATGCAGTGGTATGCTGTGCCACTACATTTGATATGCAGGTGCTTTTTAATTAGCATGGCTCGCTAATTGAAAGCACCCGGTGTCGCATCAGGCACACATGTAAAAATGCCCTATTTCACCAGATATTTGCTCATCTTGGCTGATTTTTGTTATACTCAAATGTATTAATATGTGAATATCTTTTATCCTGCCAGTTCCTTCCTTATATGCCTATTTTTGGGACTTGTTAAATTGCATATAGATTTTGTCAGGCTGTGTTGCCAACTCACTGTAGACGGATCCAATCTGGGAAAAAGATCATGTCTTCATCTGTTTTATATAGCAGTGGGCACACTGAAAGTATTTATTCATTATGATGTCAAGAAAGAGAAAACAGGTTTCACATAATATTGTCTGTTTCTTAAAAGTTCGTGACATCAGCAGAATCCTTTTCCTGTCTCTTGTTTCCTCTTCCAGACTGCTGACTTATGAGGTATAACAAATGAGGCTGTTAAAGATTCTATACCTGGAACTTTGCCAGAACTTTGCATTATGAGGGAAATCCCAATACATTGGAAAAAAATAAAACTTTTGACATTTTCATACGTTTTCACAAAACAAAGTTTTGAAAAATTCTGATTTGGAAATGTCAAAATATTCTCTCCCCCCCCACACCACTCCAACTGAATCAGCTGAGCTTCTGTGAACTACAGTGAATTCGTGTTGTGCTCTGGTTCCCCTTTACAGAATAGGGTGCCTGACTACATTACAAACCTTATAATCTTTCAGAGTCATGGGATTTTCATAATGCCTGTGTTCATTCAAAACAGAGAAGCTACCACACTATGGTAGATGTAGTCCATCCAAGGAGTGGTACCCACTAGGGCTGTGTGAAGCTTCAGGTGGTGATTCAATTCAGCCCAATTCGGTGGCTGAATCTCCAAATCCAAATCAAATCAGGGAACCAATCTAAAGACTCAAATTGATTCAAAGCTCTCTTAATCTATGGAAAAGATTTAGAGAGCTTTGATTCTGGCAGTCCCTGGTGGCTGCAGCTGCACTCTGGGCTGGTAAGTACTAGGCTCAGGGGAGGAGGGGCCGGGGAAGAATGGAGGGCTCCA
>NW_017728951.1:52563734-52564828 GCF_001723895.1 Crocodylus porosus
TGTTCACCAAGTGGTGCTGGGCAGGGGCGTGATCCCTGCTGCCCTCCACTGCATGGGGGGGCTCTGCATGAGCCTCCTGAATCTCCTAAGCCCCCCTTGCTCCCCCAGCTCCCCACAGGTGCCCTGCCTGGGCTGTCTCTGGCCCCTTTAAGGAAAAAAAAAAGCCAAGAAAAGCCCTGGGACTCATGACTCCTGCAGTAGCCTTGGGGACTCCTGCAGAGCCCCCCACATGGTGCAGGGCAATGGCGGGTGTTATGGTGACAATCTGGATTACTGGGGAGCATTGAATCTGCAGCTGAATAAAGACTTTTAATCTGTCTCAGCAAAGCTGCTGGTCACAAGGCAGAATGATGTATTAAACTAACCTTGCAAATACTTAAGTAAATTATTTCTTTAACAATGGACTAGTGTGCAGGATACATGACTCCTTTTATAAGAAGAACAAGATGCAGCCCACCAGCTATTGTCAGGAGATAAGACAGAAACCAGACCTTGGAGAGGAAGCTAGAGTCAGCAGAAAACCAGAAAGAACCAGCAAGTGACTGAGAGTATCCGAGTTCGTGGCCTTACGCATGCGCTCTTAGCAGAGAGGCATGTAAATGAAGGGAATGCATAGGCAATTCCATGTTATGGCAAGC
Source organism: Crocodylus porosus (assembly GCF_001723895.1). Lineage (NCBI taxonomy): Eukaryota > Metazoa > Chordata > Crocodylia > Crocodylidae > Crocodylus > Crocodylus porosus. Next base: position 52,564,373 of record NW_017728951.1, read on the forward strand.
TTATGCAGAGCCCCCATGCAGTGGGGGGAAGTGAGGATCACCCTTCAGTTGGCAGCACCTGCTGAGTTGGGGCTTTTTTTAACATGTTCCAGGAGCTGGGGCAGCCATTGCTGGGGTGGGAGAATAAGCGGGGGATGGGCCAGTGGTGGGGGTCTCTGATCTGTCTGCAGGGAGTTCCTGGCCCCAGATCTCCAACTGTGGGCAGAGGGCTTGGAAACAGCTGCAGGGTAGAGGCAGGTCTGTTACCAGATTTGCCCGCTACTTTGGGGTGTACTCATTTATTAGGGCTAGGGTCTTGGTAATTCTATTAATGTGCTGCTTGTGTTACTTGTGTTTGTTATGGAGCTGTATCTCTCCCTTTTGCAAGCCCCCACCCCCAGTGGAACTATCTTGCAGGACTCAGTTCAGTGGGGCTGGGTTCCTCCAGTCCCCAAATCAGTCATGTGTACACACACA
>NW_017728951.1:52564928-52569956 GCF_001723895.1 Crocodylus porosus
CACTTTTGTCACCCTTATCTGGAGGGTTTTAGGTGCGTCTCTCACTGCATCTTAATCAGTTTCTGTTTAGGTGTGGGGGGGGGATGGCGATTCTTTGTGAGTCAGACAGTCTGTGTCCTGTGTCAGGGTTCCCCAAGAACATGGAGCTGACAGGTAACAGGTCACAGCCCTCTGCCCTGATCCACCAGTGGGGCAGGTAGCAGCAAAGCCTTGGCTGTGTGGGGGGACAGAGGGCTCACTGTTAGGTGCCCCACCAGTGGATCAGGGAAGGGGTCTGGGACATGCCCTCCCCACAGATCTTCCCAAGGCCCATACCTTGATTTGCCCAATAGTCCCCAGGCAGCCACAGGCTGCATGTGAAGATTTCCCCACTTAGCCTGGTGCTGACTGGTAACTGTCCCAGGCTGGGCAGGGAACTCTCCCTGTGCAAGGAGTTCTTTTCCCCAGGTCCATGATCGTAATTGTGAAGCAGGGGCTAGGAGCTCCCTGCTGCTAGGGCAGGGGAACATTGTCCCCACCTCAGCTCTGGTGGCATAGCCTGCCCCAGCAGCAGGCAGCTTCCAGGGGCAGGAAGGAATCTCCCACCCCATGCTGCTTGGTTGACTGGGAGCAAATTTGCATTTGCTGGTAGCAAATTAACTGCTGAGTAGAGCAAATGGATGCACAGTAAGGATCTGCAGATGTAGATGGTGATGCTTACTATGCAGTTATTTGTTCTACTGCATATTAAAGCATCTCATGTAGACAAGCAAAGTGCTTTTAATCCAGTGAAAGTGTAAACAATGTATTTCAAATCCCAGTGGAGATATTTGGCTAATAGAAAGGATCCTATATCTTACCATTCTGAAAAGTCAGATGCAACAACAGTGCTTATTTATGGCCTGATTATATTAATCTAGGTTGCATTGAGTTGTGCTTGCTTGAGTAGTTCTATTCAAGTCATGGGATAACTGATGTGAGTACTCCTGTCTCAGTGTAAGGGTTGCAAAATTGTCACGAGACTCACTCCAACCAATCCTTTAAATACACACACACACACACACACACACACACACACACACACACAAGTTTAAATATACAAGTAATTCTGCTGAATTCAGTGAGATTCCTCACATACTTAGCACATGTGTTTATTGCTGTGCTGGATTGGTACCATAAGCTGGAAACTCTTTGGAACAGAGAAAATAGTTTTTTTATGGATTTTATGGATCTACAAAATCTCTAGTACAATATTAGCTTTATAAGCACAATAATTAATTCTGCTCTTACTATTGTTTATGATTACATATGCATGAATGAACTAGTCTTTTGCAAGTTAAAGATAGAAATCTATTCCTTTCTTTTATTCAACAAGGTCCTAAGGCTCATTACCTCTCCCAAAACTCCCCCCCCCCATTTTTTTTTTCTATAGCAGAATGAGTAAAATTCAGTTAGAAAGGTGGAGCATAATAACATAAATGTACTGATACCAGCAAAATAAGCCTAGATTTCAATGGGAGCTAGTAATCTAAATGCATTGAAGGCTCTGGCATTTCAGAGTGGGACTGATCTGTTTATTGAAGGTTTAGGATTGAGTGGTTAATCTGTGTTGTGAGTAATTAAACACCTATGCTTAAAGGGCTGTGGTTTATACTGTTTCAGAATCAAGAGTTTTACCCAGGAGTCCTTTGCTTTTGCTTGTTGGTGTGTCAACTTTTTTTTTAAATATAACATCCTACTGACTATATTAAATACTTCCAATTAAAGACATACTCGCAACTATATACTGTTAGCAGAAACAGCTGAGACCATTGGGGAAGAGAGATGCTGTGTATGTTTAAGTAATCCAAGTTTTGATTTTATAAATTGTAGGGCTAGGCAGAGATAGCAACGTAACAAGCTGGGAATAAGCAGCCATTTCATGGGGGTTTTTTTTAAAGTAGAAAAAATAAATACTAGGTTTGCATAGCATGGTTGGAAATATTTTTAAAAATCTAGTGTAATGCAATGTTGTACACAAAATGACTTATTTTCACTGTACAGTGATTTCTAGTTTGTCTTTCTAGCACTAGAATCCATAAATTGCCTAAAAATGTTGTTTCTTGTCAATGAGAACAAGTCACTGCTGGTGAAACAAAGTCAATTTTTCATTGCCAGCTGTTACCCCTATCTCTAACTTCCACTCCCTATCCACCTCCTGGGCTCTGCTGAGTTTGATTCCCTGTATGAATTATGAGAGGAGGTTTTGCCTGTACCACTTGCTTTATAAGTAAGGAAAATATCTGTTTTCTGTTCATCACAGATTTATCCACTAAAAACCACATTTTACTGCCCTATGGCGCAGTAAGTCAGAGAAATACTGTAAATGTTTGCAGCAATATGAAAGACAGAAAGGAAGAGAGGCTTGAAAAGGCAAGACTTTTATCACTGATCCTAGCAGTTTTTAATTCTAAGTTTCCCAATTCAATCCATACAGTTGTGCTTCATTTAGCAAAGTACACTGAGGTTCTATACAATCAAAATATCTAACAGTACCTTTGAAACAGCACATTGATCTTGTACTGGTTTCAAAGTAGTGGTTACAGTGTTCAGTGATCCATGGCTGGTATATACAGACACACAATACTGTTGCTAGCTGCTTAATCATGGCATTATGGGAAATGCAGCTAATTGAACCCAAGAGTAGATATTATAAGGAACAATGGAACCATAGATCTAGGCCACAATATTGCAAAGAAGAACCTAGGGATGGCAGTAGACCATAAGCTGAAAATGAACCAACAGTGTCTCCCTGTTGCAAAATATCCACCCTCAGATCCCATCACGCATTATTGCTGGTACAGAAGGAGCCCAGGATCACCACTGGCAAAAGGAAAGCAAGCCAAAGCTATGAATCCCATAGCTGATAGGACTTGCAGCCATAGCAGTGTGCCACAGCTTTTGGGATGTATAGTCTAACAGCTGTGGGGTGCTGCCAGGACCCAGAGTGTGCACCTACAAGATGCTTGGTCCTAGCTGCCATGGGGCACTTCCAGGACCCAGAGTTCTGCCAGCTGCAGGATTCTTAGTCCTGGCCTCCTTGCTGGGCACTTGCAGGATCCAGAGCCCCATCACTTGCAAAACTGTTGGTCACAGCATCCATGGGGCACTACTGGGACCAAGAGTGCTGTCACCTGTAGGATTCTCAGTCCCAGCAGCTGTGGGGTACTGCCAAGACCCAGATCAGGCAACTCCCTGCAGCTGCAGGAGTGGAGAGACCCATCAGCTTCAGGGCTCTCCATCTTGGCAGCTGTGGAGTACTGCTGGGGCTAAGATTCCCCTCAGCTGCGGGCCTCCCAGCCCCAGCTGCTTATGGTACACAACTGCAGCTGTGATTCCCCATAAGCTGATGGGGCTCTCCACATACGGTGACTCTACTACACTTGCAGATTAAAGCTGGATAGCAACCAGCTATAAAGTTATTGGATATTTTCCATCTCTAACTTTATAGCTGTTTGGACCTTTGTCTGGTGCGATAGTTAATTTGCACATGTAGCCAGTCTAAATTAACTGCACCATTAACCTGGTAACTGCATGATGCATGTAATGTGTAAAGGGGTCCTTTGAAGTTGAGAGGCAACACATTGTATACGGTACACTTGGCTGGGAGTCACGAACCATGGGTCCTCTTTTTGGCTCTGTTACTACTCTGTTGTGTAACGCTGGTCCCCTTGCATCCTTACTCTGTTCTTTGCCAGCTGTCTGTCTTGTTTGATGGGATTGGATACCCTTGGGCAGAAGCTTTTTTACTATTTATTTTAATGCATTTGGGGTCTTGATCTCAAAACCAGCAGGCACAATCATATCATTAATACTGGTAATTAAAGTGATGATTCTAGTATCTCCATACAGTAGACCAGGAAATGGTGCAGACGTGATAAATATTGAAATTCATAAGGTACATCTGCAATAGCAGGAGAGACTGAAATGTAAACATAGCTGAGCTACCTGTAAATTAGCTAGCTCAGTATTACTAGTAGTGCAGATACTGCAACGTGGAGCTCAGCATAGACTGGCAATTGAAGACAACCTAACAACCTGCCTAAAAACTTCTAGCAGTAACTGAGCTAGTTTAACAGTAGCATTGGCATGTCTATGCAAGTTGGAGTTACTGCAGTGTAAATCTACCCTTCCTACTCTTTCACTTCCCAGTCCTTAACTGACTAGTGGATTGTTGTGAGAGGTTAACTCAGTTCTGTGCAAGGAAAATCAGTTTCATCTTCAACTCCTGTGGATCGCTGGAGAGTAGCAAACTAGGGCATTTATGAGAACATATGTTGTATAGGTTCTATAATACAGTTCTATGAGCCTATGTGGATGTCTTGTGAACACGTGCTCAGTCAGGCATGCAATTTGCATTGACTTCTAAGGATTACAGCTTCTTGACCTAGTGAGGAAGAAATCTGCATACTTAGTTTCATAGTTTGTAGGGTCGGAAGGGACCTGAGCAGATCATCTAGTCTGACCCTGCCATGGCAGGAAATAATACTGGAGTCAAATGACCCCAGCAAGATGTTCATCCAAACTCCTCTTAAAAACCCCCAGGGTAGGAGCCAGCACCACTTCTCTTGGAAGTTGATTCCAGACCCTAGCCACCCTGACCACGAAGTAGCGCTTCCTGATATCTAGCCTAAACCTGCCCTCTGCCAGCTTGTGACCGTTACTCCTGGTCACACCTGGCAGTGCACGGGGGAATAGTGTCTCCCCCAATGCCTGCTGGTCCCCCCTGACTAGTTTATAACATGCCTCTAGATTTCCCGCCCCCCTCAGCCTTCTCTTTTTGGAGGCTGAACAGGTTCAGGTCCCGCAGCCTGTCCTCATAGGGCCTACCCTGCTGTCCCCTGATCATGTGCATGGCCCTCCTCTGGACCATCTCCATGTTGTCGACATCCCTCTTGAAGTGCGGCGCCCAGAACTGGACGCAGTACTCCAACTGCGGCCTGACCAATGCCGCATAGAAGGGGAGGATCACCTCTTTGGACCTGCTCAAGATGCATCTGTGGATGCATG
>NW_017728951.1:52570787-52573212 GCF_001723895.1 Crocodylus porosus
TGCAATGACCTCAGCCAATTCCTTTAGAACTCTAGGGTGGAGATCATCCGGGCCGGCTGACTCGAATGCGTCCAGCCCCTCCAGAAGCTCCCTAACTAGTTCCTCGCTAACCTTTGGCCCAGGTGTGCCTCCCCTGGGGCCCAAGGGGGACCTAGCAGGGAGGTGGCTGTTCTGGTCCCTACTTAGGAAGACGGAGGCAAAGAAATCATTAAACATGTTAGCTTTGTCGTCTGGTGCGACGACCACGTTTCCCAACATGTCCTGCAAGGACCCCACGTTATCCGGGACCTTCTTTTTGCCCCCTATATATTTAAAAAAGGACTTCTTATTATCTGAGAAGCTAGTCCTAATTCCATCTCTGCCTTGGCCTTCCTGACTGCCATCCCTGAGCGACTGCAGAATAGTTATCCCTGGTGATGACCCCTTCTTTCTATTGGGTATACGCCTCCTTTTTAGCAAGGAGACATTCCCGGATGCTTTTGGTGAGTCATGAAGGCTTGTGTGCTCTCCTGCTCCCTTTGATCTTCATTGGGATTACCTTCCTTTGGGCTTGGAGGATCGCCTCCTCAAGGAGCGACCACTCTCCTTGGACATCTGGCTCCCCTCCCCTCTCGGACTTCAGTGCATCCCCAACTATCCTCCTTAGCTCATTGAAGTTTGCCCTCCTGAAGTCTAGGACTGCTGCCTTACTGTATGCCTTTGCCACCTTGCACTGGATGGTAAATTCCAGCAGGCGATGATCGTTGTCGCCCAGGTGGTCGAGCACCCACAGCCCCCTCACCAGATCATCACCTGTGGCCAGCACTAGGTCCAACAAGGCGTCCCCCCTGGTGGGGCTGTGCACCTCCTGGGTTAGATGGAGGTCCTGCACTCTGTCTAAGAACTTATGTGAGCAGTCAGACCTGGCTGACTGCTCCTCCCGGCAGATGCCCGGGAACTTCAGGTCCCCCATGACTACCATGTCTTTAGCCTTCACTACCTCTGTGAGCTGACCTAAGAATTCCTGGTCAAGCTCTTCTCCCTGGTTGGGAGGTCTATAGTAGACCCCCACCGTTAAGTCTCTCTCCCCTCGACTTCCTTGTACTCTAACCCAAAGAACCTCAAAGTGCCCCTTCTCTGACTCCTTGCTAATTGATGAGGATGTGTATTCCTCCTTAATATAGAGTGCCACGCCCCCACCTCTCCTTCCTATCCTGTCCCTCCTGTACAACCTATAGCCCTTGACATTCCCCGCCCAGTCATGCATAGAGTCCCACCACATTTCCGTGATCCCCACTATATCTGGGCTGGTGTCAGTCATCAAAAGGGTGAGTTCCTCCTCCTTGTTTCCCATGCTACGAGCATTTGAGTAGAGGCATTTGAGGCTTCCTGTGGATGTGTGTACTGTCCCCCTAGTCCCAGTGTTGCCCTGGCCCTCATTGCTTACCTGTTTGCTCGTTTTGCTTGTTGGTCTGGGCTGGGCTGTAGTTGTGGGTGTTGTTTGGTCTGGCAGTCTGATGTTTCCTCTGCCCTCAGCTTCCCCTTCCCCCGATGAGCCTAGTTTAAAGCCCACCAGAGGAGGTCCGCCAACCTACTAGAGAACACATGCTTACTTTTAGGGGAAAGGTGGAGCCCGTCCCATCCAAGCATGTCTCTCGTCATGATGTGCCGGTCATGGCTGAGGAAGCCAAAGCCTGCCTCGAAGCACCATTGCCGTAGCTGCCAGTTGGTCTCCGCGATGCACGTTTCATGCCATCTGCCTCATCCATGCACTGGCAGGATAGAAGAGAAAACCACCTGTGTGCCCATCTCCCTCAGCATGCGCCCCAGAGCATGGTAGTCCTCCATCAGGTGATCAGGGTGCTCCTGGCCACATCATTAGTGCCCACATGGACTAGGACCGTGGGATAATAATCAGTGGGCTGGATTATGGTCTGGAGCATCCCTTTCACATCCTGAATCCTCGGTCCAGGTAGGCAGTAGACCTCGCGTGCCAAGGGGTCCCGGTGACAGTTGGGCCCTCCATACCTCTCAGGATGAAGTTGCCAATGATGATCATGTGACGCTTCCTTCTCCTGGCCTGCTTGTCTCCTACAGCCCGCGGACACGGAGAGCGTGGAGTTGCCTTTTCTCCGGTTTCGTCCTCTCCCTCCTCCTCCTCCTCCTCCTCCTCCTCCTCCAGGGCTGCCAGGGCCTCATACCTGTTCTCCAGCCGGACTGGAGCTCGAGCAGCCTCAGCCTGCTAACCTTCTCCTGGAGCTCCCTCAGCTGCACCTCCAGGGCCCTAAGGTGGGTGTCTGCAGGACAGGTGTGGGAGTCCCCAGTCCCTGCCCCCCCAGACCTTGCCGGGCAGTTCCCGCAGGCCAGGGGGGTGGAGGACGGCAGCCCCCCCGAGGGCTCCGTCTGGGTGGAGGCCTCGGACAAGCCCCGGGAAGGCCGCGTCCCC
>NW_017728951.1:52573312-52597724 GCF_001723895.1 Crocodylus porosus
CCCCGGCCTTGTTGATTTTACTTGATTGAACAGTTTGCCTTGCCTTGCCTTGCCTTGCCTTTCTGGAACTGAGATACACTTTGCTTATATCCCCCATAGAGTAGAAATTGTCTGTCTTGGCAATTTATGTAGCAAGCCAACCTGAGAGAAAACAGATTATATGAACTATTGTGTCATCACTACACTTGTGCTGTAAATGAACATTGGTTAGAGTGAAATACTAATTTATTTTTTAAATAAAAAAATTATGAAAGCCTGTAATTTAAATGTTGGTTTCCTGAAGCTAAATTTTTCAAAGCTGTAATTTGGGAAGGGGGAGAAGAGGGAGGATGGGCGGGTGCACGTTTTTGTTTAGCTTGATTTTTCACTTGCTACTTGAGCATTAAAACTACTGGCAGGCTTTGGGACATGACAATTATGGACAAAAGTGTGGATATTGTTTCTGAATTTTAAGATCTAACTTAAGGGTCTTAAGCTTCACTTCATGATTATACACCTAACTTTATGAATCTGAGGTAAAATAAACTAACCTGTAGGCTTGAAAACCCAGTAAAGAATGAGTAGGTAATTCCAGATCTGAACGTATTCCAAACATTATAAAATTATTTGTTTCTTGTTTCATAATGTTGTTTCTGAGTCTTTGAACTAAGAAATGTCTAAGTAACCTATAATAAAAACCTAACCTAGCAAAAATCAAGGATCCTATGAATTTTAATTCCATACATAACATGGAACAGATCAGTGGGGAAAGGGAAAAATTGAATTGCCAATAGGAATAAGAAAAAATGGGTAAAACTGTTTTTTACTATTTGTGGTGGCTGTTTTGTTTTGTTTTTAAGAACAGATTTGCCAAGGCCATGCAAGATGTCCCAAGAGTATTTCAAATATTATAATCAACTTCAGTCATGATAATTTCTTAAAATATATATCTTTTTAAGTGGAGTATAATTTATGCTGTTTGATGTCAGAGGCATCTAATGTGGTACAAAAGCTTATTTTATATGGAAACTCACAAAGTGGTTGTAGATAAGCAGATTGTTTGCACCAGTATTATCTGGTAATGACAGTTGGTGGATGAGAGATTACTGATATCAATGAAAAGCAAAAATCAGCTTAAGTACATGAAAGTGAAGCTTTAATGGCCTGTGCCTTACTCAGAATTTGTGATTTTTGAGTTTCTTACAGTTTGTACTTCTTTCAGTACTTTCTATAATGTGCCTAGAATGTGTGAGCAGCAACCTACTCAATTTGCAATGTAGTGGAAAGCATAAAATCAGGCATTGTCCATAAAATCGGGCAATATCTGTGAAATCTACAAAAAACACAAAACCAAAATCCAAACAAACCAAAAATACCCTTACTAAAAAAAATGCTGGCTACTCAGAGGGAGCCGGTGGTCTTCATGGCCATTGCAGCCTGGCTTAACAGCTCACTGAGAGCAGGCATGTGGGGGACACCAGTGCTGTGAAGGGGAGCAGCCAAGATTGTGGCCACCCTCTGCACCTTGCTACTGATTGGCTAAGAGGGCTTCCCACTGTGTGGCTTGACCCTTCTTGGCCAATTAGCAGTGAGCTAGCTTGCTAGTGGTCGGGCACCATACAATGGAGGGAGGGGTGGGGCTGCATGATGGACAGCCATCTTAGCAAATCAGTGGCTGGGGTAGGGCTGTGTGGTGGACAGCCAATCGGTGATGAAGGGCGCAGCCATGGGGGCCCCTCAGTAAATCAGAACTGTGGGTGGCTTTGCTGCAATAAGTCTGTCAAAATGGTGGTTGGCTCCACTATTCACCCACAAAATTGAGTGACTGCCTCCTCAATTTTGGTAAGTCCTTATGTATGAGTGACGAGAGAAACTCCTTAGACCTGAGTCCAGTGAGCGTAAACTGGCAGTTCAATCTGTAATAATTTTTAAGTTCTACCTGAAAATGTCTCTAATAGAACTTTAAACAGTATAGGACAGTGCAGCAGGTTGTTGTGATTTTTGTAGAAAGCACAGATGAGTAATATGCATGAACAACAAAAGTTCATAGATTAACTTCTCAAAATAGACACACAATTTGTTTTTAGATCTACACTATGTATACATATGCGCATTTCTCGCAAGTATATACTCCTCAGAGAGAGCTTTTCAAGGGTGGAAATATATTTCCTTGTGAATAAAACAATTTTTCTTCCCTCAAGGGAAGGGGAAAATGATGGCCAGTTTCACAACATGACAGCTCTCCCAAGTGTTACAGTGTAAGCCTCTTTTGTATACCAACTGTATCCACAGAATAGCACATTTTAAATAAAGAGTTATAAAAAATAATTCTACGTACTACTGTGTATTCCCTAGTAATCTTTATTTCAGCTGGTTACTTTGCTGTATCTATATCATTTAAACTTTTGGAAAGTCTTAAGCAAGCAAGTTAGCTATGAAAATCTGGTAATACAGGTTCCCAAATATTGAAGTGAGATGCTTTATGCATGTTGTGTTCAGTTGTATGTAGGCAAATAGCTGTGTAGTGCATCTGTCTCTTCTTTGAATAATTCAATGCTAGAAAGTGTAAATGCAACTGGAAAGCAAATTGGTACCTGAAGACTAGGCCTGCGCAAAGCAGCTAGTATTCACTTCAGATTCAGCCAATTCGGGGGACAGTGATTCAGTTCAGTGATTTCAAATCACTGCCCTGAACTGATTAGGCCAAATATGATTTGGAGATTTGGCCAAGGCCAAATTGGCTGAATCAGACAGGCCCCATCCCCCGCCTGCTCTCCTAGCCCTGTTGATGGCTGCCCCGCCCAGTTCCAGCCTCCTGGCACTTTAAAACAAACAAAAAAACCAAACCAAAACAAAAAAGCTTGGAAGTTGCCCATACTTCCAGTTGTGTGTGTGGGGGGGATGATCCCTGCTGCTCCCCACTGCCCCATGCTTCATGGAAGGCTCTGTCATGAGCCCCCATCCCCAGCCTGATCTCCCAGACCCAGCTCTTTATTTATTTATTTATTTATTTTTTAAGTCCCAGATGCACTGGCTTCTGACAGGTAGGGGGCAATTCCTGCTGTCCCCCACTGCCCCATGCTGTGTGGGGTGCTGTGCCATGAGCCCCAAAAAGCCCTGAGGCTGCTAAAGTTGCCTCTTTCCCTACAGACTCAGGTCTGGCATGCAATGAAGGCAAAGCCAATCAGTGAAAATGGAAATGGAGGCATCAGGGGGTAAGGGACAGACTTTGGGGGGGGGGAGGGGAAGAGGATGTAGTAGCACAGGTAAGAGTGCAGAGGTACCTGGGGTGTCAGATATCTGGCAGGTTGTAGTGTCTCAGAATTCCACTGTCTATATCGAGTCCATGAGTTTCTGTACCTGCCAGCTAGGAGGCTGAAGTGCAATTCATAGGCTCAGCTCTGAAAAATGATTTGAAAATTCAAAAAAGCACCTAACCTTATCACTGGAACTAAAGCCATCTTCCTACAGTTCAAAACGCAAAACCTACCAACAATCTCCCGTAGCCCCATAAGCTGCACAAAAGAATCTATCAAAGACAGCAATACATAGCTACCTGTGGGGGCACATTCCTCACAAAAAAACCCCCACTCTGCCTCCAGTCTCTCGGGCCTGATCCTTGGAGGGAACAAATTACAAACCATTTTTCACAGTCAACCCTATGAACTTCACTTCATCAGCTTCCTAGGTACAGAAACTCATGGACTCAATATAGATTAGACGGTGGACTTCTGGCACTACAACCTGCTGAACAGCTGACTCCCTAGGCACTTCTGCACTTCTACCTGTGCTGCTACATCCCCTTCCCTCAACCCAGCCTGTCTGTCACCCCCTGACACCTCCACTTCTTCTGTTTTCAGTGACTGGCTTTCTTGCCTGCATTGCATTCCAGCCTCTGGCTTCTTTACTATTCCTTCTATCCAGGACCACCAGACACACCAACTGCAGGTGTTTCCTCAACTGTCCAAAGGGTTCTTCAACACCAAAGCTGTCATCCTGGGCAGCTAAGCTAAGCTCACCTGGAGTCTCAGAACTCCACTGCAACAAGCAAGCCTCACGTCTTTCAAAGCTGGAGGTTATGGCACTTCCTACCCACCTTTCACCAGGGGATCATTGGTCCTGGAATTTACAGGGTTGCTACACCATCAGCAGTCCCACCAGGCCTCTCTACCCTGTCAGTCAGAGTTCAGTTTTACTGGTTATGCCCCGGACCTGGGGTCTCCTTCCCCCATAGCCCCAGCCCATACCTACAAATTCATCCTGGCACAGGAGCAAGCTCAGCAGGGACATGCTCATGGGCAACTGTGACCAGATCCAGATGCATCTGCCTGACGCTTTCCCAGTAGGCCAAGGGGTTGCACAGCAGCTTCTCCATGTCCTTGGCAAGATGGGAAGCTACAAAGGCTAGAGTGCTACCTGCTGACAGCCAGTCTGGTGCCTCTGGAACCTACCATAGAAGCCATTCCTTTGGCCCACATTGGCAGTCCCTGTGGTAGAGGAGGAGACTGGCTGGTGGATGATGTGCTAGCATGGGACAGTCGATTTCCCCCCATTACATGTCCTCCCACTTCTGGCATTTTGCCTCCCTGACTTTCTTTACCAGCACCTCCATCCACTGACTCAGGTTTGGCTGCTGCATACGGTGCCCTTCACCCTTGGGTCACACATGGTAGCCAGCATGTGGACTGTACTGGACCATAAGGGATCAAGCAGTTTCCTGATGCCCTCCTTCAGTCACCTCACCAGTGCCTGCACATCTGGTGACCGTAGCTTGCCCCAGCCAGGAAAGTTGATCCCCTGGAAGCTTTCCATTTGACTATGAAGTTCTCTCACTATGGCTATCACCTGGCTAAGGAGGGCTTCACCACTGCTGAGGGTCTCAGTGGCCTTGAGGAAGGGCTTGAGGACCACCAAGATCTGGGAGATAGTATCCCACCCAGCTCTGTTCAGGGAGCTGCTGATCCCAATCTCCCCAAGCAAGGCCATATCATAGATGGTCTCCTGTTACTCCACCAGGTTCTTGAGCATCAGGTATGTGGAGTCCCACCTGGTGTCCACATCCTGCATGATTTTGTGCTTTGGGATGTTCAGCTTTGTTTGTTTGTTTGTTTGTTTGTTTATCCTGCAGCATCTTGCCCCTCTTGATGCTCTGGTGGAAGTAGCCTTCCACCTTCCTGCATTTTGAAGTTAGCTTGCTCGTGATCGGACACCATCACCAACAGCCCTGTTCCCCTCCAGGGTGTCCCTGACAACGAAGTGCAACTTGTGTGTCACACGGTGGATGCCAACAAAGCTGGCATCATGGACTGCCTAGACCATATTGGCCCCATTGTTGGTGACCATGAACCCGTGATTGAACTTGCCCTGCCCAGCAAGCCACCCCTGTACCAAGCAGTTCGTGGTCCCCACTATCTCTGTTGCTGCATGGGACTCAAACATAACATCAGCTTGAAGGAGAGCCCACTGATGGGCTAATTGGGCATACGAATGTCCTGTGAGGGAGAGGTAGGTGTGATTGCCACCCTGGCTACTCCAGATGTCCATGGTGAAGTATAAAGTCACCTGCAGACTTGTCTTGCATAGCTCCTCCCTCAAGTACTCCTTGTATGCCTCATACAAGGAGGGTATTACCATCCTGCTGAAGGTAGTCCATGCATGCACATGGTAGGATGGGGCCATGAACCACCTGAACCCTGGCCACTCAACTAGGAAGAATGGCTGGCCATCTACAGAAAGCATCTCCCCAATGCTCTGGGTGATCTCACCTGCTCTTGCAACATGCCCCATTTTCTGTCTGCCTTTCCCCTACTGTTCCAGGGTGGCCTGCCTCTGCTTTTGGGGGGGACAGGGGCTTTGGAGAGAGAGGGGGAATTCCCTTTGGGCACATTCGCACTGGTGCCAGGCTTAGGAGGAGCAAGGACAAGGGAGTGGTGCCAATGGAGATGCATCAGCATCCCCATGGTGCTCATATGTTTTGTTCCCTTGCCCTGGCTGGTTTTGTCTTAGCAGTGCAAGCAGATAACTTATTTGGGATCATCTGCCAGCTCAAAATGATCCCAGACCACACTACCCACTCACTTCTCGGATGCAAGTGCATGTGTGCATGCTGCACTTTCCTCCTTCTCAGCAGGCAGAGGTGCAACAAGAGGAGGAGCAGGCTCGGCTGAGCTGCTTGCCTCCACCTCTACATCAACCTCCTCCAAATTGCCTTCTGAGAAGGAGACTTGGCTTGAGGGGTATTGAGCACAAACTTTGCTGATTTTTTTTTTTTTTTTTTTTTCCCATCCTTCCCCAGAACTTCCTTTTTTAGGGGACTGAGATTCCAGTTGGCACTGGAAGTCTCAGCATGGGAAGTGAAATGGGAGGAGTAGACTGTTGTGCTGGTGCTCCTGCTTGTTGTTGTCATCATGGTGGTGGTGGTGGGGTGGTTATGGCCGGTGGTCAGGGAGGGGATGCAGTCTCAGGCATAGGGAGTGACACTGTTCCTCTCTCCTTGATACTTGCAGCAGCTTCATCCCTTTTAGCTGAAGGAAAGAGGCTGCATCTGAGTTTGGGTGGGGGTGGAATTTACAGCTCTCCCTCTACCCCTCTTCTGCCCCTCCCTGAATGCTGGCGAGTGTGGCCACCTGCCTTTCCACCAGACTTCATGGTGTGTTTCATGTCTTCCTTTTCTACAAATATATAAATGGATTTGTGTTCCTATATAAATAAAAAATGTACATGTGTGGTGCAAATAAGAAAATGTATAACAGCAAATATAAATATGAAATCTATAATGTATGATGTATGCTGCAAAGCTTTAAATGTATAGAAATAAAATATAAATGTATTTCCTTCCTATATAAATTAAATTCTATAGTAATCATGTCCAATATAATTATAGAATTCAAAACAATAAATCAATTAATATAATAATAAACTAAAAGAGCCTTGAAGGAAAAGGTATTCTGAATCTGAAATCCCTCTTGCTAGCATGTAGGGTATGCTCTAGAAGATCAGTGCTGCTAGCCGTAGTTGTCTGATGCTGAGCTCCTGGAACACACAGCTCAGTATAACTGATACCAAGGCAAAAAGCAGGGCAGTTCAAACAACTGCCTTTTTATGCAATTTTTCCATCCCTCCCCCAGAACACTTGGATTGGAAGAGACCTCAGGGAAGGATGATGGTCACTAGCCAGCTACACAGTCAAAAATAAGAGCACTCCTTTCCGCCCATCCCTGCTTTTCCCCCTCCCTCTCCTTACTATAGTTTCTGTTTCCCTGCAAGCAAGCTCAGCTTGAGCTTTGAAACATTTTAACTTGCCTTGTTTCGTTTAAGACTTTCAAAGCTGCCTGTTTCATTTCGATTTTGCTGTTTCAAGCTTGAAATGAGTCTAAACAAAACTGCTGGTGAAATTTTGCATGCCCCTATTGTCTGGGAGTCTACTGGAATCAGCATCAATCTCCTAGTGACTATTGAAAGCAATCTGGGAGATGGATATTGTGAACCATACCTTGACATTTCATGTATTCCATGTCCCCAAACATCAGAATGGCAGTGGGGGATTTTTAACTAAAGTTTGTGGAACCAGCTTTAGTTAAAGTACCTCTGCCACCCTTTTGAAACATGGGATGCTGACTACATGAAATGCTGTGGGCACTTTTAATTAGAGCAGCTCCTGAGAGCTTTCATAATTAAAGTGCCCTTCACCCTCACCCTAGAGCATTTGTAAAGATGCACTTAGTTTCTGTGTGCCTCAGGAACTCATATGTTTGAGTATGCATGGAGATTATACACAGACATATTTACACACACACACGTTAGAAGTGATTTATTCTGGAGGATTCTTGTTTTTACATACACACACACACCCCTTTTGCCAAAACTGGAACTGTCATGTTTAGTCTCTCTCAACAGCTACTAATAAATTATGTTCATTTGTATCATTTATATGTAGTATGATACTCAGTAGAAGTTATGATTAGTAGTCTAGCCCAAACAAGAAATTATTCGTTTACTTAAAGTCACATCAGGTGATAAAGTGCTTCTCACTGGACAATGGCTCAGTACATATCAAAGTGACTTCTTATCAGCATGTTTATTAGATGGATAGGAAGTGAAATTCTGAAATCAGCAACAGAAATAACTAAATGTTTACATGCAATAGAATGTGCATCAAACAGTGGCCTAATGCATATAAAAAAGGATACTAGTAACATACTTACTAGATAGATGCCAAACTTTGAAAGAAAATCATGGGTGTGTCCAGACATGCAGGCATCTGAGCTTGCAGCAGCTCAAATAGGAGTGGCACAAATTTGTGCCAGAGATTTTTGCCTCAGTGCATGTGCCTGAACATGCGCTTTGGTGTGGGGCAAGTTGTGTCACTTGGGGCAAAATTACCCTGCCCAGCTCTTCCCAGATCTGCAGCCAGGGGGATTTAGAGCCTGGGACCAGTACTTGTGCTGGCCCTAGCAGTATAAAAAGCTGCCCTGGCAAGCAGCTCAGGGCGATTTGTTCTTAGGAGTTTCTGGAGCTAACCAATTGGTACCTGGGGATGCTAGCCCCTTGTGCCAGCTGGACCCAAGCTAGAGTTCCCTGCACCCTCTATTCACTGCAGTAGTGGGGGCTGCTGCCTGGCTATGACCTGTTGCCACCAGCAACAGCATGCAGCCCCAAGGCTGCACACCTGCCAAACACAGATGGGGACTGCAAGGCTGCCTCTGCATGGTAGCAGAGGCATCTGTACCAGATGGTATACCTGCAGAGGTCTACCATGCTGGCAGCTTTCAGTTCACATCATGGCTCCCAGCTTTATTGTCCACTTTTGGGATGAAGAGGACATCCTTGGGGATCTCAAGAATGTGACCATCATTACCATCTACAAGAAGGGAGACAAATCTGACTGGGAAATACAGGGGGATTTCCCTCCTGTCCATTGCAGGTAAGATCCTGGCCTGAACTGCCTTCATCCCATCGCCAGTGAGACACCTCTAGAAACCCAGTGCGGCTACTGACCATCCTGGGGCACTGCAGACATGGTTTTCATTGCCAAGCAGATCCAAGAAAAATTTCAGAAGCAAAATAAAAAAAACTGTTCCTCTCATTCATTGATCTGACCAAGGCATTCAATTCCTTAAATCGTGAAGCTCTGTGGAACATCCTCCAATGTCTTGGCTGCTCATTGAAGTTTGTCAGCATGCTGAGACGCTTGCATGATGACGTGACCACCACCATCCTGAGTGGAAGATTTGAAACTGATGCTTTCTGCATCTGAACTGGGGTCAAACAAGGTTGTATGACTGCCCCCACACTGTTCACCATCTACCTCACCATCATCATCCACCTCATCCAAGATAATCTACCATCTGGCATCAGTATCCTGTATTGACTAGATAGGAAGCTTTTCAATCTTGAGTATGACTGGCCGAAAACAAAACTCGCCACTGAGGACATCCACAACCTTCTGTTTGTGGATGATTGCTGTGTGATGGCTTACTTTATACAGGATTTGCAAGCAACCCTAGATCTCGTCAATGCTTCATAGAAGAGACTTGGCCTGTCCTTGAACATTGCCAAGATGAAGGTTCTCCACCAACACTTCCTAGGACAGCTGAACATCCCTCATGCTCTCTATGTAGATGGGAAGGCTCTGGGGTATGTGGAGCACTTTCCATATCTCGGCAGCTACTTCTCTTAACGGGCTACCATCGATGAAGAAACACTTGGTCAACTGCACCAGTGCTGCCGTCTTCAAGCCGTGACAACGTGTCTGAAACTAGAGATCTTTGGAAGTCAATGAAGGTCTTGTGTAATAGGGGGGCCTTCCAACCCACCTGCTTTTGGCCTGCCTGCCTGCCTTCCATTTCAACCCTACCCTGTGTGGAGCCCTTCTACTGTCTCTACTAGACTCCATAACTCTTTATCAGGGGTCTCAAACGCTACCACTACAGGGTGGGAAGATACTACTGTGCTTGGCCACCAGCCTGACCTATGCACCATTGTAACCGGGGGACCTTCCCATCCACCTGTTTCTGGGCTAACACCCACATTTCTTACCTTTTCACCAGGGAGGTAACTGGCCTGGCACTTCTTGGGGGTCGCACACTATTATGGGCCCCACCAGGCCATCCTTCCCTGGCAGGGTAAAGTTTTAGGTCATGCCCAGGACCAAGAGTCTCCTTACCATTCCCCATAAGCTCTTGTCCTTATTCATAGTTTCATAGTAGCTAGGGTCAGGAGGGACCAGAAAAGTTCTAGCCTGATCCTCTGCCACAGGCAGGAATGAATGATGGGTTCACAAGACCCCAGGCAAGTAATCATCCAACCTCCTCTTGAATTTGCCCAAGGTAGGGGCAAGGACCACTTCCCTGGGAAGATGGTTCCAGATTCTGGCCACCTTAACTGTAAAATATTGCCTTCTGATTTCTAACCTAAACCTATTCTCCATCAGCTTATTACCATTGTTCCTCATCACCCCAGGTGCTGCTGGGGAGAAAAGGGCTCTACCTAATTGCTGTTGACCTCCCCTGAAGAGTTTGTAGGCAGCCACCAGGTCCCCCCTCAGCCTCCTCTTGATGAGGCTGAACAGATTCAGGTCCCTCAGTCTCTCCTCGTAGGGCCTGTCCTGCTGCCCTCTCACCAAGTGGGTGGCCCTCCTCTGAACCCTCTCCAGGCTGGCCATGTCCTTTTTAAAGTGCGGTGCCCAGTACTGGATGCAGTACTCCAATTGCGGCCTGACCAGTGTCACATAGAGGGAGAGTATCACCTCTAGGGATTGGCTTGAGATGCACCTTTGGATGCATCACCTTACCTCCTAGTGTTCCTGCTGAAGCTCAACCAGCTGATGTTTCCACTTTGGCTGGCAGCAGAAGACTGCAGCATTTATATACTAAGTTCTCAAAATGGCTGTAGCCCTCAGGCACCTGCTAGATGCCTGACCCAGCCCTTAGAGTGGCAGGCACCAACAGTGTCCTGATGCACCCTGGTTTATAAGGCTGTCATGGTGACCACCCTTCTCTACTTCAGTGAAACCTGGACTGTCTACTGATGCCACGTTAAGACCTTTGAGAGCTTTCACCAGCAGTGCTTGCATCAAATCCTGGGGATCAAATGGGAGGACTGCTGGACTAGCATGAGCGTCCTCCATGAAGCTGCATCCACTAGCATCAAAGCCTTGCTTTTGAGAACTCAACCCCAATGGACAGGCCATTGTGTCCAGATGTCCAAGAATTCCTTCCCTCACCAGATTCTCTTCTCCCAGTTCTCCACTGGTCAATGCTCAGAGGGTGACCAAAACATGTTCAAGGTTGCCTCCAAGCATGGAGGCATAGATACCAAAGGCTGGGAAGAGTGAGGTCCTGACTGTTTGGCATGGTGTCACCCGGTCCACCACGGTGTATGCCACTTTGAGGCCCAATGACTCAATACCAAGGTGGAACATCAGTGGTAGAGGAAGGAGAAAGAGACCAACCTGGGGCTATAAATCCCACTCCCCCATGCAACAACATGCCCCCATTGCTGAAGAACATGTGCATCAAGAAGCAGGCTCCTCAGTTGCCTGGGGACCTATCAAGCCTGACTGATGTCATCACAGACTTTGAGGGACCACCGCCGCCACTGATGTCAGCATAGGCA
Source organism: Crocodylus porosus (assembly GCF_001723895.1). Taxonomy (NCBI): domain Eukaryota; kingdom Metazoa; phylum Chordata; order Crocodylia; family Crocodylidae; genus Crocodylus; species Crocodylus porosus. Next base: position 52,584,908 of record NW_017728951.1, read on the forward strand.
CTGTAGCAGAGGCATCAGCACCTTTAGGCTAACTGCCAGTGGGCCATGGCTACCCACTTGGCCTTTGTGCAGCACTGTTGCCATGTGTACCCCTGCCCTGCCACTTTGAGCAGCTATTGCCCAGAAGATGTTCCCAGCATGGTGGCCTGTTTTGAAGTATCAAGGCATATCCTACTGGCCTCAAATGGCCAGGAGGTCAGTCACCCAGCCACCTCAGCTTGGTCCCAAGTGCCAGCCCTGAGCAGGCTCGTCTGCCTGGGTCCTGCCATTTACCCCACTAACAGGAATCCTGGTGTTCCCTATTTCAACTTAAAATTCCCTGATTCCCAAATTCACTTTTTAAAATACCTCAAAATCCATGTTCTTCCACTATCAAAACAAAAGAACACTAAGGGGGGGGGGAATTAGTTGGGTAATGTTTTATTGATAGGCTTCCAAATTGCTTTAACATTGTAAATATATCAGTGGGCTTTTATTACCAGTGGGCTTGTTCTTGCTGGGGATTTTATTTATCATCATAATAAAATAAATTCTAAATAATTATATACTTTGTTTTCTATGATAAGAATGCAAAAGCAAAAGCAAAATGACAGCTCCCCCTAACTGCTTCACTAACCAGGATATGGGGACAGCTGCTTCTGAAGCCGCAGCTCCTGCCAGCAGGTCTCGACCTGTCTGGCAGCTGGGCACACTGGGTGTGTGAAGAGGGGATGTGTAGTTTGCAGGAGGGGAGTGGGGATGGTGTGGGTGGGTGTGGGGGGATACGGTGGTGTGAGATGTGTCAGGGGATGTGAGGTTTGCAAGAGGGGGTAGGGGGTGTGTGGGAGGAAGTGGGGTTTGAGGGAGAGCTGCCAGATACCCTCTCCCCCTAACCCTTGAAATGCACAGCCTCTGGCACCTAGCCGTGCCTACTACAGTGTTAAGGACCCTCAGTCTGTGCAGGGAGAATGGGCCCAGCCCAGCATAGCCTGCTAGCAAGCCTTTGGACAGGACTGGGATGCATGGCGCCGGGACCCACAGCTCCTATCCAAAGGCACATGCTAGCTGGGTTGGCTGGGCTGGGTCAGGCGAGGCCCATTCTCCATGAGGGCCAGGCTCTGATGCACAGACGTGGGATCTCATGAGGAATGGGTCTGGTCTGACCTGGCCTAGCTAGTGCACACCTTTTGGACAGGAGTTGCATGTCCCAGAGCTGCATGTCCCAGTCTTGTCCAAAGGTGCACTAATGGGCCATGCCAGGCCTGGTTGGTTTGTGCTGGGCCCATTCTCCCTGCACATCAGGCAGGGCTGCTGAGGACATGGCCCAGCTGATGCCACAGGGGTGGGCAGGGGCAGGTGTGTGGCAGCCACTCAAACCTCCCCACAAACCTGTATCCTTCCCACATCTGCCATTCCCCACACACCCTACATTCCCCCCCTCCCCTACTCCCAGTCCCTGCTTCTCTGGGACAGCAGTCAGGGCTGAATCTCGCTGCAGCCTTGCCATGCTTCTGTTTCCCCCACACACTAAGGGTTAATGCTGGGGCAACAGAAACACCATAGAGACACTCTGGTTGGCCAGATACTAAAATGTTTCCTCTGGAGGATCCACCTCTGGGTTGCCTCAAGGCACAGTCCCGAACCATGCCTTGCCCCACTTTTTTTCCGCAGGTTTTTTTCTTATACCTGGATCTCCAGGTATCAAATTTAGAGTCCTCGCTACAAATATTTAGCGCAGGGAATGTTTTTATTTTTCGTTCCCAGTGTGCCTCTTGCAGCATCTCAGATTGCTTTGAGACACTGCAAAAGGCACAGGCACACTCGTGTAGATGTGCCCCATCTGTCTAGATAAGTACAGAAAAAGCTTTGTTATCTGGCACCCATTGGGAATGGGGGGTGCTGGATAACCAAATATGCTGGTTACCTGAGAGGCCTGAACAGGCATCTTTGCCTGTTTGGGCTGCTGCCCCTCCCACCATATCGCTACCCCTCCTAGTGCGTCAGTGTGCCAGGGAACAGGGAGGGCAGCCCTACACAAGCTGCTATGTCCCAGGCCATGGGGGCTTGGCAGAGCGGGCTGTTTTGCAGCAGGCCATGGGGGCTCAGAAAAGGCAGAAGTGCCATGATGGGCACTCCTGATTTCGCTTTTTTCTTACAAGCCAGCATGCTGGTTAATAGAGAATGCAGGTTTGTAAGGTGCCGGATAATGCAGCTTTTACTTTATATAGCCCAGGAAATGGAATAGAGAATAAAAGATAAGAGATGATAATGAAGGATTTAAGGGAAGTCTTGAGGCTAGAAGAAAATGGGAACCCAGCTAGGGAGGCTGGAGGCTCCCTCAAGCAGTCAGAAAGATTGCTAACTAATAAAAACAGAAGGAACACTGGCAAGTTGCTTTTGCAAATTAGAAGGCAACAGTGAGGCTTTTTTGTTTATTTGTTTTTTGCATATTTGTCTCCTATATAAAAAATCTGGCTGAAGCCTTGAAGATATGCAGCAAGGTAGAGTTGAAACGGCTTTGGGGTTCCTCTGGAGTTTGTCACACTTACATATGGGAATAATAATGCCTCGTTTCTTCTGCCTCTCTGTTTTTATTATATATTAATTTGCGGGGGGAGCAGAATTTGTATGTGTCCAGCTCATAGGAGAATAGCACCTAATCTTGAGTAGGGTTTATTGGTTCAATTGTAATACAAATTCTTGAATGCTTAATAGGGACCCTGTAAAAGGGATGCGCACATTTTATGCCTGTCTGATCATGATTTCCATTTTCAATTTATACAAGTTTTTTTCTCCCTAATTTTCAGTGCTACAGACTCCAATACAGGAATTAAAAGTCAATTTCCCTTTTCCCATTCATGCATCATGACCAGTGTCAAAGAAGATTTGAACACATTAAGAAGGGTTGTCCAATAGTACAAATTTATACACAAGTTTAGGTTACAAAACTTTGAAAAGAAAAACACATAAAAACCTTCCTATTTCATTCAAACACTCCAGTGGAAGGACAGGTAGGGAATTTACTTAAGTCTTCAACATGAAAGAAAAAAAACACTACTTCTCATGGTCTGTGCTTCCATGAGCAACTAGTTATTGAGACTGAATAGGAGTTTTTTAAGTAACACTTTGTAGAAACTCTTCCCTCAGGTCAGTTTTGACAAATTTTTCCTTTTGTAAAATGTACAGAAAAGAATTCTAAAATTGTCTGACTGTGAAGTGAAAAAAGTCATTTATGATTTCAAAATATATTCAAAACAAAATGAAAGTACCTGGATTAAGGAATGAAAAATTCATAGAACAAATACTACAGGATTTTTTTTTTAGAAAAAGGATGACAGCTAAGGATTGGTGGTGATTTATATGGAGGGAAAAGATCTGTTTGAGTCAGTAGTTTTGATTTTTAAAGTTTTGGGTTTTTTTGAGAAAATGATAATGCATGCATTTTATAGGTTGGCTCCTACTATTGCTAGTGTAGTGCCCAGAAGCTATCTTTTGTATGACTAAGTAATAAGAATAGTGTTAAGTACAATAATTTGCTAAAAGGAATAGATCATTGTGGTCTAGGTTTCCAAAAGCTTGATTAGGGGGTAAGAGCTCTAGTTCTAAGCCTTTATGCTTGTTAGAGGGCCAGTCTCTTAACCTATTTATCTTCATTTCTCTGCCTGGGAAATGCTGCCAACAATCCTTCTTTTATACCTCAAAAAGTTGTTTTGAAAATAAATTAATTCTATAAGAGTAGTAGAGCAATTTGAAGATGAAAACTGTTATGAGAGTGCCAAGCATAATTATTTGATTACATATTAAATTAGCTGTTCAGAGTTGGGAGTATCACTTTAGAAGTACTACAGTCAAATAACTACATTGAAAAGTCACGCAAAGGAGGCATTCCTTTTTCCAAAGGATGATGTGGATATCAATAAATTCTTCTGCCTATTGAAGCATATTTTTCATTTTACCACATTGAGGACACTTCTGTTGCTGGATTTAAGGGTCTGTCTATGGAATGCTATATATAAGTAGGACAGCAGATAGATACAATTGTGAATCCTTATCCAAGCAAATATTTGTTCTGACAGTTTAGCTGCAGGTGAACAATGACAGAAGTGTCCAGATCCAAACTGTTCAAACAAATGGCTACTGATAATCCCAGAGTTGTTCTTACCATAACAGAGTATAGAGTATTTATTTTTGTCTTACAGTGCTCTGTTTTGTTTTCCAAACCATAGGTAGTTTATGTAGTTACTGTATTCATAATTTAAACAGAATATCTTACTAATGGACACCAGTGGTATCCAAAACACTTCTGTTTGTACAGGGAGATTTAGGTTGCAGCAGATAAATGAGAAAAGCCTATGATAGTTTGTCACAGACAGTGGGTTTCAAAATGTCTCATCATTAAAACAAGTAAAGATCATTAAGTATTGTGCCGAAGCCTCTGTCAAACCATGCTTACTGTTACTAAAAGTTTAGGCTCAAATATAATGAACTTTTTTTTGCAATAATTTTGTGGTATATAGGAAGGCTACAGAAATTTTTAAATCTGGAAATAGGAGCTTTATGTGAGAAAAATAAATCTATTGAAAAGCATTAATATTTTTTTTCTGTATGAACCAACCTTAAATCCAGTCTAAGTCTGCACTATGCTAAAATTTCTATACTTGGCCTAGGAAACAGTTGCTTCAGGATACCTTAACTTCAGTGTGAAAATGATGATCTTAGACATAAACCCCCGCCTGAGTTGCAAAATAATCCATTGGAACTGATGGTATGATTTTAGCCTCTTCCCACAATACACCAACATTTAATTAAGCTCAAAAGCTTAGCAGAGCAGCTCTGTGCCTAAGACAGTGGTGATGCATGGCGTTGGTGGTGACATCCAGCTGTTTGTGCTGTTAGCACAGCCACACGGCTGCAGCAGCATCTGTTATTCACCTCACCTTTACATCAGTGCCTAGCATAGCTGCCCCAGTTGCCTCACACTCAATAGTCTATTTAAGCTTCTTGTGTGAGATCTACCCCATACCTTTGATGTTGGACTTTGTTCCTGAACTGTAACAGTTGCTAGCAATTAAGCATCTGCATGAACATCTAAAATTACAAATAAAGAAATCTGAAGAAATTAAGCTTGATTATCAGATGTATAACCCCCTCCCCCCACCCCCCAGCAAATGGCTGTCAGCTGTCATGAGGCATTACTAACAGCACTGATATGGAAACTATCAGTGATCATCAAGTGCAGGTGAGATCATTCACTTCTCTATATTTTTGCCTCAGTTAACTTTTTCAACACATGCCATATGTAGTATTGACTAAGAAAGGCTCCCAATTCCAATGCTATTGCTACAGAGCCCCAGTGAGAGCTGCTTACAGGTTTCTTTTGTCTTTACTACACATCCTTCCATCTCTCTTTCATGAAATAAATCATAAAAGGGAATGAAATACAGTTTGCAAACTAATTTGTCTCTACTTTCAAACTCCATGTGTTTGTGTGTTTTGAGTATAAGCAGAGAGCAGAAGAAATGAAAAATAGAGGAACAAGAAGTAACAGATCCTTTAGTTTGTTTTAAGACAAGAATAGGTAAAACAAGCCCCTTTAGTGTACCTTTAGGCTGTGTTGTTGATCATTTTTGTTAGGCAGCTATACGCTTTATGGGTGTGTAAAAATAATTCTTTAAGAAACGAATATTTTGGAAGGCAAATTATAAGAAATTAGAATTATCTTTGCTCTTGTATTTGTATTTTGTCTATCTAGAATGTCTTTTATTGTAAGAATGACTCTTGGCTTCTTTGCATATTTTTAACAGCATATTGGTATAAATAATATATTTACTGCATAGCAAAAATTCAACATATACAGGGGAAAAATAATTCTAATCATAATATACAACATGAACTTGTTATAAATTTGGATACTACCATAGAATTAAAGCCAAAGTTTGCATAGTTTATTTCTTTTAAAATTCTACAAGAAATATGCAGTCCGTGAAACCAGAAGTGTCTTAGAAACAGAAAATCTTCTAAGATTTCTATTATTCAAAATAGATTTCAGTATATGAAATCTCACAAAATCAGTTTAGATTACAATTGCAATTTTAGACAGTCTCCATTGTGGAGCTTTTGAGACTGACATATAATCACATCTACATCCTAGTCTTGTTCTGATCCTCAAGTTTTAGCAAAACTTAATCTGATCCAACCCTCTCTCTTCTTTCTCCTATTTATAATTTATAATAAAAGGATAAACAAAGCATTTAGGGATAAAATAAGAATAATTTTAGCAAATATCCAAACTAAATATAGCAACTCTCTGGAAATGCTTTAATAATTACTGCCTGAAATTTGTTTTATTATTCTTCCTGGTTCCCCGCAGGACCAGAAAAAGTAGTACGGTAGACTTCTGGCTTTATGCATCAGGTATTAATCTGAAGAAAATGGAAACACAAGTTCATACATCAAAAGTATCACCTGGCTATTTAACACTGGGTACCTGAAGGAAGATTCAATAGATAAAAACATGTTCAATATGTTTATGGCCCCAGTGTGGAGATTTAGTCTTGTGCTGAACTTTATGCAGTGTGAATGCTCTTGTTGAAATCAGTGACTTGGTTCATTATCACTGGGACTACTCAAAATCTGTAGGGGCAAATATAGTGTAACTGCATGCTTCTTTAATGGCAAGAGGTCTGGGGCCAGCCAGCCCTGTTCAGTTATCAAACCCAGCTGGGAAGGTAACAAGTGATTTTAAATTTAACACGTTTCTTATTTGAGAAAGAGAGAAGCTTTTTCAACTGGTCTGCAACAGGGAGGACAGTATATAATCTTTTCAGGTACTGAGTGAGGTAAGGGTGCAGGGGAGGGGTGGATGAACAAAAAATTGTTGAAGCTACAGGCCTTGATGGGCAGAAAAAATGCTTTGTTATACTATCTGAGGAATAAAGATGCATCTCTCAGAGACTTGGGGAGGTAGTGAGTCTTTCCTGCTTGGTAGAAACAGCTAAAGCTTACATTTTAATACAAGGCTGGGGCTTAAATATTTTGATTTTCATGCCTGTAGCTACAGGCTACAGCTGCAGAAACCTGCAAAAATATACTGCAGCCTTCTAACTACATAAGCTTTCAGTTGTTTCACAATGGTTCAGAAGCCTAAATGTGCCTGATAATCTCCATAATAAAAAAGAACCAAAAAAATTAATCATCAGAAACTGTAGCCTCAAATTGCTGCAGGCAGAAGTCACCATAGATTTTGAATTGAAAAGTAATGTTCAGAACAAGATATCACTGATTCAGGACCTCATTCTTGAATCTGGTATTTTTGTTTTGTGCTTGGATGAATATAGCCATAGGCTAGACTCCTATCTGTTTCAAGGTTCTAAAGAAGGAGCAAGGGCAGGCGGTGATTGTAGCCTGATAGACAATGACGGTCTTATTCAAGGTTTATCTTAATTTTCTCTCCCTTGGCTTCTCTCTCTCTCTCTCTCTCTCTCTCTCTCTCAGTAATCCCACGAAAAGTTGTGTATTAACTAGCAATTGCTCTTAAAGATCCGCGTAACAGGACAACCCTTCCTCTTTTCTAAATGATTCATTATGCATTTTTTCCTTCTTCCATTATTCTTATGCTTCTTTTTATAAAACTGTTGTTCATGAAGCTAGATAACCTAGAAAATTTATTTATGGAATATGAATTGAAGAATATCTGCCCACAAACCATACCAAGTTTTACAGGCTAGATCATGAATGCTGAGGCACAACTGCGCCACAGTTCTGTGAGGACATACATGGAGGCCTTGATTTCCTTCACTACTGATTTGGGGCAGGGGGAACTTCTGAGAGTTTAATGCATTGATTCTCAAATAGGATGTGACAAGAACCTTCCAGGAGTGCTGCAATGCCTTCAGTGACACTGCCACAGGGTGAAATTGCCCCACACACTGCTTTTTAAGGAGGCATCAGAGCCAACCTGGCAAGGGGTTGCAGCAGAAGGGTGGCTCTGCCTACATTAATGCAATACAAGGAGGTGTGCCATTTCTACTCGGGTCTTCCCAGTTCAGCTCTGGGCCTCTGGAAACAGGTGTGCAGGCTAGGTTGCCACCATGTTGTTTGCAACCTGGAGTTAAGTGTAATTTCTACTAGGTAGAACTGTGCTACACATCTCCATTTACATGAGGTACATTGGAGCCAAATTGGGAAGAGCTGGAGCATCAGTGGCATGCCTATCTGCATAATCTAATGCAGGCAAATGCTCCTTCCTGCTGGACATGCTTCTGTCACAGCAACTGCCTTATCTGTCCCATCTGGAGGTGCATGATTGTAGTGGTGGTAGCAGTATGACAAGTATGTGATGCCCTAGTCAGTTGCTAATTCATTAATTGAAAATAGAATTATAACGTGTCCGTTGCAAGACATATACCATGTTTAAATTACTTTTTTTTATATTGGGATACTACTACATTTTGAAAAATTTTTAAAGCGTGGCCTGAGCCTAAAAAAGGTTGAGAACCACTGGTGTTATGCATACAGCCATTCTTTTGTTCTATCCTGCATGCTAGATCTGACTATTTCCTTAGTTTCTGAGTGGCATGTGTTTTATGTTCATTTGCATTCCACCTGTTTCTGATAGTCTGAACAAAGTAAACTGGCAATGTGTTGGGACAGATATTTACATACAGTGCATTTTAAAGGTCAAAAGGGTTGGGGAGGCAAGGGGAGGGGGAAGGCAAAGAACAGTACATCAATCCCAATTATAGGAAGGTTCTCACACCTCGTTGGCAAGGGAAGTTTGCCAGTGGTCTGTTCTGTGACTTGGTAGGGAATTATGATTAGCCTTGCTTGGGAGGGGAACGTTGGACATAAAATAAAAGGGACCAATATTAGCTTTTTGGTTTGAAGAGCTAGTGCTTCTGCAGGAAGTGTTGGAAATGTTAATGCCAATATATAAGTAGTAACATGGTAAAAAACAAAAGCCTAACTGGAGTAACAGGGAGAAAGAAATACGTCGTAGATGGGAAAGATTTTTCCAGGATGTTTAGGCAACCATGTTTTCAAGGTTACACGGTATGAGAAATAAACTATAATATAATTAAACACCTCCCATTTTCCCCACGCTCCAAGAGCCTTCCCATATTGGGATTGATGTACTGTTCTTTGCCCTCCCCCTCCCCTTGCCTCCCCATCTCTTTTGCAGAAGCAGTTTCAAACCATTTCTCAAAACGAATCAAAAAAGCATGTGTAGCAATTACTTAAATTTCATTCTTGTAATTTTTCAGTCTTTGAACCACCAGATGCCAGGCATGTTCTCTTGTACATTTGTGCAAGCGTTTACATGCTTTACTGTACACTGCCTACCGATGGCTCAGTTGGTCTGTTCTAGGAGATACCATTCCACAAGGCTAATCTGTATCTTAGCTACACCCTTCTTCTCCTTCTCCGTCTACTCATGACTTCTGTATACGTATCAAGTGCTGAGTGGGTGGCATAGGATCTGTTGTATAAAGCTTGTGCTAATGTTAATTAAATATTGGCTAATTAAACATAACATGCTGCTGAGCCAGATAACCTGACCTGCTATACTCAGGAACTTAATGAACTGAAATTTGGTCACTGGACATTATTTTTCATAGTTTCCTAGTTTTGCTGAGCTTTTAATTAAGCCTAAACCATCAAATGTTATCTATTAAATATTGCTGACTGCACGTGCTGGAGATCATTCCCAATTTACCATTATCAAAAAAGCAGCTGAGCACTTGCGTATAACAAGCCAAATGGAAGCTAGGTACAATTTTGCTCTCATAAGGAGGCGGGGAACTGATGCTAAATGGTTATATTATTTTCTTCAGTTGCTAAGAGTCTGGTCATGGTCAACCATAAGAAAGTGTGTATTATATTATGAGGAAACCATGATTAAAATTGCACCAGCCTTGAGCTGCCTCAGTTGGATATTTTCAAACCTCCTCTGTTTGCAGTTGTTAGTAGTTGTTATTAAATAAACCATTTACATCATTTTTTTCCATTTAGTTTTAACAGAAAAAGGGTGTATTTTGTGACATGAGAACTAGGTGATATACAAATAAAGCTTCTGTTGCATTTCTGAAATTCATAAAAATACACATGGTATCAAGCATAACCAAAGGCTATTGCAAAAATCTATCCAAACCAGTGACAATTATCTATGGTCTTTCAGTCTTCAGACAATCTAATATGTAAGTCAGTTACATTTATGTAGTTTCAATACAGAATTTAATCTATTACTTTGCTTTTTCCCTTCCAAAAGTGAATGGTTTTATCAGTTTTTTCTGAACAGCATGCTCTCTCTGCTTTTGTACACCTCCACCCTCTCTCTCTCAGCCTGCATCCTCACATACCTTTTTTTTTCCTGTCATCTTGCTTATGAGTTTCCAAAACGTGTGCCAAAACCTGTGACTTCAAAGGTGTGGAGGCCATAAAGTTGAAATAGAATCTTCTGGTATATATGCATGCACCTGTAAATTCTCTACCCATGCTCCTCTTTGTCTCTCTCTTTCCTATGGCCATTAGTGGAGCAGGTAACACATACCTAGTTTCACACAAATAGAGCAGTTGTTAGTTTGGTCAGGTTTTAACTAGAAATAAGTAGAATGGCCAGCTTATAAAGCTAATGATCTGCATAGTATCTGAGAAAGCTTGAAAAGTGTATGAATTTTACCAGATCTCATGGTAGAGGTGATAGCTTTTATAAGACCAACTTAAGTTTTGCAAAAAAAAAAAATCTTTAACTGCAAGCTTTCAGGCACAAGCACCCTTCTTCAGGCAGAGGAGAAAAGATGGCACTTTTCCCAGGTAGAAATCAAAGTTCATATTTCATAGAGTTAATAGTGTGGTAAAATCTCCTGTTTGACAACATTCATTTCATGCAGGTTAAGTTTGTGTCTTAGTTAAATGTATATTTGGGAAAACACCAACCTGCCTGGGCTGGATGATAAATTAGCATAAAGGACCACTTTTGGGGGCCTCATCCTCATTTATTCAATACATTACATATAATTTAGTTTAGGGACTATAATAGTTATAGAAATAGTCTTATAATTATCTCAGTGATACTTAATTACTAGATGACTTGTTCTGGAAAACTTAGAAAAACTAACCATTGTTGAGGGGGAGGAAAACATTATAGAGACACAGGCTATGGACAGATGGTATATTTGTGAGGGAAGAAAAACCTTTCAAGAAGCTTCTTGCAGAAGAGAACTCGGTCCTTGCACAGACATTCTGTTTCTCTTAGGAGAGTCACTGCTCTCCCAGGTAAAACCACAAGTGAACAGATGTTCAGGGTTTTTCTCCCAAAGTAAAAATGGCCATAGCAGGAGAAAAGTGATGTGGGTAAGAACAAAAGTTCACTCCTAAGAGAGTTTATTCTGGGATAGCAAGTGACTGTATATGCTGTGCCTTCTCAGAAGACAACATAGTCCTCCAGCTTTCCCCTTCCCCCTTGCAGGGGGACAGTGGGAGCATCTACAGGTAATTACTTACTGCAGAATTGCCTAATTAGCTCTGCAGTACCGTGCTATTAGGTCTGAGTGAACTAATTAACTCTGCCATAGGTTAGTACTTCCTGACACAAGTATTATTCTACAGTGGAGTTATTTACTTTGCTGCAGTGCATGTGTGGACAGTGACTAGGGATGACTGGGGCTTGAGGGTGTTACCAGATTTGCCACCCATCACTTTGGGGTATGCTCATTTATCAGGGGTAGATTTCTGGGGATCTCTGTATTTCTGTCAGTGTACTGCTTGTGTTACTTGTGTTTCTATATGGAGCTGTATCTCTCCCTTCTGCAAGTCTTCGTCCCAGTGGAGCTATCTTTCAGGACTCGGTTTCAATAGGGCTGGGTCCCTCCACCACCGAATCAGTCAAACACATGTATTTACATACACATACAGATCAGCAGCATACGCCCGAGCCAGGCCAGGTTATTTAGCATTGACAGGCTAACACCCTCATATGCCTTGAACTTGGTTCATCAGGGCAACAATAAAATACATGCAGACAGAAACACACGGGTTAACAAAGCACATCTGAGTCAGGCCAGACTATTCAGCATTGATAGGCTGACACCCTCATGTGCCTTGAACTCACTTCATCCCTTATTTCAGCAGAACAATAATAAATGCAGGTAGACACACATATACACACACGCTAACAGAGGATGTCTGAGCAGGTTGGGTGTGATCAGCACTTTCAGCTGATACCCTCATGTGCCTCAAAACTCAGCACATCACAATCACTTGTCACAATGGTCCTAGTAGTAACCTCCTTGATGAGCAGACCCCACTGTGGTTTTTGGGTATTAAAGTCAGGTTCCTAGAGAGAGTGTGTTGGGGTCTCACCACTCAGTGAAGCTTGAACCAGCTGAGGTTTCCAGGTGTTGTTGGAGCTGGCAGATGGGCAGAGTCCTCAGCATGATCAAAGGAGAGATTCCAGGCAGAAGAGGTGTGGAACTGATGAAGCTTTGGATTCAAGCTCCAGGACTGACACTTGAGATTGGGTAGGGGTTTTTGTAGAGAACTAACAATGGCTCAAGGGAGAACACTAGGTTTGTTTAGGGTTAAACAATGGTTCATGTGCTGGATAATAGGAATTGATCACTGCTGGCTATAGGTGGCATTACTCTGAGGGAGCTCACAATACAGCAGGAAGATTAAGTGTTTTGGATACCAATAGAGGAGTCATTACTAGAATTGGTCTGATAAATGCTGAGCTGGGGGTGTGTAGATGTGGGTTGATTAGCATTTAGAGCAAGAATTCCCCATCATGCAGTGCTCCCCTGCTTCTGGGGTCCAAGAATTCAGTGCGGTCCTTGCCTTG
>NW_017728951.1:52597824-52599340 GCF_001723895.1 Crocodylus porosus
ACATATACACACACGCTAACAGAGGATGTCTGAGCAGGTTGGGTGTGATCAGCACTTTCAGCTGATACCCTCATGTGCCTCAAAACTCAGCACATCACAATCACTTGTCACAATGGTCCTAGTAGTAACCTCCTTGATGAGCAGACCCCACTGTGGTTTTTGGGTATTAAAGTCAGGTTCCTAGAGAGAGTGTGTTGGGGTCTCACCACTCAGTGAAGCTTGAACCAGCTGAGGTTTCCAGGTGTTGTTGGAGCTGGCAGATGGGCAGAGTCCTCAGCATGATCAAAGGAGAGATTCCAGGCAGAAGAGGTGTGGAACTGATGAAGCTTTGGATTCAAGCTCCAGGACTGACACTTGAGATTGGGTAGGGGTTTTTGTAGAGAACTAACAATGGCTCAAGGGAGAACACTAGGTTTGTTTAGGGTTAAACAATGGTTCATGTGCTGGATAATAGGAATTGATCACTGCTGGCTATAGGTGGCATTACTCTGAGGGAGCTCACAATACAGCAGGAAGATTAAGTGTTTTGGATACCAATAGAGGAGTCATTACTAGAATTGGTCTGATAAATGCTGAGCTGGGGGTGTGTAGATGTGGGTTGATTAGCATTTAGAGCAAGAATTCCCCATCATGCAGTGCTCCCCTGCTTCTGGGGTCCAAGAATTCAGTGCGGTCCTTGCCTTGGAATCTCTGTTCTCCATCCTGAATACTAATGAAAGTGCATGCTTGTCCTATCTCCCATTTAAATGAGTTGTCTGGTTCCATCTCAGATGCAAATGAGACCAGGGTATTGCACCTAAAGCCCTCCAGACAAGGGTAACAAGAGTGAAGCATCTCCCACTGCATCTTCCTTGTCTTCTGTAAGTCCTTCCTCTAATCAGTTCTTGTTCAGGCAGAGGTGTGAAGGGGAAGAGTCTTTAGTGAGTCAGACAGGATGCATACTGTGCCAGGATTCCCCAAGAACACTGAGCTGAGGGGTAACAAGGGTGTTACAGTGCAAGGGCTGCCTGCCATCTATCCCTGCACTGTAGCACCCTTGTGCCTCCTCTTACTATAGAGGGGCTAGCTGAGTCGGGAAGCAGCTTCAGGCTGGCAGCCTGATCCTCTGGGCCCCCTGCCAGCCAGGGCTATGCCAGCATGATTCAGTGTGCTGCAGTCCTGGGTGCATGTATAAACACTGAGCTCAAGAGCAATAAACTCTGGCATGAACTGTGCTGGAGTTTGTGTCACGTTAATTTTAGATGTAGATGTGACCAGTGTATTGCTGGTCAGACTCTGCTCCTCTGACAGGGAATAGAATAGGCCTGGTGCGAAGCAGCTAGTATTTGCTTCGGATTCGGCTGATTTGGGGGACAGTGATTTGATTTGGAGATTCAGGACAGAGATTTGAGATTCAAAGATTCGGCTGCCACTGAATCGTCCAAAAGTCTGAATCAAACAGGCCCCATCCCCTGCCCGCTCTCCCAGCCCTGCCAGTGGCTGCCCCACCTGGGCCCAGCCTCCCAGCTCTTTAAAA
>NW_017728951.1:52599745-52602768 GCF_001723895.1 Crocodylus porosus
GGGGGTTGTGGGGTGCTCGGGGGGGCTGAGGGAACAGGCAGGGGATGGGGCCTGGTGCGGGTCCCTTCATGGTCCCCTCCTCCAGCACCCCCCTCGCCCCCTACCTACTAGCACAGAGATCTAGCTCCCTGCGGTGGTGAACAGGGACTACCCAAATCTCCGAAGCATCCTGAATCTTTTCCAAATTGATTCAGAGAGCTTCAAATTAATTCAGACCTTGTTATGGTCTCCTCATTCTGTTCAGATTTGGAGATTCGGCTGCCAAAACAGGCTGAATCTCCTATAAATCAAAACGGCACCCGAAGCTTTGCAGAGCCCTAAAACAAAACATTCCTTCTTCACAATCCTTGCATTGTGCAGGAGGGAAACACTGGTTGACCATGAGAGTCATTTTCCCCCCTTGCTGGAACTGGCCCTCTGCATAGGTTCAGTCCATGGAGCATCTTCATCCTACTCACTGCACAGACTGGAGAATCTCTCTGTGCATGGAGGGGGAGGCATTTTCCTACAAATGGACCCATTCCCCTTTCCAGTGATGTAACAATATCTTAGATTAACTGCAGCATTGATATGATAGTGAGCTGGTAGGCAATTTTTACATACACAGAGAATTCCTTCTTGGTTACAACATGCCATTAATAGAACATAATAGGTGACTGAGAGATTCTCTCTCTCCTGCTTAACAAGTTGATAAGAAATGGAACTGATGAAAATTTTTGAGCTGTTACTGCTTAAATTTATTTTTACTAGAATTGCCTTTTTTCAATTAAAAAAAAATTAAAGCTGCAATTTTTTTGAAGAGATGATGCATGTTCTCCCTTAGCATACTGTAGAATGGGACAACTTTGCAGTATACATTGATATGATTCCCAAAATTCTAGTTTCTCTCTATATATCTATAAATGTTCATCAGTATAATAGTAACTCTGTAACTCTGTGATGCATCTTACAGCTTAAAGATTTTCATGTGAAAGATAAAAATCGACTTGGCAATGGAGATGGTCAGTTAGATATTTTCTATTGCTTACGTTTATGATTTTTTTTAACATTATGCCTTTTATACTTTAGTAAGTTAGAGAACTAAATGTACTACAGTGCTTTTCTGTACGATATCTCCATCAGTCTCTTCTCTTATAGCCTACCTTCTTATATCTAATTGCAGTTTTTCCCCACCGCCCATGCCTGTTGTTTGGCTGACAAGAAGTAGAATTAGGCTGTCAGTGCTGTCTCCAAACTTCCCTCCTCCACCTTACTTTATGTACATCTTATGCCAAAATTACTGATTTGTTGAACCTCAAGCTGTTTTATTCAGCACTGAAAAGCTGGATACTTTGCAAATATCATACTAGCACAGAATGATGATGCCTGGATTTCTCATGAGTAAATGTAGTTGGCATCGTTTTAGTTTTACTTATGGTGAAATCATCTAAGCAGCAAAGCAGGGCTGGGTTAACATGTCAGAGCCTATATTGATTTAGGAATGTGGGAACTGGTAAGAAAGAAGTTTGCTTTCCACTTCAAAACTAATACTTAGAAGTGCAGATGCAAGATGTAAGCCTTTGTAATGCTGCACTCCAATCAGCCAATCCCATCAAATTCCAAAATTAAAGCTAAAAGATAAGGAGAGTAGGAATTGAATGTTTCTTGGTGGAGATAGGAGACCCTGCAATTCACTGTCTGGTCTTGGGGGAACTAGAGACATTCACACCTTCAAGCTGAAAGAGAAAAGTTACTTTTTTCATACCCCTTCTGCACCCAAATGGGATTCATATATTTGATGTAGTATAAAAGGTGATGAAATTGGTTAGCATTTATAAGAGGGCAAATAGAGGTCAATCAAGTTAAAACCATGGCACCATTGTGTTCCATTAGTTATCAGCTTTAAAGATCTTTTGAGAGTTGTGGTTTGTGTTCACAGTATTACAGATATATTACTCTTTTCAGCAGTAAAAAAAGAAAGATAGAAACATCATCTGTCCTTCGGAGAGAAATATCAGTTTAATTTCATATTCATTAGTAACTGTTTTACTCTTGAAGGGCTTATGTCTCACTAAATTTTTTGTTTTGTTGTTTTATTTAAGCAGTGGACTTCATTAGCCACAACTCTTAAGGGACTTTTTTTCCTACTGTAATGATGATAAATAATTACCTGCATACTCTTAATTAAGATTTTAAAGTTATTTTATTGAAAGGTCATGCTGTTAAGAGACAAACTAGGGAGCATAAAACCAAAGAATGTTAGATCCCATAATGCAAATGAAACTAATCTGTAGAAAGTTAGGAGAGGGTATTAGTGAATAGCATAATATTGGTCTGATGTAGCAGGTCTCAATTTTTGAGATCAATACAAATTTCACAGAAGTCAGTGGAAAGATTCTCTTGAATTGGGTGCTGGTTGGCAAACTATTATGAGTACCTAATAAAAATCCCACAAGATGGTTCCTGCAAATAAGGATGCCAGAGTATACTACAAGATGAGTTTTGTAGTTTCCATAGTTGCTGCTGTGATTTTTGTGTTACTCTGCCCCATGCATGTAATGTAAGTACTTGACAGGAAGCTTGGTAACTTTTTAAATTCTGCTACTGGTACTTCTTCTATGGAAGGTAGGACCCAATGTGCCATGGTAGCCCCATGTACCAGGAATAAAAATGTGCTTGTAATATAAAAATCAAGCATTTATGTCCCTCCATAAAATGCAGGTTTCAGATTCTGATATTCTTATAACATCTTGTACTCTGACTGGTTCCATTCACTGTTCAGGTCAAAGTCCTATTAGGTCTTTTACAACTGAAACCAAACATAATTATATAATAGCTTTGGCTCTCCTAATCTCCTTTTTTAGAAATACTTTGCATTGCATAGCTTGGTTTATGAGTGTGTGGCTAGGGTTATTTTGGAATATTTTTTCTGAATGCTGTATACGAGTCATGGGGACCTGAAAAGCCAAAATTCAGGAAATACTGCAGCTAGAAATACCTTATACAGATTACTAATTAAGTAAGAGTATATATTTTTGCACACA
>NW_017728951.1:52605794-52612215 GCF_001723895.1 Crocodylus porosus
TGGGGGTGTTTAAGAGGAGTTAGATGAACATCTTGCTGGGGTCATTTGACCCCAGTACTCTTTCCTGCCATGGCAGGGGGTCGGACTAGATAAACTGCTCAGGTCCCTTCCGACCCTAGAAACTATGAAACTATGGTAATTAACATTCAGTTGAATATTACTTAGAGATGGTCTGGAATGGCTTCATCCAAATTTCTTTCAGTTGTTACTGCTATTTGATGGATGGGAGGGCAGAGTTGAATTTGAACTCACAGAGAATATAGTTCTGGTTCAATATTATATCCAAAGCCAGAAGATGTGTATATAAGTAAATCAAATTTGTATGCGACTGAAGGCAGAAGTTGTGATAAAAAGCTGCAGTCATGTTACTTCAGAATGTATAGATCATACAAGATAATAATGAAGAAGTTCCTGCCATGTAGGTTGATATCTTAAGGTAACATCTCGTCTTTCCAGACTCAAATCCTTTTTCGGATGGGAAGCCTGGCTTCAGAATCTGTATCTTAACACTATATTCTGTTGCTTTGGGTAACTTCTAATAATATTTAATAACACTGTATCAAGCAAAGCCTTGTGATGAGAATGCTGTGGGGGAATAAAGCATAGAGTCTGCTATTCTGGAGAAAATAGCACTTTATTGTTGTGTGCTGACAGTAAGGTCAAGACAATTTACAATACTGCATTTCAGATAGCACCATGCTGATTAGTGGCAGGAAGAGAAAAGTCCTCATAACCATTGCATGTTGCAGGGACAGAAATAAACATTAAAAGTAGTACAGAAAGGGGAAAAGGGGGTGAGTGAGCTAGAGCTGTTGAAGCGACACTTCAGACCCCCTTCTGACTTTCCCTTTTCTATTTATTTCAGTTGGGATACTGAAATAAGAGACACAAATAGGCAGTAAGAAGATTAAAGGAGAGAAAATGAGATTAAAAAGAAAAATGAATGATATATTGGGCCCTTTATGTGAAGGGATTCTGAGAAATAATGTAAATGTTTTCATAGCCTGATTGCATGTCCCCAGATCATGAGGATGTCAAAATGATAGATGCTATAGTGAGTAATAATTTTTAGACTGTCTTAGAAAAATGAGCCAGTTTAGGGTTAAAATTGCATTTCTCCTTTCCTCCATTTTTATTCAGTCTGTTCCTTGACCTACTTCTCTAGCTCACTGGGGGGTGGGGAGGAAGTATAATGCTGACAATGAATATCTGGTAACTTAATGTCCTTTTGGCGTTAGATTGCATATATAGCTTTTTTATTCCCATCACACATTGGTTTTCACCCGCAGAGTTTTCTGAATGATAATGAGAAATAATTTGTCCATTAAGATCTTAAAACATGTAATTTAATTCCCATTTTTGCTTTAAGGAATATTGCTGTATTTAGCAATAATACCAGATTAACTATAAATCTACACAGTTAGCATGTGCATCTACACGTGCACATGCTTACTATGCAGTAAACCTTGCTAATCATAAGTAGTAATGGTACAGTAGTATTCATTACCCTCATCTCCCAACTCCAGCTCCATGACTGAAGGGGAGTAGGAGACCCTTATCTCTGGTTGTGGAGCTGGCACTGGGAGAGAAGCGTTTCCCAGTGCCAGTCCCATGGTTGTGGAGCTGTTGCTGGGAGATTAAGATCTCCCAGCCTGAGCCCCATGACTGTGAAACTTCAGCCAGGAGATGAGGGTCTCCCAGTGCCAGCCTTGCACTGCAGACCTGGCATTGGGAGCTCCCTGCTAATGGGGCTGGGGAGCCTGTTCCCCACCCAACTCCATAAGGTGAAGAGCTGAGTTGGGAGCATACTCAGAAGCTTGTTCCCTGCTCAGCTCCATGCTCATGGAGCTCAGCAAGGAACAAGCTCCCCTGCCCTGATCTACCAGTGGGGCAGCTAGCCCACCCAGCTCTTTTTAAGCCCCATGCCTTGTTCACCCAATTGGGGCATGAGGCTGGGATATGTCCTTGCCCCACATGAGGCAGCTTTTTCCTCACCCAGTTCCAGAGTCATGGAGCTGAGCTGAGAACAAGCTTCCCAGCCTGTTTCCCACCCAAATTGGCACTCATGGACTTGAGTGGGGAAACAAGCTCCCTACCTTGCTCCCCAGCCTGTTTCCCCACCATTAGCCATGAGTTCTGTGCTCATTAATCTAAGTGGGGAAAAGGCTCCCCAGCCTCTGCCCTATGTGCAGAGTCAGGGCTGGGAACTGTCTTGGTCAGAGACAGGTCCCAGCCCCATTCCCTGCGATTGAGGCACAGGGCTTGGAAAGAACTGCATGGGTGGGGTAGTTCCCAGCCCCTTGCTAGCTGCCCCACTAGCAGATTGGGGCAGAGGGATGGGATCTGACCCTCCCCTCCAGCTCTTACCAAATCCCTTTCCCCTGATCAGGGAGTCAGGGCCAGAAGCTCCTTGCTGCTGGGGCAGGGGGACACTGTCCCTAGCCCACCAGCAGGCAGTCCCCAGGGGCAGAGTTTAATGTTCCAGCCTGGCTGGCAGATAGCTGTATCCTGGCCCAGTACTCCCAGTCAGACCCTAGGCTGGCACTCAGGGGGAGCCTATACACTCCCCCTGGTGGCAGCAGGGGCCCATTGCAGGACCTCAGGAATCAGAAGCAGTTTGCTGCCATTAGCAGCAAATCTTCTCCTGCTTCCCTGCTTGTGTAGATGCCTGCACAAGTAAACTGATCCTGGATAAAATGCATGTCTCGATGCATACAGGATGTCCTTAGGGCCTGAAACAAGGCAGCAAATTAATGATGGATAGAGTTCATTACAGGAATGATTGTAGACTTTAAGGTTCTCTTTAAATTTGAACATCATTTTCTATATTCTGTCAGCCTTTTCTTTGAATTATAATTCTAATCTATGTTGTGATGATATTAAGGTCTTCAAATGGGTTCTTAATACCTTTTCAAATATATTAAAAGCATCTGTTATATTCTTCAAGTAGTCTTCTGTTTTCAGGTGTACCCATAAATAAGGGGATGAGTAAATAAGGATTGGCTTTTTAGGGGCAAATGATCAAAGTTTATTTGCAAAGTGTTGTAATTGGGGATCCAAGTCACAGTATCCTTAAAGTCGTATATTAAAAGGCAATCCTGCCTAACAGTTCATGGTCAAGAATTAATCGCAGATGCAATAGATGGGAAAGGAAGGACTGAGAGAGAGAGAAGATTGTGGGAGTGTAGGACACAAAAGTAACAGAACCTGGTATGTGGACAGACCTTGGTATAAATTATTCTCTCTGTTTGACTTTAGGGAAGCTATGAATCATTCTGTTACTTTCTGCTGAAACTTTCTCAAATGGCAAGAAGTATTTTACTGTCATTATGGCCGAGACAAGGTTGAAGGAGCAATTTAAAGAAAGACCTATGGCTTTATGAACTTTGACAAGATTTTCTTTGTGTAAGCAGCATGAGAAAGAACATGAACACTTGCTGAACAGGAAGTCTAGCAATTAACTTTACTGAAAACATAAAACTTAAAAACACCTAACCAAAATATTCAGCTAAGACATTTTATAGTTTCTTCACTTTTTGACAGTAATACCAACTTAATGATCTCCAACCTTGAGGCTATAATGAAGCTTTTCTCCAGACTAACTTAACCCATTGGAATGCAACAGAAACTGGAGGTATAGTACAAACTGCTTCTGGGCTTTATACTTCAGTACTACATTTAGTTCCTTGTACCTTCACAGTTGCTGATCTTCCTAAAAATCAAATTTACACCACCAAGAATGCCCCCCAAATCAATCTGAGCAGATAAAAGCTGCTGTCCTTCATTCCTTAAGTAGGAAAAGGCACAGGGAGGGAATGAGGAAAACTAAACAGTTTCTTGATTGGTGATATCATCAGTGGGACTGATTCCATTCACTTTGCTACTTTAAGTCTGGCCTGTACTCACAGATTGCAAGAGTCAGAATGATTATTAAATGATCAAAGCATCCTGGGGTAAAAGAAGGTAGAAGGAGACAGACCCTTGTCCTCCCATTACTGGAACTTGGCTAATACTGTAGGAAAATGAGTTGAAGATGTGCTCTATATGTATCTATAGCTTATTATCTGAGGGATTTTTCATCTTTTGCTTAGCTAAAATAGGAGCATTGTGAAGGGAATAAAAATACTTAAAAAGGTAAACCATGTTGGAATTGCTGAGCCTACCTAAAAAGATAATGACTTGAAAGAGGTATCTAAATCAGCTTGAAAACAAAGGTCCATCTCTGCTTAGTAGGGCTGCACAAAGCTTTGGTAGCTGATTCAGTTTAGAGGAGATTTGGCAGCCGATCTCCAAATCCAAATAGAATCAGGAGACCCATTAAAAAGGTCTGAATCAATTCGAAGAGATTCAGCGCTGATTTGGAGATTCAGCCATAGACTAAGCAGGCAGGAGAGGGGAGGTAAGGGGCATGCGGTGGAGCAGATCAATACTACCACAGCGAGGCAAGGATAGGAGCTGGGACAAGATGCCCAGCTAGGGCAGGGAGACATTGGATTCAGGGAGTGGGGCTCCCACCACTATGTGCCACCGATCCAGGAGCTGCTCTGTTGGTGGCTCTTCCGGTGGTTCTTGTCACCGGTCTGGTAGGGCACAGGAGCAGGCTTGTGCCTCTGGATCTGTGCAGGGTGGGTTGGGCTGGGCTGTGCTCCAGACCGGTGGCAGAAGGTGCTGGAAGCAGGGGTTATGCCTCTCGCCACTCACCCAGCTGGGACACAGAGGGATGGGACAGCACGCAGTGGTGGAAGCTGCTCCAGCCCTCTTGTGCCTTCTGGATAAGTCACAGCTTCACCTTGCCACACCCCGGTGGGGTGAGCAGCAGCAGGGCATGGGGGAAAGCATGTGCACCCAGATCAGGACAGGGATGGTAGAAGGGCCTATGGGGAATTTTAGGGTGTCTGCAGCCCACCCATAGTCCTTGCCCCACTGCACTCTGTGGGGCAGGCAGAGCCAGAACTGCACTCTGGGATGCAGCTGGGACTAGCTGCTTGGAGCGCAGCACAGTGGCAGGTGGCTGGGGCTAGCTTCCCAGAGCACAGCCCAGCCTACCTTACACAGATCCAGGGGCACACACCCACTCCCATGCCCTCCTGAACCAGCAGTGAGAGCCATTGGAGGAGCCACTAGAAGAGCAGTTCCTAGACTGGCAGAACACAGCAGTGCACTGTGGCACCAGCCCTCCTCCCTGAGTCCCACACCCCACCACCCTGACTGGGCAGCTTGCTCCAATCCCTCCCTTGTTGTGGGTGCATTGATCTGCCCTCCCCGCAGTGCCCATTTCCTCCCTGTTCCACCCACCACAACAGACTAAACAGCTGGAGGCAGCTGTGTCCAGCATGTTTGAGGAGTGCTGCCTGTTTAGTCTATAGACAAATCTCCAAACTGGCACCGAATCTCTGGATCTGAATTGAATCACCAAATCAGATCACCATCATTCCGAATCGACCAAATCTGAATCTGAAGCAAGTACTTCCTGCTTCACACAGGCCTAATGCTTAGGTATCTTACAAGGAAAATAGAGTAACTAGCATCCTGAGAGATCACAAGATAAGAGAAGGCCAACTGACTCTCAGAACTAAATGCTCGTTATAGCTAACTTAGCTATCTGAAGGTTGTGCTACTTATTTGGGGAAACTTGAAAATATTATCAAGAGTTTTTAGTATGCGAGTCTTAGTAGATCCATTTTCTTTATATCTGTTGGGTAGGCTGGTAGGTACATCGATTTCTTTGAAAATATTATATGGATCTACAAATACGTGTCTGTTCAGCAGGGTAACTGTAAATATCTGGGTGGGTATATGGCACTATTTACAATAAAAATAAATTTACTAATATTTCACTTATAATAATACATTAAGCATATTGATGTGGAAAAATGGCATCAGGGCAGCCCTACATTTAAAATTTAGTGTCAGTGGTAAAGGGTTGTATAATGTTAATTTTGTTCTTTGAAGAGAAAAATTCCAAAGTTGCATACCCTATTACTTTTAAACTGATGGAATATCAGATTTAAGGCCCATATATCTGCTGCAAGGAACAAGGTAAAAATACACATGTAGCTGTTTGATTTATGCTAGGCATAAAAAATGCCTTACTTTTTCACATACCCTGCTTTTGGATTCCAGGTATATCGGGATGCATACAGTCCACGTGGCCATAACTGCTGTAGTTTCAGTGCCTAAATTCTTCCTTCCCTGAAGGGTTTCTATAAATACAACTGATTTTAATAACAGTTGTAAAGTCATACTGGCCATGTCTGCAGCAGATGCTGCCTGTGCAGTCATTACTGTGCAGTCATTTAGTATTTGACTAAACAAGTACTAAATGACTGTGAATAATCCAAGTTACTGAGCAGAAGCACTGACACCCTTCTTGTGATGTTACTGCACAGTAGCGTTGCATCAATCGTCTTGCCATGCAACA
>NW_017728951.1:52612226-52614139 GCF_001723895.1 Crocodylus porosus
TATTGCACACTTAATAGACTACAGTATAGTGTAAGCATAACTTTTATATGCACTGGGAAACCAAAAAATTCGTGTGACTCGCTTTATTGCAATATTCGCTTTATTGCGGTGGTCTGGAATCGAACCCGCAATATCTCTGAGGTATGCCTGTAGTAGGAATTTCCAAATTTAGGCCCCAATGTAGGCTCCAATTCTAAAATCAGAGCTCTTTGGCTAGAAATGTGTCCCTGTGCAAACCAATTAAAGTTGATGACATTCTGTAACTATCAAAGGTCTAACTGCATTGTAAGATCAAGTCATATTTAACCTAATTTTGGTACTAGGTAAATAAAGCATTTAAAATATGGAGTGTGACCACTGTTTGTGCTTCTTGCAACCAAATGCAGTATTCATTTTGTAACAATCCAGGTTCCAACAATTCCATTTAAAAAAAAATCCCAAACTTTCAACTGAAATGATTTTTTTTAAACTGCTTTGAAGGCTCCAGACATCCATACTAGTCTGGTGTCCTGAAAATCTTTTAATGAACTTTTCTGCCTCATCTGCTACAAGAAGCAAAACAACCGAACAGTTCTGATCCCCTTCAAAAACCATAAACTTGCCAACAAAAGCAACCATCTAATTCCTTATTACTGATATTTATTACCATGTCAATGATCCTCAGTTTCTACCATACTGTTACCCCATGTGTGACAAAGTGCTAGTTTCCTCACCTGCCTCTGGGCACACTGCCTACCTGTCTCTCCTGCCACACCAAGATGGAATGTAATTAGGGTGTTAATTAGGTGGGAGACTGCTCATTCCTTCCCTACACTGCAGCCTAGGCCTTATAGATGGCATCCACCAGTGGTTTACGCTGGGTCTTTCATAAAACATACACAAATGAACAAAATAGAGACCAAGATAATGTGCACATACTGTGGGTGTCAGTACTAAAACAGCACATATTTGCTAAGTTTTAATTACTTATCATTTGTGGCCTAATAGATTAAATGTTTTATATCTGAGGAACGGTTGAAAGTTTTCCAGTGAATGCTGTGGCAATGGAGAACTATAGGACACCTTAATCAATTGCTCATCATTGCTTTTATGATAGGGGGTTTCACATAAATGCTTACAATATGATGTAGTGTTAAATAGTTCTCTCTTTCTGTTGCCCTGTGTAATACAGCAGCTTCACAGGTAAGCTGTGCAGGAGTGATTAATATTTCTAATATTCTAGATTTTTTTCTGATATGTTAGCAATACAAAATATTTAGATCACTGTAACTTCCTGTCCTAAAACTGCTTTTAAGACTATCAAATTCCAATACACCGTGGAATTTGTTTATATATATATATATATATATATATATTTGGCACCGTTCTTAGCTCTGTTAGATTGGGTTATTTTGTTTGTTTGTATATTATTTGTTCTCACCAGCTTTTTGGTGACTAAACTTTGGAAAAAAAAAATCAATCGTTTGCACAGCCCAACTATTTGTACGCCTCCAGGGTTCACAGTTTGACAGTGAACTAGAAAACTCAACGTGGTTTAGGAGCTTATTATTTCTAATGCGTCCATTTAAAAAATATTTGATAAACTTTGGATTATGTTAAGTTCTCTGTAGTAGTCAGCCTTTTTCTCACATACACAGAATTGTTAGAAATTACAGAACAGTTGTTTATTATTTTTCCAGAGTTCTCAGTATTTCCACTTCGAGAGAAAATCAAGCCATGTGCAGGTGCAGCTGGTGAACTCTGAGATGGGTGGCACGGGTGCAGCGTCACATTGTATCATGCAGTTTCAAATCTTATTTTATTTTATTTATTCAATTTTTGTTTGTTTACAAAAACACTGTTATAAAACATAACATGTAATTTTTTACCCTTATCAAAATGAGCTCCCTCTGGTCCCCTGCTGCAACCCCCAC
>NW_017728951.1:52614239-52624461 GCF_001723895.1 Crocodylus porosus
CCACTCCCTCAGCCCCTGGCCAGCTCCCCCCAACCCCCACCTGCAAGCTCCAATTACCTCACAGGCTCCAGAAGGAAATTAAACCTGAGCCAAGCCTTAGGTGACTGACTGTGTCAGGCCCCACCTGTTTCCCCTCTCCCTCCCCCTGGCCCTCTGGGCAGGGTTGGGGGTTTCCTGTGGTTTTCTGGTAACAGCTCTTTCCTTGGACTCGGTGTCAGTCCCCACTGCCCACTTAAACAAGTGGGTATTGTCATCCATTCAAACTGTTCAGGTGTTTCTACTGCTCATGTGCCAATTTTGTGGTAAGAAGATTGCCCCAAGGTGCTTACTGCACATACTCAACTTTTTGTTATGTATGCATAGTGGACAAGCACAATCATTGATTATATTGCTAGCAGACACAGGCAAGAAAAAATTATTATTTTTTCTGTTGACATTGTTAATTCAACTGATGCTGTTTTGGATACTTCCAATTAATGATACTATTATTTTTATATATTTATTTAGCTGACAAAGTTTTTGTGTGTCATTTTTGTTGCCCTGAGGGGTCCGGCCAATGCTCGGGATCTCAACATTGCACTGCTAGACAGGAGGGCGTGGTGTACAATTGCACATGCACACATAAAAATCAATTAAGCACACATATACCCCATACTAGGCATACACACTCACACTAGCAACTCAGATACACACATGTTCAAAATAACAAGTCTAGGTTCATGCATACCTATCACCAGTTTAAGCCCATACATGTTACATGCACCAAATGTAGACAGAATCAGTTACCAACACCTGCACATCCAATACACATACATGGATTAGTAATTCATATACCACATACACAATGATCTCTATATATGTATATATATGTGTATTCACTAATTCATACATATACTACCCACCTACACATCCAATTTAGGAACTCACCTGTGTGTGTGTGTTGTGATATGTATGTATGTATGTGCTTGGTTTACTTGGGATACCTGGGGAAAGGTTAAAGAAAGAAAGTAGAAGTGTAGGGAGTGAAAGTTACTGGGACCGGGATTAGAACTGGTAGACTAGAGGGGCCTGGGCTGAAGAACTGAGGCTTGGGGGTAACTTTAGGTTAATTGATCTTAATTGATTAAAAAACAACACCCAAAGCCTGCAGAAAAGGGGAGCAATGCCAGCACAGAGTCTGGGACTAGAGCCAGAGCTATGGGGGAGCTGATAAGGTAGGTGGGGAGAGGGAAAATCGGACTAAAGGAAAGTGGGTGTTAAAGAGGGGCTCTGGGTGTAGGGAGCCAGAGGATGGCTCCAGGGCAGCTAGAGAAGTTGCAGGGAGCAGCAGTAGGTGCTGGGAGCTGGAGAAAACTGCAGGACAGCCACAAGGAGCTGGCAAGCTGAGGGGTGGCAGGGGTGGGGGCAGGACTACAGAAGGTGCAGGGGAAGCCTGAAAAGAGAGAGAGGACAGCAGAAAATCACAGGAAAAGCAACAGGACAGACTGAAAGGCAGCAGGGGCAGTGGAAAAGCAAGGAGAGGAAGCAGAAAGTCACAGGAAAATGGCAGTAGATGGCATGGAAGGCTAAAAGACAGCAGGCACAGCAGGAAAGCAAGGAGAAGCTGAGAGGGGCAGAAAAAGGGAGATGGAATTGAGAGGAGATCAGGAAACTAGTGCAGGGTGAGCTGGAGTTGAGAGAGAGAGAGAACAAGGCTGGAATTTAAGATGGGGAAGGGACTGGGATTCAGTAAAACACAACCCAACTCAGGGTTGCAAATGACAGTGGTTTTATTGAACAGGGGAAATGGTGACACATTGGTTCTCTTGCACCCACATGCAATGGCAGCAGAGTTTATAGAGAGGCTTGGTGCAGGGGCTGAAGTCCACTGAAGTCCAGAAGAAGAGAGAGAGAGAGCGCCCAAATTGTAGGAGGAGGTGTGCAGGTAATATCTACCTACCCAAGGCTGGAAGTTGATCCTCAAAGGCCAGTCAGGGTCTCCTTCAGCTCGGTGTTATCCAGAGGGGGGTCACCGGCAGGTGACGTGAAGCTGGTCTAGTTCAGATGGAAATGGCGTTCCCACTGGATCTGTCTTCACTACCCCTTTTTATAGGGGCAGAACTTGTGTGACCCTAGTGACAGGAGGCATGCCCAGGCAAGGGACAGCCCCTAGTGTACTGAGCATGTGCACTCCATGCAGAGTTGTGCAGTTTCAGGTTTCTGTAATGGTGGGATACAATGGTAGAGTTGCTCATTCTGCGGGGTCCTTTAAATGCTGGGTTCTTGTCTCTGTTTCTGGGTGAGGTCCATGGTTCCTGGGTGAATCAATGCGAGGTGATGGCCCAGTTGTTACAGGCCATTCAGCAGAGGCCTGCTACCATTGTATTTCAATCATTCCCAATCACTCTCATTCATCCGGGAACCAATTTAGATGGGACCGATACATGAATCGTGCGGTTGCAACACAGGATGCCCAGGTAGAGGACAGAAGATGGAGGCTTGACATACAAAACAGAAACTTGACATGACTTTGGTTCACTTACAAATACAGGCCTAAACCATATAATGTCCATATGAAACAACAAAAATCAATACGAAAATGATAATACAACATACAACAGTAAGAATCAATACAAACCTAATAATACTACAATATAAAACAGTGAATATCCAAAACCAAAAGCTTGCTACCAAAATAAAAATGTTAAAGCTTATCCTAAGTCTGAGGTCGCTTATGCCTGTCTGTAGGGAATAGAGAGGGAGAGAAAGAAAAGCTAGAAATAATTGAGGAAGGGAAGAGAATGCATATCTATTGTCTCTGTGTGTATATATGTATTAAAAAAGAAAAACTGGGGGTTTTGCTACATTTTGAAACTGGTGAGGTGGCTAGTCACCACAGCTGTGGGGGGCTATGCTGTTCCTAGCCCCTCCAACATTGGCATGGCTATTTTTAGCCCCACAACCGGCCCCCCTGGTTTTGACAACTCCCTCTGCAGATGTGCCAACTGTCACCCAAGACTACTAGATCTTCGTCCCTGGAGTTACCTCAGGCTGTCCATGCCACTCCTGACAGCAGGAGAATGTCTGCACATGATATTCCCAGTTTAGTTTTAGAAACAAAGAAAGTTGCCTAAACCTATATCAGGTCTCACAAAGGATTGTTTACACTCTGAAAGTGCTTTTGAATGAAAAATAGGAATTTTCAGAAACAGTTTGCAAAATCTTTTTGCATGTGTGTGTGTATATAAAGCACTTAAGTAGGGTCCTGTAGTAGTCTACCTTTCCTATTTTAGCAGTTGCATAAGGAATTTCCCTTGTAGGACAGTGTCATTTTTAATTACTTGATTGCAAAATGACAGATATTAATATTTATAGTTTTAATATTTTTAGTTTTAATTGCATACTAAAAGTGTGCTTTACTATGAGTACCCTTGAGACCTATTGAAAGCAGAAAAAACAGATAAAAATTGCAGTAAACCCTAAAAATGTCCGTAGTAGGACACAAGACATAGACTATTCCCACAAAGTATGGACTAAATATAAGATTCTGCATGAGTCTTCAAGTAAATGGTCTGTTCTTTTATTCTAAAAGGTTATACCTACTTGAGGAAATTGAGTAGATCTGTGATGTGTTTGAAGCATCTTCTCTTCATACAGTGTTTTGAAAAAAAAAGTTTGAGAATCTGCCAACTAATTCCATAGATATGGGTTAGTATTTTGCACTTATATGGTGTGACCTGAAACTTTTGTAAGAGTTTCCAAATTCTACCAGTCTCTTAATTTTTCTGAAGGTTAGGGTGCTTTTTTTAGCTGAAGATGAAAGGAAATTTATTTTTTGCAAATATTGTTATTGATATGATTATTCATAAATTACCTGCATTATAGTGCAGTAATACTGCTCAGTGTTCAGTATCATGTAAACCTTTTTTATTGTGTCATTCAAAATTGAATACAGAAGCACAATTCATATATTCTTTCCCACTGTTAAAATATTTTGAACTGCCCCACATAATCTGTATATTAAACTAACTAGTATAATTACTAATCCTGATAAATCTGGAGCTTAATCAATTTGCTTGTGATTTATACTTAGTGTTTCCCTACCAAGAACTGTAACCTTGATATGTTGGAGAGGCTTATGTTCTACCAAGGATCTCAAGAGCAATGTTGCCTGGAGTTTTGCACTCGTAGTAAGGTCACCCATGGTGGCAAGGTCTATATGCAGTTTTCCAGACTAATAACAATCCAAAAATAGAAATAAAAGTCCTCCATGGCAGAGCAGAGGAATGAAGAAATAAGGCCGCCATGCAACAGAAACCTCTGGTCATCTAGGTTTTCCTTGATCGGGTTAGGATTTCATTCCTATGAAGTATGGCTTGGCTGCTGATGCACAACAGCTTCCCCACATAAAAAAAGAAGAAAAAGCAGCACAGGCCTCTCCCTTCAGCAGCAAATTTTACAGCAATGGATGAGTGGTGATAGAGGCAGATGATAGTGATTACTGGACCTACACAGAGGCAGTGCTTTATTGTTATACTTGGAACTGAGATGGATGTGCACTTTGGCAGCTGAAATGATGACTGAGCAGGCCTATTTAGGATCTACTCTGCTCACTTTGTATGGGCAGGGGCTAGAAGAGGTGCCTTAAACATAGTCTGTCTCTCTTCACCCAACTGAAAAAACCATGTCCACTTGACCTTATCAAGTAATAAAGTTTGCAACCTAGAATGTCTGCATGCTGATGTAGAACAGCAATGGTGACCAACTGGAGCAAAGGACAGCACGTGTGGCCAGAGAACTTGCATGATTAGATATTAACATTGCTGCACGTAGTGAGACCAGATGTGCAGGGGAAGGGCAACTCATAGAGAAGGGTGGTGGGTACAGCTTTTTTTCTAAAGGAAAAGCAGGCACATGCATAGTGTTAGTTTTGTTATTAAAACCAAGATTGTTACTCAAATGCTAGAATGTCCTGTTGACATCAACGAACATCTCATGACCTTTCATTTTCAACTGGCCAACATACAACATGCAGCAGTCACCTGTGCATGAGCCATGCCTCTTACATGCAGATGATGAAACAAAAGAAAAAATATATTTTAAACTCACCTGGGTTCTGTTGCCTGTCCCCTGAAGAAGATAAAGAAATTCTTCTTGATTTTTTCAATGTTAGTGATAGGGACTCTAAATGATGGAAAGGAACATTTGGGAAGGCAGGGGTGAGGATAGTCCATTCAAGTAGAATTCTCCTGAGCAAGTGTTCAGAACACAATCCCATTATTACAACCTCCTTATTCCATCAAAGCAACAAATGGAAGACATCATGAATGAGTCCCTACTCAAAAACCTGATACCTGATTGAATATGTCATAATGCATGCCTAGGACTGTCATGACATCTATATAACCAGAGCTATGGCACCTGTACAGATCGTAGTTTAATATGTTTTGTCACAACCATTTGTATTGTCCCAAAACTACATAAACAGAAGAAGCAACAAAGTAACAAGTATCCAGTGCTTGAAAAGCCCTGCTAAACACAATTCTCTCCAGCAGTGCCTCAGTGAGAAACTCTCCAACCTGCCTGATGATCTTGACGCCACTGATTCCTTGTACAGCCTCAATAAAGGTATCTGTGAGACATATTAGGAATCTCTATATGTCTCCACAAATAAGTATTAGAGGTAGTTCAATAAAAATAATAGGGAAAGTCAAGTTCCCATTGAAAGAAAAAAAGAGAGCCTTCAAGATTTGGCTGAATGACATCACCTCCAAATAGAGGCAAAACACTTATTTCCCTATTAAAGCTGAGACCCACTGAAAGGAAAAACATTTGAGAGTGAAAATGAAAGTGTTAGGGGGAAAAGAGATGCAAAAGTTTGCTGACAGCCATAACCATGCATAGTTTCATTGGGGCAACCAAAGCTATCTATGGTCTAAGCACACAAGGAACCATTTCTGTAAGATCTAAGAATGGAACAACACTAGACAGCTCTACCATCAGTGCATGGTGGATGGAGCTCTGTTAAGAGCTCCTGCACCAAGATTCCAATGTCACAAAAATACCATCAAAGCAATTCCACAACATCTTGCAGATCCACCAACTTATCATGATGCCTTGCAATCCATTAAACAGATAATGATTTTTTTTAAAATGTGGTCTTGATGAAATACCATCTGAAATTTGTAAGCAAGGTGGACAAAAGTTCTCTCATGAACTACATGGCATCATTATGAAAATCTGGAAACAGGAACAGATTACCAGTAACTTGAAAGATGCCAGAATCATTATCATATTTAAGAAAGGAGATAATATGATTGCAGCAGTCCTTTCCATAGCTGGAAAGATCATTGCCTGCATTCTCATCAGTAGGCTTGCTTTCTTCACTGAGGGGATTCTACCCAAGTTCTAATGTGGCTTTGGACTGCTCAGAGATGCAATAGATATAATCTTTGTTTCTAGATAGCTACAGGAGAAGTGTCACAAACAACATGGAGATCTTTAGTGACCTTCATTGACCTGAATAAGGACTTGGGCTCAATCAACAGAAAAGCCTTATGGCAGATTCTGATGAGATCTGTATACATACCAAAATTTGTTACCATTACCAGATTTAATCACAATGACATGACAGCAGCCAGTCCAAGTTACAGCTTGGTAATGGACCCTTCACTATTAAAAGTGAATTCAAACAAGGATGTGTGATTGTACCAATACCCTTTTGCACCTATAACACAGCTATTTTGCCTCTCATTGCAGACAGACTTACACCTGGAGATAGCATCTCTTACACATGAACTGGTTAGGTTTCAAATATAAAAATGCTTGCACTTCAAACTAATGGCTGGTATGGGAACTCCACACATTTCTATTTCCATACTATAATTTTACCTTACTGTTTCTTTTATATAATGATGCAATTAGATGCAGTAATATAGGCCAAAATGTTTGCAGGAGCTGAGATCTACCTTGCCCAAGAAGGGAAAAGATGGGCCACTCAAAAGCTAGGTACATCTCCTTATTTATTCTTTTAGTGTAAGTTAGAACAGTAATTTCCAGCACCTTGGTCTCATGGTCTGTTCTAGGGTAGAGAGTTATATTCCTGGTAGCTTGTGTTGGTAAAATTACAGCCTAATTGAAGGAAGAACTTTTATAACACAATGGACACATCTACACATGCATTAGCGAGCTTTAGTTAATGCACATTAAATCAAGTACCACCCGTTGTGAAGTACTAGGAAAATGTGCATTAGTCTGTCTTAAAAATCATGCTTTTTTGTTAATGAATATTAAGTGATGCTTAATGCACATTAGCATATTTTAATGCACCATTAACTAAAAAGCATGTTTTAATTGTACCTTAATGCACATTAAAGTATCCAATGAGGCCATAGAGGCAGAGAAATGGAAACATATTTTTATATTATTATTATTATTCTTTTTTTAGAGAAGTAGGATTGACATGGCCACATGCAAGACCTGAAGGGTTACAGTTGAACAAAATCTGATGAATCACATCATTCTAGAGTAATACAGATGAAAATATATTATTTAAAACATATACTTATTTTTATAGTTTACTGAGTGTATATGTACTAATTAAATATATATTTTCTGTTACTATGTAGTATACATTTGAAGAGTCACTGATATGTATGATTACAGAGGTTACTGGTCTGCATCTAAGACATAATATTTTAAAAGCTAAGCATTAGGGCTGTGCGAAGCTTCAGTCCCTGATTCAATTCAGCGGTGATTTGGCC
This sequence comes from Crocodylus porosus, assembly GCF_001723895.1. Taxonomy (NCBI): domain Eukaryota; kingdom Metazoa; phylum Chordata; order Crocodylia; family Crocodylidae; genus Crocodylus; species Crocodylus porosus. The sequence continues at coordinate 52,621,982 of NW_017728951.1, forward strand.
TGATTTGGTGGCTGAATCTCCAAATACAAATAGAATTGGAGGACCCTTTAATCTCGGAATAGAATTGGAACCCTCTGAATCGATTCAAAGATATTTGGAGATTCAGACATAGACACAGCTTTAAATATTTTTTCTACATACCTCTAAGTAGCAAATGGCTCATGAATGCTGTGACCCTGGGGTGCATGAAATGTCCCCCAGAAGTGTGGGGGGCTCCCCAGCAATGCTTCCTGGCAGACTTGGAAGTGGACCAGAAGCACTTCTGGTCCATTTCTGGGTCTTCTGGGGAGCATGCAGGGGTCCCCCCTGGTTTGGTGACTGGTGCCTTCTGGGTCTGGAGGGGGCACTTGGGGTCCCCCTGTGGCCAATCGCCAAGCCAAGGGGACACGGTGGGGAGGGGCCTCACATGATCCCTGGTGGATCCCAGAGTGGACCAGAAGTACTTCTGATCCACTTCCAGGTTCACCACCGAGCATGTTGGGGTTCCCCCCACACTCCTGTGGGATGCTCCAACTGACCCAGCATTGCAGCATTCACAAGTTGTACCGGTACCTTGAGGTATGTAGAAAAAACATGTAAAGTTGTGTGTCTGTCTGAATTGCTGATTTTCCAAATCAGCATTTGAATCTTCAAATATGGATTTGGCTGAATTGAATCAGGAGCAGTTATCCGAATCAGCAAATCAAATCACTGTCCCTGATTTGGGTCAAATCCGAATCTGAATTGAATAGGACCCACTTCACACACCCCCTACTAAGGATCACTTACCATTAAGCGAGTCAGTAGTGGACTCAGATTCATATGGCACATAAAAAAGCTTTTTCTAGTCTGGAACAAGTACTATCAGGGATATTATGTCAGCTGTAAAAGCCAGAATTTGTAATCATTTCAAAGATAAAAATAAGTTTCATGACTTATCTGAATTTAACAGGGTCTAGTGCTATGAAATGAAAATATGCACGTTGTGAGTGACCGCATGACTAAGGAATGTGTGTTGAAATCTGTAACTTCCATGAATCAATTGCTGTGTAATGCAGTGTGCCTTTCTAGGTGTGCAAAATGCTATTTATATTGTCATCAGTAGGCAGTGATATCTAGACATGTTTTAGGAAGTTAATTCCAAGGAAGATAATTGAATAAAATAAAACACATATTAACTGTTTTCTAACAAAAGTTTAAATTTGTAGAATTCCATGTTTGGCTTTTATCAATTCTTTATCGTCAGGCCTCAGTGGAAATTTTGTTTTGTTTAAGTTAATAGGGACATTTTTCACTGTTGATTTCTACTGCAGAATGTATTGCTGAGGATGGTCTATAAAAAATGGTCTGTTTCATGGCATTTCTCCTGCCTGTGTTCCTTGCATAAAAAAATTTTATCCTTGAAATATGATTTCCTTAGAACAACTAACTTAAATACATGGACCTTGCCATCAATAAAATAAAATGAAATCCTATGAAATGATTAGTGAATACTAAAAATGGATAACAACAAATTAAAGGAAACGTGAACTCAGATAAATACTGAATTAATGTTGAATGATGATCTACAGTAGGAGTCAAGTACATTGTTGACTGCCACTGTCCTTCCACCTTCCCACACTGCCCCAGGGGTATATCAGCCTTTTTCTGGGTGGTCCTAGGTGGTGGGAAGGTGGCAGGGACAATGCATGGGGCACTGGAAGCCTGCCAAGTCTGAACTTTCCCAAGCACACCAGGGCTTCCAGTGCCCCATGCACCACTGGATCAGGCTGAGTGGGGGGAGGAGGGTGCAAAAGCCTCCATGGCTCACCAAAAGCATCCAGGGATGTCTCCTACCTAAAAGGGAAGCACACACCCAATGGAAGGGAGTGGCCATCACCAGGGAGGATTATACTGCAGTTGCTTGGGGATGCAGGGGGGCAGTCAGGAAGGCCAAGGCAGAGATGGAACTGGGACTAGCTTCGCGGATCAGGGACAGCAAGAAGTGCTTTTTTTAAATACATAGGGGGCAAAAAGAAGGTTCCGGGTAACATAGGGCCCCTGCAGGACATGCTAGGAAATTTGGTCATCACACCAGATGACAAAGCTAACATATTTAACGATTCCTTTGCCTCCATTTTCCTGAGAAGGGACCGGTACAGCCACCCCCCCTCTGAGCCCCCCTTAGACCCCAGGGGAGGCACATCTAGGCCAAGGGTTAGTGAGGAACTAGTCAGGGAACTTCTGGAGGGACTGTATTCAAATCAGCTGGTCCGAATGATCTCCACCCTAGAATACTGAGGAAATTAGCTGAGGTCATTGTGGGACCACTGGCACAGCTGTATGAGCACTCGTGGTGCTCTGGTGTGGTGCCACAGGACTGGAAGAGGGCCAGTGTGGTTCCCATCTTCAAAAAGGGGAGGAAGGAGAACCCGGGGAACTATAGGCCAGTTAGTCTTACCTCAATCCTGGGCAAGCTTTTTGAGAGCATTATTCTTGCACATGTCCATGAGGGGCCAGCA
>NW_017728951.1:52624561-52664389 GCF_001723895.1 Crocodylus porosus
ACGGCTAGGATCTGGAACCAACTTCCAAGAGAAGTGGTGCTGGCTCCTACCCTGGGGGTCTTTAAGAGGAGGTTAGATGAACACCTTGCTAGGGTCGTTTGACCCCGGTACTCTTTCCTGCCATGGCAGGGGGTCGGACTAGATGATCTGCACAGGTCCCTTCCGACCCTACAAACTATGACTGCTGTTTGTGACCTGGGACAGGACTCGCCCACCAGCACCATGCCCAGGCAACCCCAGGGGTTGCTGCCACCACAGGGGGAAGCACTGGACCCACCTGCAGCTTCAGCTGTGGTGGCAGCTTACATGGGCAGGCTCTGCTGAGCTGGGGGGGGAAATGGTGAGGGGCCCCCTTTTTTTTTCTTTCCTTTTTCTGGCAGAGCCTGCCTGCCTCTTGTGCAAGCAGGGGGCAAGCTGCTAGTGTGCTCTGAGCTGCGGGGAGTCATCATCCTTCCCCCTGTGGCAGCGCGGGTTGGGGTTCACTGCCACTGGAGATGCACCTCAGCCGTGGGAGATGCAGGCAGGCTTAGGGAGGGGAAAAAAAGGATCAGGCTCCTTGCCACTTTTTTTCAGTGGAGCATGCCTGTGCAAGCTGCCACCAGATTGTGCAGCCCCAGAGCCATGGGATAAACCAGTCCTTCCCTTCATGGTGGCAGCAACCCCTGGCACTGCCCGGGCTGGGTGCTAATGAGCAGGTATCACCTGTGGGGTGCCACTGCTATGGAGGAAAGGACCAGGGCCCCTGCAGGTCAGGGCCCCTGCAGCTCTTAAGCCATGGGAGAGGTGGGCAGGCTTGGGAGGGGGTGGGGGGCATGGAACAAAAAGGATCAGGCTCCTCTCTGCTTTTTTTTTACTTTTCTTTTTCTGGTGGAGCCTGCCTCCATCTTGGGGCTGAGCTGCCAGCAGGCTGTCAGTGTTCCAAAACAGTAATGCAAGTCCCTAAATCAAAACAAATGGTTTTTAATCAACACAATTAAAAGCCCATCAATTAAAAACCCACCATTTCAGTTTAGGGAGAACCAAATCCCCATCATGTGTACAAGTGGCCTACAGTGCAAATCTACTTTGCCATCGGGCTCTTTTGCAGAGCAGCTGAAGTTGTATGTGGTTGTATAATCATGCATTCTTTCTATGCCCTATTTTAATTAACATGTTAATTATAATTACCAAATGGTCTAATATATGAATTGAAAATAGATTGTTCTGCTGATCAGCTGCTTCTTATTGTTAGTCATATAGGTGGTCTAACATTTATATTTTAAAAGGAACTAGTTCATAGTTTTTAGTTCATAGTCTTTATGTAAATTTTACATAAAGCCTTTCACATAAATTTTACAACTGGAGACTTTAGTGGGTGTTCTTTAGGTCAGTGTGAAGATAAAAACCTAAATTGTTCTCATCTGACCTGGGGTCTAGTCTGTCTGAAATCATAAACTAGCCTGATTTCAAACCGACACAGCTTACCTCTGTAAGTAGCACAGCTGTTTTTGAAAGGTGGATCACTTTATGGTAGAAATCAATGGTTACCCTATTTGTGTTTGACAAAAATAAAAAATTCAGCATTAGAATAGGATTCATGAGTAAGTCTTCCAGAAACAACCAATAGTCCAGGAAGGAAGATTTTGTCAAAGATTTGTTTAGAAATCCTCTTGAAAATCAAAGTTGAGTAAATTAAATACTGATGCTGGGCCACCTTTTTGAATATGTTTTGACTGTGAGGGGTGGAGATATTTTAGGTGTAGTAGCAGAACCTGTGTATCCTCAAACATTTGTATTGGTGTCTTCATATGTCTATATAAACTTGTTCTTAGAACAATGCACATAGGAATTTATTCTAGCTATAACAGGCAGGCCAAAGTTATACCTGACTAAATAGCTGTAGCAATGAACATTTTTTGAGCAGGACCAATGGAGAAGGGAAATATGAAGGGATTGCAAAGCTTGTGGGATTTCTGTTTTAGTTAGTTTGGTTTGGTTCCTGTCTGCCTTTTGCAGTGGTGTAGCATAAAACTCAGACTATAGTCACATTTCTTAAGAGATCACGCTAGAAAACATTTTCAATAGCTACGTGTACTAAAGTAAAACTGGAGGCTAAGAATTTCTATAAGGATGTGATCAGACAAGAAATAAAATTAAATTTAAAAAGAGAGAGGGGGAATTCGCTCAAGGTCTTATTCACTTTCTGCAGCCTCTTTGTCCTCATCCATGTTTCAGATAAAATTACCTGTTCCCTTAAAATTTGGTCATTATGGCTAGGGACAGAACTGCACATAAACTGGTATAAAAGTGATCAAAAACCAGTTCAGATCTATAACACAACAGAAGTTCAGTGCACATAAATCACCAATTTAAGATAAGCCTGGATGGATGTAGTATCAGACTGAACTGATTTAGGTTAAATCAGTTTATTAAACTTCTGTCCCACATCCCCTCCAGATTCAAGTTAACTCACAGTCCCCCAGGATCCCAGGATGCTTTGGACCTCCCTCAAACATCTCCCCTCACAGGATTGGTGGGCTAAACTTGGCCCAAGCTGCCTGCTCCAGCTTATCAGGGAGGCATGTTTTACACCCTCTCCTCCCTCGATCTCCAGCTTCTGGCCTTGGCCACTTCAGGCATATGGCTGCATTTCTGTAATCAAAAGTGAATGTCTGTTCACTTGTTATTGGTTCAATCTACAGTTTAGACTAAACTGTGAAGATTGAATCAATTCAGCCTTGGGCTTTTTAACTGTCTGTACGTAGCCTAAGTATTTCCAAAGCAGCTGGAAGATTTCAACCCTGAAGTTATTTTCAAGAGAAACATTTCAATACTTCTTTTTTAGCTGAGACTCCTGAACTGGCTCCTGTCACCATTTCTTCAATACTCTTGCTTAGAGGTAGAAGTTTTACAGGAAGGTCCGTGGGTAAAATTCACAAATATCATAAGGCCTTGTCTAATTGAGTAGTGGTGTTGTTTCCACTACATCAAACCCTTCATGTTTTGATACAGTTTAGTGCACCAGTAAACTTCTTTTTCTGGTATTTTACAACAGGTATTTGAACAAAATAAGTTATGCCAGGAGAACTATGGGTTAAACTTTTGCCAATATAAAAATGCTACAAAAAACCTCAAAAACTAAATAAAGGGCCTTGTCTCATGTTCACTTGCAACAGTTACAAATCATTGGAATGTTGTAGTGACTAATCTAAGGGCTTTGTTACAGATTGTATTTTAAGCTTCTCAAATATTGATCAGAATTCATGCTAGCTTGAGTTTACAGTAGTTGCTTGTTCAGGCTAAAAACCTTCTCTGACTGTCCCTGTCCAGCACAACTTGCCCCTAGAAGTCTGGCAAAAAAGGGTCTGACTAGGAGCCACAAGAGGGCTGATGAGCCAGGACAAGCTTTTATCTGTGCTGTAGGTGGTGGTGTGATGAATAGATGGGTTGGTGAGGGCCAGAGCATGAGGCTTGAAGGGGTCGAGTTTAATGATGGGATCCTGGTTAATGACATCGGAGTGGTGGCAGTGGGTAGAAATGGCAGCTGCGGGCTGGGTGGTAAAATTAAGTCAGCCACCCAATGAAGGTACTAAAGGGTAAAATAAAAAGAAGTATACAAAAAAAAAAAGTCAGAAAGAAATAAAGAGTAAGAATATTAAAGAAAATCTCATGTTTTAATAGATTGGGATTTGGTAGCTGCAGCTCACAGGGACACTGCCCCTCCCCAGGTGAGAAGCATCAGCTCACAGGAACCCTGATCTGCCCTCCCTTACCCTCTCCTTTCCTCACCATTCACCCCCTCAGTCCTCATCCCAGACTGCTCTGTGTCCTTGTGAGCTGCCCAGTCAGGTCACATCCCTAGGGGCAGTAAGGGACTTGGCTTGGTGCCAGTACAACCACCTGAGCAGTAAAGTTCAGGGGGTAAATATTTTGTCCCCCCAGAACAGGATGGTAAGGGAGGAGTCACTGCAACCTGGGATGCTGGAGGACGGAAAATAGGGCAGCTCATCTGTGGGGAGGGGCCACACATTGTGGAATACAAGCTGGGTAACATGGATCAGAAAGAATCTGCCTTGGAGTCGTGTAACTTTAAGACACCTAAAGGGTGATTAAAACTAGTTTACACATCTTCATGTATGGACAATCAGAGGTTAAGAGCTCCCAAAGCCACCTAAAATTAATGTGCAACAAACCCTTAAATTAATATGTGTTAGGAGATAGCTCTCACCTGACTGATAACTATTTTGCAATACCTTGAAGGATGCATCCTTTGATAGTGTCTTGTATTTTTGTTTTTCCTTCCTGTCTCTGGGGATTCTTCAGTTACTTTGTTTTGTCTCCTGTGACCTCCATAACAAAAGCATTTGAACAATTTTTCCTGGTGAGGAGGACCCTAATACCTGTGTTCTGTTTTTAAAATCCATATTAGATAGAGATGCTGCTTTAGATGAGCAGTTTACTTTCCCTCTTTCATTGTTCCACTCTCATACATAGTGTATTGCACATTATAAACATTATAGTTGCTTACTATTTAAATGCTGTTTTCCATTTAGAAGGCCAGCTGGACTTTGTCCTTATCTGACAACAAAGTTGTTACTTATTTGGTTTTCAGGCTTTAAGTGTCAAGATGAATCGACCCCTCTATTTTGCCTTTTTAAAAATACCTTTATAGTGTCCTAATCTGTCATCTTAAATTTTAATGGTGTACTTGCCACTGAATAAGATCCTTTTGCAATAAACCTTTACTTATATTTCTTCTGTTACATTTCCAGATATTTATCATGCTTGGGGGGGGGAAGAAAGCCAGTGGATACTAGTCTGTTTTGTGATAAAATCAAGGAGAAAGTAGAGACTGAGTTTATTCATGCTTGCTTCAGTTTGCATGTTATTCACAATCAGCAAACTTTAGTACATTGTCACTATGCCTGACACAAAAAGGGCATAGAAAATGCAATTGTGATTCATTCATTTTATGATTTGTTTCATCATGCCCATTACACTTAGAGAACCTGATCCAGCTCCCTTTAAATTCAATTAGAATTCTATCATGCTCCAAGATGGGAAACCTAAGGTCATGTAAGAAAAGAAGTCTTGACTCCCCTGAAGCCAGTAGTAAAACATCCAGACTTTTGTTCATGGGCTGTGATTATTTTTTTCTCCCCAAGAACTTAAGAGACTTATTTCACTTAGACTTTTGTGAAAGTTCTAGATGTTGTTGATTACTCGAGCTGGACTGTAGGATTTTGAGTCATAAAAAGGTAGTGGTCACCATTCATTTTATTCTTGGCAGCCAAAGCCCACTTTTGTGATTTCACCCCAAATTGTTTAAGAGTAGTAAATAAAACCCCAGATCCTGGAGTCAAATAATATTCTTGAGAATCCCAAATTACTTCTTTAAAGTTTGTAGTCCTCAAGATTATAAAGAAAAGTTCATCAATGGGCATTTGAACATGTGACAAAAAGTAACAAAAAGAAATCATCATTCGTCTATTACAATGGTGCCACAATGTGCCTGTGCACAATTTCTTTTTCATGTTGAAATGTATTTGTGTGTCGTAACTTAGACCACCGCCGATGTATTTCAGTTTAATAAATTGTCCCATTGTGGATATAAAGATGTACATATCTGGCAGCTGGAGAAGGTGGTGGGGATGGTGCATGGGGTGCTGGAAGCCCGGGTGGGATCTCAGAAGTTGGCCCTTGGTGGGCTTCCAAGGCCCCATGCACCATCCCTGCCACCTTTCCCAGCCACCACCAAACCTAGCTGCCCTCCTGCCACCTTCCCGCACTGCCCCAGGAGCAAGCTAACCCATTCCTGGTCAGTCCCCGGCAGCAGAAAGGGGGCAGGGACAGCGCACAGAGCACTCAAAGCTTGCCAAGCCTGAGCTTGAACAGATGTTACAGACACAAATACATTGTGATGGTTTTGTCTTTGGGAGTAGCTTGTTGTTTTAGTCATGGCTTCCAAATCAGTTTCATGAGATTCAGCTCTGACTCATACTTGAATGCTTGAGATCAGCAATGTTGTATTTATAGTTATTTTTCCTGTAGGCAGCTGTCCTCCTTATTTTGTAACATTTGCATGTGACTGAAAGAGAAACTGAAAAGAAAATAGGTTCTACCATTATGCAATTCCTGTTGCTAATGAATACATAACAATAAAACTAGAAATGAACATTGATTTTCACAGGGAGGTTATAGTAGTCATTGATCAGATGTTAAATAACATTCTGGAGTAATCAAATGATGGGTCTGTCTACATTACAAGAAAAAAAGTTTGTTAGGATTAAAATGCTAGAAAGCTTTACTGAAGGTTAATTCAACTTTTACTGCTACTGAACTTTTCAAATGTGAAATTCTCTATAGAGAAAAATGAGATGCCAGTAATATAGCCATATTTAGAATTATTTGTTCTATACTCAATGTCTGTCAGTTAGTTGGATTGGTAAAGCCAATGTCATTGAATCTGATGATTTTGAAGTTCTGTAAAGCAAGTTCTGAACTGGCACCTTATGTTTTGATGGTAATCTCATGCCATTTTTCCATCCCTATGTTTTTTCCACAGACACCACAACATATTCCACTGAGCGATCTGAGCACTTTAAGCCATGCAAAGACAAGGATCTTGCATACTGTCTCAATGATGGAGAATGCTTTGTGATTGAAACTTTAACAGGATCACACAAACACTGCCGGTAAGTCATTGCACTGTGTACCAGATCCACAAAGGGACTTGTGCACTGTAGCACTCGGTGTTGTAGACCCTGATTTTTCCATGCCTGCCTAACAAGATTAGAATTCAGAACCTGAACTGTATTCCCATATGATGTGTAGCAAAAGTTAAATGTCTAAGTGGGATTTGCAACAGCTGACATGTAAATACGGGGATGTTTAAGATCACTCTTCAGAAATGCTGAAAAGAAAGTTGTATCTGAAATCTGACTATTCTTCCAGACTTAGGTGCCTGTCCTCAACCCTATGTGATAGTGAGGTTCATAATCTAACAATCTTCCTGGCCTCTGATTCCTGTTAATGATAGTGTTTCTGGATTCTTTCCTGTGACATTTTAGTGCAAAATGTCTAATAGTTCCTGAAGTAGGGACCAGAGTCCAGGACTTCTCCCTCACTTACTCACCCTCCCCCCTCCCCCCAGTAAGCTAAGCAAGTGCTCTCATCCCTGAGTTGAGTCGCATTCCCTTGGCTTGCTCACTCTCTCTTTGTCCCCAGTGAATATTGCATTTAGCAATGCACAATTGGCAATGCTTCAGCAGGTAGGATGTAAAGTTCCCCCACACAACCTTGTCTGTATGTTGGTGTGTAGGGCACTCTAGTGGGAGGGGAAAGATGTGCATTTAAACCTCCAAAAGCAGAAGAGCTTAGATCTCAAGTTACCCACTTCTGGACGACTGCTGTAATTACTCAACTATTCTGCAAAAAAGGTACATTTCTTCTCCTCCTCCAGCTCCATCTTTTTGTATGAAAGTTACCAGGCTGTTGTGCTTTGGAGTGAAATCAGTGCTGCCAGTGACTACCTAGACTGCAGACTTTCCATACCTTGCAGTGGTACCCTCACAGATGCCACGGTACACCTTCCACCAAACGCAGCTTAGACATGTCTGAGCTTCATAGCATTGCTGAGTAACAGTACCAGCTAGCCCACACACTTTTTCTACACTATTTCTGGTTGAAGGAAGAGGAAGTAGCATGCACATAAGTGTTAGAGGGTGTTGCTCAGACCTAGAAGCCTCTTACGTAACAGGTACATAAATACTGTTGTGGGTTTTGTGCATGTTGGGGCCTAGGATTTAACAAAAAAAAAAGGTAAAATAATGGTAATATCCAAGGATACAACAGTAATAAATATAAACCTATTTACATACATAAATTAGAAGACAGTACAGTAAATTATCTTGGAATTTTCCCTCCGTTCTGTTTGTTGTTTCTTATTTATGGCATTTCATATTTAAAAATTAATGCTTTGGTTGCTTGCATGGGTAAGTTTAAACTTTAATTTTCTAATGATTTTTCTAATTTATAGCCAAATGTTGAGGGTTATATATTCAGATTTTGCTCGTTGATGCTAACATTCCTTTTATTTTTACATGTTTTAAAATATGTATTATTTTTTGGAAAGTTATAATTGGTGGTCAGGAATAGCACTTTGATAAAAATACACCCTATACAGTGAGGAAACATAAAGCTATCCTTGGTTCCAACCAACAGACATTTATTACACCTACATGTTACAGAGCGGGGGAAAATGACTGTGGATCTATCAGGAAGCAAATGTGTGTTTTTACATTATTTTATTTGTTTGTTGTTTGTTTCTGTGGAACAATTTGCTTGAAAAAATAAGCTATTTTAAGTTTGAAATTGAGTGTGCTAAATATAGGCACACATGCCTATACCACTTGAAAATTAATGTTTAGATATACTGCCCAATAAAAGCAGTGGTGAGGAAAACAAATCCTTTATTTATTCTTTGCCTCATAATTTAAACAAATGAAAAAATATCCCAGAAAAATATTTTAACTATTCTAATAACATGTTCAGATAGAAACAATCTAAAACAGTTCCATGTTAAAAGACCATATAAACACAACTTGACCTTAATTTTCAATTGGTATAGGCATGTGTGCCAAATTATATATGCAGTATGTATAAATATGCATATAATGGCAAATTAGACATTATTTGCTATATTATGGCACTGTGTACATGTACACAGTTATTATGCAGTTAACTGAGACTAGCAACACATTCAAAGTACCTATCACACTATAGAAAGATTCAACCCTCTATAAACTTAGATCTCAAAAATGTGTAGTAACTTTATGGCTGGTTGCTATCTAGCTTCAATTTGCATGTGTAGCAGGGGCTTCCCCTGTGGCTAAGAGCCCTGTCAGTTGTTGGGGCTCCCAGATATGGGGGGGCACTGTATGCAGATGGAACTGGGAGTCCCACAGTGGAAAGGACTCTCCATCCCAGCAGCTCCAGGAAGCTGCAAACTCTGGTCCTGGCAACCGTGGGGCACTGCTGTGATATCCCAGTCCTGGGAGTCTGTGTGCAGGGCATGCTACATCTGTGAGATGGAAGCTACTTTGATCTCCCAGCCATGGGGATCTCCCACACACCTCCATGGTTAGGAGACTGCAGCTGCTGTGATCCCCCATCTACAGGAGTTTACTATGGACCCATGGGACTGGGAGATACCAGTGGAGTGCTGCCATGACAGAAGTTGCAGAAGTCATGCTCTTCTAGCCCGAGGGTCATGGGACATCCTGTGGCTGAGAGATCATAGCAGGAGTCATCTCCCATCTGGGGAGACTCCGAGCTGCAGAAGCTTGTTTTCTGCTAGTTCAGGGAGACCCAGCAATAAGGCACAATGGGATCTAATACATGATCCCACAATCATGCCTCCTTCCATGCACGTATGGCATGGCAAAAGATGCAACGGTTTGGATATCACCTTAGATCACGTTGCACATTTATCTGCATGTGTAGAGGATCCATATGAAAGAAAAATATCAGATTAAATATTTCAAAAGCAACTAGTTTCCTGAAAATGACTAAGGTACTTTAGTCCCACTGAAATTTCTTCAAGAAACAAAAGTCAAGGTAAAATTTATTATCCCTCTTTTTTGGATGACCATGCTTTGAAAGCTAGGCCATGTGGCTTTAGAAGTTGATGCACAAGTAAAATTATCATCAGAAAAATGTCCCAACAAGCTCTTTATGTTTAGTGTTACACTAGTAATTTGTTTTTCCTTTCAATTGTACGTGCTTCAGTGATTATTTGTTTCTCCCCTTTATTTACTCTTCTCATATGGCATGCTTATTAAATTAATTATTCTGAATCATTAACCATGGAAAAGGATGACATTTCTTCTCTAAATCTATCATAAAACTTTATAGTTTTCTGAAAGTGTTTTATTGAAGCAAGTAAGTGAGTTGCACTTTTTATTTAGAAGATTTCAAAGCTACACAATAGGAAATCACATCTTTAAAATATTTAGTCCTTTTTTCTTGTTGGTGGAGGCAGGTTACACAAAACCAGTAGAAAATAAGTAGAAGTTAATATAACCATTCTTAGGTAGGTCTGTAAATCAGGAGATGTTTGGCAAAGACTATATTAGTAAACTTTATGAATTAGCTTGAATAAGCACCATTCGGAATAAATATTGATGGTGAAGTGCCTTTTCTTTGTCTCATTTCTAAGATTAAAAAAAAAAATTCTAACATGCCTTCCCCAATTCTTCCATGTTTATTTACTGTAGCAATTATGCCATTTAAAGAGCAGTTCCAAGTGAAACAGAATGTTTCAGCCTTCCTGATACTAATTCTATTAGCAGCCATCACTATTTTCTGTAGTTTTCTGAGAAGGTACAATGATCTCAGTGGTTTTATCTTTCCAGCCATGCCTTTTCCATCCCCATAACTTTAGAGAAGGAGAATTTGAAGTGATTAGTTCTTCAAAGGAGTCATCAGCCCTTCCTTCTCTTTAATTCTTCTGCTACATTATTTCTTCTATACAGGGAGAGATGTTGGGGGGGGGGTGCAGGAGCTATAGTTTAACCTCCTTTCAGCTCTGTGGTGCATGGGCAGTGAGCTCTGAGCTCATTGGCTTCTTAGCCCAGTTTACTTTGGCATGGCTTAAGTATCCAGAAGGTCACCCCACACCTTCTTGCTAGCTGATAAATTTGGGGGTAGAAAAAGGGGCAGGGGGAAAGAGGGGAGTTGTGGCAGTCTTCACTTCTCACATTCTGGGGCCACCCTAAAGTGGCAGTTGTGGTAGGAGCTTCACTTATAAGCCAGTGAGTTCAGAGATCTCACTGCGTATGTACTACATAGCCATGAGTATAACCACACCTCCATGTTTCCTGCTCCTGGATCTGCTTATGCTTCTACACGAAAAGTTTTATGTCACACATTACTGACTTAAGACTATCCTATGTGATGGTTCAATAACAACTAAATTAAAAGATGCTGATTTTGATGAAGAACCATTTATTTATATGTTTGCATATCCTAAAATTCTGTAGAAGAAGGATAAATCTTCATTAAAATGTGAAAGATGAATAAAAAAACCACTCAAAAATTCATCACACTCTCTCAAATTCTTCAGGATTAAAATAAGGTCAATGGATGCCTCTATATATAATATATGTGGAACATCTGTTACTGTAATGTGTATTGAGACACTGAGATGTGTCATGAATCACTTGTGATTTGTTTTAATTAAATGTACCATAAGATAATTTTTTACTTCTTGTCTGACGGAGGAATAATTATGTTTCCCTCTAAATTCGGAATCTGGGAATTAGGATGTAAGCCATTCTAGTATACTTTGTTCCTCCTTTCCCAGTACTCATATTACCATTTCCTCCATTTCCAGCATGGGACCCAGAATTCTACCCCTTCCCACTCTCTCATCATAACACTGCTCTGAAACTGTGGCAAATACTAACCCATACTTCCCTGGCTATTCTGTTATTGGTAGCACTAGTATAACTGCTTGGTGCAATAAAGCAGTTTTAGTAGCATTCACAAGGGTAATGTTTCTCCCATTGATAGAATTTCTCGACCTTATCTTTGTGATATTTTGAAAATCTAGGAGGAAAGATATTTCATTTTTAAAAGCAAATGTTATGGTTATTATTAGAGTTTTAATTCTATGTCTGCTTTCTGAACAGAACTCCTATTTTCTTCAATAGGAGTTTGATGTGCAGAATAGTTACAGGTGGCGGTCCTGAATATAGGACTTGATTTGCTCAGGTCTAAGTCATGTTAATTGATTAAAAATTTTACCTATTGTTGAGAATTTTTGGAGGGCGCATTTATGTGTACATTGGAAGCAAATGTTAATAACTTTGCCAGCTACTATACAAGATTTGGGGTATGTGTACAGCTAAGGTTTCCTCTAGCATGAGGAATGTTGGAGGACCTCAAAACTCATGCTACACCACTCATGGTGTCCTATTGCCTATGGGGTTAGGTTATATGGTTAAGATTTTGTGCATTTCGGTAAAATCTGGTGAAACAACTCCTTCAACTTGGAAAATTTCAAGCAGCCTTGAGGCTAATATATAGTGTTCCAGAGACAGATTTGAGCTCCAGGAATTGGGATGGGGAGATAGAAGAAAGCCACAACTATCCTATGTGCATGGAAAAGAAGACCAGGGATTCAGCAAAATGTTTTGTGTACCATACCAGTAATCAAAGCATGAGCTCAGACTACAAATCCTGACCCCAAATCTGATACTGAATTTCACTCCAACATTAAACTTATTTGCTCTCTGTTTTGACTATGTTATTCTACTAAAATGAGTTAGCTTATGCTTTAACAGGAGAGAAAAGTATTAGAAAATGAGTTATTAGTTCATTAAATGCTTCGTTGAATTTTTAATTTCTGTCAGTACTTGTATACATATTTCCTATTCAGGAAGGAAAACATTCTGGTTTCTCATGAATTCTTATAGTCATTAAGCAAACATACTTTGTGCTGCTTATGTCTTCTGTTTTAAAGTGTAAGATGGGGCCAGTTTCTAAGTGAACTTAGGTGTTTGTATTTGATTCTCTTTCATCTTGCTTGATGAAATTTCTACACATGCAATTAATGCACAGCAATAAACTCTGGGGCAGTTTGAGCTCCATAGTTTATTACTCCTGGGAGTAGCATTTACACTTGTGCTGAGAATTGCAGCAATCTGAGCCAGAGTGGAGCAAGCCTAGGCTGGCAGGATGCAAGGGGAATCAGTCCCAGGCTTCAGGTGGTGGCAGTGTGTGGCAGAACGGCTGGCCAGGGCATGAGGGTGCCACAACTAAGGCGTCAAGTGGCTAGGTGTCAAGCAGGAGTCTGACCCCCTGCTGCTTGGAGTGACTGGGCATAAATTGTGCCTGTGGTCAGTGGCTACATATGCATTTCAGCATAGTAAATAACTTCACCATAAGATAGTATTGTTAGGGACAGTACTATCTTACAGCAGAATTAATAGTTTACTGCTCCCTAATGCCTGTGTACATGTGGATGGTGACGCTTTTCTGCACAGCTAATTAGCCTACTTGCAGAAGCTCATGTGTAGATGCACCCCTTGAGTTCCTGAAAAACTGTTAATGCATCAAGTAGGTGGGTCCCTTCTCACTTCTTTTTGTGGATCAGTATGAGGTAGTATGCCTGATCATAGTTTTATGAAGGTACATCTTTCCTGCCACTTTCAAGATTAAGTTACAATCGGTAATATGATTTTTTTATTTTAACGATTTATTCTAGCGGAGATCCCGACTCGCCCCTGCCACGTCTTGCTGAAAATATAAGTTTTTCTTCTTTTATTGGGAAAGATGGATTTGAACACCACTAGATCTTAACTTGAATATGTTGATTTATTTTCCAGCACCAAACTCTTAAAATCTTCTTCTATGGCTATGCCATGCGTATTAAAAAAACCTCACAGCAATCAATTATTTTCTCTGTTAATTGTCTTTTATTAATTTTAATAAATGTTCAGAATTTTTTTTCCCCACTTCTTTACAGATGGTTTCTCTGGACCCAGGTAAATACAATGTCTCATACAGAAAGAAATCCGGATCAATAACCAAACAAGAAGAAACACTAATAAGATGCTGAGACTTTGTACATTCTTCTCTTAGAGAGACACACCTATCTAGGCATGAAAGTCTTTATCACACTGTTCATGGCTACCAGCCTCAGGACCTCAAAAGTCCTTTTTTTTTTTTTTTTAAATCAATAGGTTCAATATATTCACTTTGACTTTGTTTTTTAATTTTTTTCTTAATATAAAACTTAAAAGAAAGATGTCAGTTGTATCTGCCAGGCTCCTGTGTTTTCCCATGTTTCTCTGGTTTTGTTTTACCTTGTTTATATCAACAAGTCTTCAAAATGGAGTAAATCTCTGCTTGTTGAAACTCTTCTTAATCTAGCACCCAGCTGCTGTTCAACTCTCCATCATTCCAGCCATCACAGTTCTTCTCCACTCCCCTGCTCTGGGCCACTTCACGCCCCCTCCCTTTCATCCAGGTCTCTCCGAGTCCCTGCCCCTCTCTGGGGCCATCCTAACTTTATGGAGCAATAACTCCAGAAGCACAGCTCCCCATAAGATCTCCTTTCCTTCACCGGTTCCTGCCTGCTCTTGTGCAGTATCAGGATCATCATCTTCTTTCTTTACAATCAGTCTTAAAGGCAAGGTGATGGTGGGCTGCAAAGTATATGCATTATGGATTTTCAGTGCACTAATATTAGAATAAAGCTGTCCTCTGTAGACTAAAGAAACTGTTCATGTTTGGTGAATGCACTTTATTAAATCGACACATACTAGTTGTTAAGGTTAATATTTCATTTGTGGGTTATTTTTTTTAAAAGCACAATCAGTTTTACCTTGATGGTGTGAGGGTGTATTTTGATGATTCTTGGCGGGGGGGAAGCAATTGAACTGACCATTGAAAAGATGAGTAGTTTAAAAACAATTCTTTTAAATAAGATATAAGGCTTAAAGTCATATTTTTTCATAATTACTATACGTTACTTAAACAGCTGGGGAATCATAAAGGAAAGCAATTGCCAATGTGCAATAAAGGAGTGGAATAACAACTGAAATAGCCACAGAGATCGATGTGTGCAAAACAACAGTGCAACACAAAACTCTGCTTTTTAAGAAAAGTTAATCTTCTTCCCCATTAAAGCTCATGATTGGATTTACAGGGTTGTGAAGAGATTCTAACGAATCTTTATAATTTGTAGAATGTTTATTGACAAGCAGTGGTCATTTAGGAAACTAGTCTACTAACCAGTAAACTGTTTAGAGAGAGCTTGTTTGGATTTTGGAGTGTGGATATAGTTCTGGTTTGTTAATTTATAATTAAGTATTTAATTAAAACAGAACACAATATGCCTACTTCAGGAAAGCAGGTTGAGATGTTTGTAAGTGTAACAATGAAGAGAGAAATATTGCAAAATCTGTGTGTTCAATCTATTATACTTACCCAAATTCAAGATGACTTTGAATGGAAGACAACAACCCAATAATTAGATTCTATATCTGGAAAATGTATAAATAGATTATAATTTTCCAGATGTAGAATCTAATTGTCAGAGGGTTGTCTTAAATTTGTCTCTTCCAATGCTACACTGGAGAAAGCAGTAGCACAGGCCAGGTATCCCTTTTTCCCCTCATCTTCCCCCACCTCCCCAACTTCCCCCTACAACCTACCTTAACCCTCTGGTACCTAGCCCCCTTGTGCCATAGCTTCTGTCCCTTCTCCCCTCCCCTCCCCACCTGCTCCCACTAACTGTCAGCAGCACAGCTCCAGCTCTGACTGGCTGAATCTGCCCCAGGTCACAGTGCACATGGAAGTGTAGCTCCTGCCCAGCCATGCATTAGCTTCTTGGAGCTGGAGCTGTGCTGCTGCTAATTGGCCAAGTAGGGGATAGAGCTTCCATTTGCTCTGTGCCTCGGGTAGATTCAGCCAGTCAAAGCTGGAGCTGTGCCCGATAGTAAGGTGGGGGAGAGGCCAGGCAGAAGGGGGGAGAGGCGGCAGAGGTTAAGTGAAGGGGGTGGGACAGGTGGCTTCTGTGGCTTTGACTCTGGCCCTGACCTGACTTTTACTTGAATCCAAGATGAGGAGCTTCCCCCTCCCCCATGCTGAATGAGGAGAAGAAACCTTCCTCTTGGTTTTGAGTAAATAGGATGAATTACCAAAATTCTCTTTTTATTTTAACTTAGATTCTGACAAAGGGTTTAAGAAGTGGAATAATGTGAGAAATTCATTCCTGATGCATTGTGTGTGGAGTACCTTACGTAGGAGTATGGTAATTTTTCACTTTTCAGGGAATCTGTGAAAAGACTTTGGCTGCTTGGAACAGGGTGGTTTCAAATCTCTTTTCCAGTGCTACCTTTAGTTTAAGATACAACTTTCCTGAAATCTTACCTGAAAACTCAGAACTTATATCTAAATTGCTAATTTCTACAGTTTTGATCTCAAGCTGTAGACTACATATTTAACCACATTAAAGTGACCCCAACATTGCTGAAAGATATGACATCTGCAGAGAAACCAGTGGCTTAATTTTTAGTTTGCAGTGTAAAGAAGGAGTCTCCTTTTCAAGTCTCCTTTCCAAACAGGAATAGTGTTGCATGATGTCAAATATCATTGCAAATCATTTACACAGCAATAATTGTTACCTAGCAATATCCCTTGCTGTTGATGAAAGAGTGGGTGGAGAGAGGGGGAATAATCCAAAAGACTATACTTCAGACACATTCTGACCATGACACAATATGCACACTTTAGCATGAGTTAAGAGTTGAAAAACTAGGAGGATAAAGCCACATAGAAAAACTGCTTCTCAGTTTCTGTTAAGTGACATGTCATCTTAGTAAGCTCTTAGTGTTTAATTTAACCATCTTTTAAAATTCCTGTTACCTCATTTTGTGTGCTTTCTGCTGTATATTATGTACCATAAAATTACACTAGATTTCTTCACATATAAAGTGAAATCTGAAAATACATTATTGAATAACATTGAATAAACAAACATTTCATTGGTGTCACAATATTGCAAGGTTAGTTTCATTCAAGAAATGTACATTATATTAAGTTGACAACCTTAAGTACAACTACAAGAAACTGAGAGAGAAAGCTGTGCTATAATTTAGGATACTTTTCATGTTGAGGGCAATCAACAGGCCTCCTGTTATGAAAATCATTGACTTATGCACATAGCTGTAGCAAATTGCCTAAATTATATTTAAGTAGTAGCAAACATCGTCAGCTTTAATGTTTTAGTGCTTACTTTAGAAAAGCTTAGATGAACTTGGACTATTACATTACAGTTCTCCAAACATTTGTTATTAACTGTCGCCTACTATATAGATATTATGTACTATCATTATGTTGTCCTGTTGCAGAAATGCTCTTATATATTTACTTAACTTTAAAGAATGATTTTGGTCCCACTGACTTCAAGGGAATGAGTCCTGCACTTAAGGTTAAATATATCTATACGTGTTTTGCTGTGTTGTGGCTTTATAGGAAATGGAGGAGCAATTCTCTCCACAACTAAATGTAGGCACATAAGTTCTGCTGAATGCATGAGATTTGTCAAAAGAATCTGTTCTTAAGAACTGATGTGGACAAGTGTGAAAGGGTTTTTTGGGGGTTTTAAATTTATTTTTTGATAAAAATAATACTTAAGATTGTGAATACATTGATAATTAGATTAATTGGATACGTTTTAAATTTTCCCTTCTGTGTCTGTGTGCACACACATGCAAAATTCATGCAATTTTGTTTACTTATCTTTAGATTTTTAAATTAATAAATTTAGAGATGGACTTGAAAGAGAACTTCACAGCTAGGATCCCTGCATCAGTCCTTTCTCAAGCTCTAGCCCTGAAAACTTAGAGGAAGGATTTACTCTGCAGATCTCTCATATAGGTTTGGGCTCACTTTAGATATGACATGAAAAGGGACCTGGTTTCTAGATGGTTATTAGGCCTGTGTGAATAGGGAACTATTAGATTTGGATTTGGATTCAACTGATTCAGAGGCCAGCGATTTGATTCAGAGATTTGGATCACTTTTCCAAATCAATTCAGCTGAATAGGCTTCGGAAGATTTGACGTGAATTTGGAGAGATTCAGAGATTTGTCCATAGAATATAATGGGGAATCAATGAAATCTATAACTTGGACATTTTTTGGCTGATTTAGATGACACTTGCAGAGAGGGTAGCCCCTTTTGAGGGCATGACGTCTGCCAAGCTTCAAGGAGGGGGTTCTGGGGAACTGTACCTCAAATTCTTGAAAGTAAAACTCATGTCATGTGTAGGTGTTAGGCAACAGTGGTGAAAGCTGCAGGGATAGTAGCCCCTGCTGAGGCTACAAAGCCTGCAAAGTTTCAAGGAGAGAGGTGCAAGGGGTTCTGGCTTCTGGGGCCCTGCACCTCTGGCAGATGACAGATAAAACTTGTGACATGGGTGCTTGTGTGACTGAGTGTGTCTGCGTTACGGCACAGTGGGGTGAGAACTGCTGCAGGCCTGGTAGGCCCTGCTGTGGCCACAAAACCTGCCAGCTTTCTATGATATGGGTGCAGGGGGCTCTGGGCTCTAAGACCCTGCATCTCTGGCTGCAGACAGGTAAAACTCATGACATGGGTGGGTGATGTTGTGAATGTGTGAAGGTGCACCCTCGCTGGTGCTGGAGCCTCTTCACAACACAGTAGTGTGCCCCAATGAGGCCTCCTCCTCCCCTGCAGTCTCAGTCTGATCCACCACTTTACATGGCAACAGGTATAAAATAACTTAGTGAATGACCACTAGTGCACAGTAGTACTAGCAACGTCTCAGGTATCCAAACTCTGACAGAGCCCTTCTTTCCTCTTCAGCAGCAGCTGCTTCTTCTCCACCATGTCTGTTAAGGTGTGCCCTCACTGTTCACATGTGTGTGCGTGCATGTGTATTTGTGTTAAGGTGCACCCTCACTCGTGCTGGGGCCTCTAGACAACACAGTAGCCTGCTCCAATGAGTCCTCCTTCCCTACAGCCTCAGACTGTTCCACCACTTTACATAGCAACAGGTGAGACAATCTGGTGAAAATCCCTTCCTCAGGCTGAGGAAGCACCTGCAGCTTGTGTGCCTGCTGGTCCTGGATGGAAGGAATAGTAAAGAAGCCATAGGCTGGCCTGGCATGCAGTGCAGGTAAGGAAGCCAGTCAGTGAAAATGGAAATAGACACATCAGGGGGTGGGAAGAGGGGGATGTAGCAGTGCAGGTAAAAGTGCAGAGGTACCTGGGGAGTCAGATGTCCAGCAGGTTGCAGTGTGTCAGAATTCCACTATCTATATTAAGTCCATGAATCTCTGTACCTACTACCTAGGATCCTGATGAAGTGAAGTTCATAGGCCTGGCTCTGAAAAGTTGTTTGAAAATACAAACAAGGACCTAACCTTATCACCAGAACTGAAGCCAACTTCCTACAGCTCAAAACACAAAACCTGCCAATTATTTCCAGTACCCCCACAAACTGCACACCAGAATCTATCAAAAACAACAAAATCCAACTACCTGTGGGGGCACATTCCTCATCAAAAAAATACTCTGCCTCCAGTCTCTCAGGCTTGAAGTTTTTCATATCCTTGCCCTGGCTGATCTGCCTTCAGCAGTGCTGGCAGATGATCCCAGGTTTGCTACCTTAAAATGATCCCACACTACACTACCACCCCGCTTCTGGGTTGAGGGCGGGGATCCTGCCTTATCCCCCTCCTCCTCAGAAGGCCGAGACACAACAGCAGGAGGAGCTGACTCAGATGAGCCAATTTCCTGAACCTCCAAAACCTCAACCTCCTCCAAGTTGCTTTCTAGAGGAGACTACCTAGGTCTAGGGGAACTTTGAGGGGTGTGGAGCACAAACTCAGATTTCTCCTCAATCCCCAGAATTCCTTAGTGAAAGCACTTAGGACCTCTGGTTCCAGCTCCTCTTCTGGCAGTGGGAGGTTCATGCTGGGAGTTGAAATTGGGATGTAGGAGATGGTCATTCTGCTGCTGGTGCCTATTTCTGGAGTCAGGGGAGATGGTACAGGTGCAGGGACATCAAGTACAGTTCCCACCTCCTTGCCTCCATTGGCAGCAGAAGCCTCATGTCTGCTAGGGAAGAGGATATGTCTATGGGTGGGGGGGGGGGGTGGAACTTGTTCACCCACTTTCCCCTGTAGCCCCTCTCCCTCCCCTGGCAGAAGACCTGGCACCTGCCTTTCCAGGACACTTCATATTAATCTTTCCTATGCTACAAAAGGTGTGTGTGTGTGGGTCTGACTTCTTCTGTGTTGTGTGTTTTCTTTATTTTGTTGTGTGTGAGCCCTGCTATGATTATGATTGAGTATTAATAATTATATATGCGGTCTTCTGTGCTGTGATATATGAATTAGGAATGTGAATATGGGACTTCTCTGAATTATGAATGTGAATGTATGACTTTTCTTCTTCTTTTCTGAATTCTGTGTTGTCTGCATTAATCTCAGTCTTAATCTCTATATGACTTCTTCTGTATTGTCTTTAGTCTGTATGTAAACTAACTATAACTAATAATATTAATACCTACTAACTATATACAATCTCTTCTTTTTCTATGAATATCTGACTTTTATGATGTGTGTGAGTGTAATATGTGCTTCCCTGCATGGTGCCAGGGAAAACACTGAGCTTTCTTTTTAAAAGTATTGCTGGGCGGGGAGGGGGAGGTGAAGAGAACAAATATGAATTGTAAGAAATGAATTGGATATGTAAAAGTAGAGGGATTCTGAGATAAGCTAAGCTATATCCTATCCAATCCTTTCTAAGAGCAAAAAGGAGCAGGGAACTGACTAGGAAGCCAAGCCAGTCCAGAACTTTTCAGATGCTGTTGCTCAGAACTAGCTCACAAAAGGCTCAGAAAGCCTGCAGACAGAGGCTTTTATGCTGTTTCTGTGTCTCTCCCCCAGACACTGTAATTAGAAGGGGATTCAGGGAGAAATCACACTCACTGGCCAGCTAGAGATGTCAGTCCTTCCCCTAGCCCCCCACTCCCCCTCCCTTCCCTCTTCTAAGTTCTGTTTCCCCTGAACCACCACCTCCAAATCTTCTTTGAATCAATTTGGAGGCTCCACTCAGTTTTCGATTTGGAGGGTCCGCCTGAATGCTAAGCCCGGTTTTATCATGAAACTAAATTCAGAACCTTAAAGTAAAATTAAGCTGGATAATTACTGATTCTCAGGAAGAGCTACTTTCAATAAATTTTTTGGTTATTTTTTTTTAAATGCCAGAAATCTATCCTGTTGGAGATTCCCAAAGATAAAAAGCATGTGATTAATGGAGAGAAAAAAAAACAGTGATAAATTGTCATCAACTGTACATTCATGTTTTAAGTTACAGTGCAAAATGCCTGACATTAAACAAAATTCCTTCACCTTTTTAATAAAACAGTGAAAACATTTTGTAATACATATATTTACGGCATGTATAGACAAAACAGGGACCCTACATTGAAGCGGTAGGTTTTTAAAAACACCACTTCAGTTTAGGGCCCTTTAAATCCCCATGTCATACACACACCTGAACTCTACAGTTGTAGGGCAGCGAACTAAAACTCCTTGGAGGAGTTTTACTTTGCTCCACTCCAAGTCATTTAAGGCATATAACGTCGACAAATTTGCTACAGCAACTGGAATTACTGCACAATACACTGCTGATACATGCAAACACCAACACCATTAAAGCGGGCCAAAAGCATTTAACCCACTTTAAAGTGTCGTGCACACATGCCCTTTGTTTTGTCTACACACGTCCTTAAGCATTATAATCATAAAGCACACAAGTTTTATGCTATTAGCATCATAAAACAGATTTTTTTGAGAAATCTACAAACATTCTTGCGGAAGTCTCAACAAGTGCATCCTGGAGTGGAAGATTATTCCAACATCATTCCAGAAAGTCTTCTGTGCTGGGGAATTTTTAACCCCTTTAATTTTTACAGTTCTTTCCATATAAATGTCTCAGCTTGAAATACATGCATCAGGACTGCTGCAGAATTAGAAATTTTGGTGACCTATTCAAAGCTCCCCCAAGTCCTGACTGTTAAGCACACATTTAAAACAACCCTTTGAGTATAGTGGAACACAAGAAAATGCTTGAAGTTTTAAGTATATGCTTAAGTGCTTTCCTGGAGCAGGGCCATAAACTAGCTGTAATTACAATGACTATTAATGTTATGATACTAAAATTTCCTGGTGTTACCATGTCCCCTTCTTCCCTTTCTCTCTTTCCGATTTTTATGTCATCCAAATACTGCAACTAGAATTGAGATGCAAGCTTCACTTGAGTCAGAGCCTTGCTGTAGGGACACTCAGCATGTGTTGAAGTTAGAATGTGTTCTGACCAGCTGCATGGTAATGCTTACTATGATTATATAAATGGATCCTGCTGGTGCCTCATATCTAAGCCAGTTGGAGGCTCCAGTGAAATGCTAGAGCTGGGACTAAAAATCAGTTGATTCTTGGTCTTAGCCCTAGGACTGCTGCAGAGTCTCCACAGACAATCAGCTGACTTCCAGTTCCAGCCCTGGGACTGCAGTGGAATATGCCCCCCACCCCAGCTGGGCAGCTTGTCTCAGCTCCAGCCCCAATCCCTCTCTCCCCCATACCTCTCCTCTCCCCCCTACCTCAACTGCAACAGACTTACCAGCTGGAGGCAGCTGTGTCCAGCATGGTAAGGACTGCTGCCTGTTTAGTCTATGGGTGAATCTCCAAAGTGAACTGGGAGAGTGATTTGAATCTCTGAATCAAATCACTGTCCCTCTGAATTGGCCAAATCCAAATCTGAAGTGAATACTTGCTGCTTTGCACAAGCCCAGTATTCAACACTTACAAAATGTTATACGGCCCTCAGTAACAACATTGCCACTGGTCTTAGCAGGATCAGGTCTTTTTTTTTTAAATCTATTTTGTGTATTATTAATATATAGCTTGAGGGAGAAAAATGAATTTGTATTATCCTGTTGGTGGCTGGAAAGGGAGAGAATTTTTTCATAATAACAAGATCATATGCAACATTTTGAAGAGGCCTGGTGAAGTCTTAAAAAACCTTTCAAGTGACTAAAACAAGAGCTGGATCAGGCCCTTGGCCTTATAGTAGAGTAATGGTCCATTATAAGAGTGCAGTCCTATATGGGAAGTAAGAAATGTATCTGCCCACTGAACAGCTCAGTGAACATTTCTCTATGAATGCTAATGACCACTGGATCTCCTGACCGCACACATAACATGGTAATAAAAAGTTACAACACAATGTGGAATGTTGTATTAGAATTCACTCACCCCACATTGACAAGGACTATTTGGTGCTGGCTACCTCATCCACAGACACTGGATACATTTCTCCAGCTACCTGCCACTATTCCAACCTGAGTAAAGGTACAGTATGCCCACTGACAGAGGGGCATCAACTCTCCTTAGCATAAAATATCAACAATATCCACACAGATTGAAGCCAGTTTATGAAAGAAACAGACTGTCTCTCAACTATAATTCTTTCCCCAAACAAAGGAAATTATGTTTATAAAATCCACTAAAAGGAAAGTAATATTGTCTGCAACATAAACAGGAAGTCAGGAGGCAAAGACTTAGTATTACAAAGATACATTTATAAGCCCCAGAAAAATACCACAGTATTACAAGAATACTCATGCTACATATGCACAGGTATGCAGTAAATAAAAGTGAAAGCACAAAGTATGGACTTAATGAGTACATCAATCTGTCCCCACCTTCCCACCCCCATTTATGGAAACTGTAATGAATTGGACTCCAATAGCAACTCCCACATGGCCTGGATTTACTAAACAAGTAAGATATATTACAACTATATGGAATTGAACTTATGCAAATGTTCAGTCATTACTATGTTGTTAAAACTTATCTTTTTAAAGGACCTTAGAGTGAGTCAGACTTTTCTTGCTATACCTCCCTTAGGCAATAGAGGAATTTGCAATGTGTGTCAGTCAGATTTTTGAAATCTTGCTCATTTAAATTCCAATCTTTGCCAGCATTTTAAATGCATTGAAACTAGTAACATTTCTAAATCCACTCATCTTCCTACAAACATTCTTGCCATAAAAAGTTGCAAGGGAAGAAATCTCTAACTCTTGGTCTAATAACACTGGCAAAAAAAAGTATAATATTAACTATTCAAAACCACCAAGACAACATTCAACAGAAGCCTCCATATTTTAAAATTAATCTGGAAGTGAAAAAATGAAGCCAAGTCATTCAAATGAATAGCATTAGTATGGTCAAAATGAATATGATCAAAATAATGAAAACGAGGTACAGTGGAAGTGACTGACCTATTGTCACACAGGGAATGTCTGCACTGACGTTCAGAGCTGACTTTATCTTCACACTAGTAAAAGCTGCATGAGTTGTCTTTCCCAATCTATATCAGCCTACTTCGGAGGCATTCTCATTGTGAGGCTTGTGTGCCAGATGGCCCAGTTCTACTTATTATTCCTTCTGAGTCATCCCTATTCACAGGTGGTAGAGAGAAGTAAGATTCTCAGCAGCTGGGAATTGTATGATTGCTGAGGGAAGATTTTTCTGTACTCAATGCCTTCAAAGGGGTTTACAAAGGGATGGTCATTAAGTATAGGTTTAAGGGTGACCTGAAGATCAATCCTAGATATCAAGGTAAACATAAAAGCAGCAAATTAGTATCAGAAGCAGTTAGGACTTTGGTCTCTTTTCAGTCCAATTCACCATATAAGTGTGTGTTCATTGTTGTGGTTCAGGCAATGAAAGGTAGACATATAAAGAACATTTAAGGCCAGATATTGCATTTGATACATGCTTTCATTGTTTAGTTGAAGTCAATAGGAAAAGAAAAAAAAATCCTTAGAAATAATTGTACTCTATAGTTTCTGATAGTATTCTCCTTACAATATGGTTTCTGATAGCATTCTCATTGGAATTTATGGTAATATAGTAATTTGTCACTATTAACCATAACAAAATTCTAAAACTGAAAGTGTAATATGCAGTGTCAAGGAAATGGAATAGTGAGTGGAGGGTGACTTTAAATAGCTTAACCAATACCTACCAGGACATACATATGGTTGTGGAAGTAGAGCCAACATCTCAGATTGCAGTGAGGGTCTCTAGTTTTATTCTCTTAAATTGTAATTGTCTTTGTTTGCCACAGAAGCTGAATGTGTGAGGTCAAGCATTTAGTAATTAAATGTATAGACATGATTATGAACTTCAACACAGATCTGGTCTTCCTAATTGCTTTACTAAAACAAACAGATATATCAATGGATGAGGAAAAGAGGTAGTAATTTTTCCACATTTATTATTGGAAGGCAAATGTGCTTGATATGATTGGATAAGCCAATATAGGTGTAATAACTGCAAAACCTTGCTTGGCTGCAAGCTGAATGCGTGACCTGTACCAAACAACTTTGCAAGAAAAGTGGTAAAAAGTTTGTAGAGGGTGCAATAGCTTTTCCAAATGGAGGATATGCTGTGCACAATGCGCTTTTTACTGGAGCATTTGAACTGTAACCGGAGCCTGCATTGCAAAGCCTGGACTCTGACTACTATGGAACCATAGAAGCTGAGGGAGGGAAAAGCAGCTGGAGAGAGAAGCTGCAGAAGAGTTACACTGTCATGGAGAGAGGGGCAGAGACTCAGCCCCTCCTTCCCCCCCAGGCAGAAAGAAGGAGCTGAGGCTTGTTAGGGAGCAGACTTCAGGACAGAGGAGAGCCTGAGCCTGAGTCATCCCAGGAGAAGCTGATTTCATACCCAGGGTTGTAGCTTTGCACTCAAGGACACAGGTTCCCAGAGAAAGAGTGGGGAGGGGTTAGTAAGCTAGCTGGGAGAAGCTGCCTGGTCAGGGACCTGCAGAGGGAAGTCCCCTGTTTGGGCTGGAAAGGCTTGTACTGCAGGGACAGAGGCCTGCAGAGGGAATCCCGTCTGCATGTGGAGGTGCTGGGGAAGAGAGACAGCCCAGAGAGGAAACCGGCTGTGAGAATCTCAAATATGCATGGGTGTGGAAGGGGACACTTAACCCCTAGTGTTTGCAGGAGGTGTATTTTTCAGAAGGAAACTAAATAAAAGAAGCCTATTACCTGCAGTGGCTGATTGAAGACCTGTTATTTTGCTGAAGTACCAAGAAAGAGCAAAGAGTCCATCTTCCCTGGAGCAGCGGAAGTCTTGCCTCTGCCACCTAATGGCAGATCATAGTTAAAGCTGCATTGCCATTTATTGTTATGGGAAGAGGAGTGTGACCAGAGGGAAATCAATCTGGGTTATGCGGGGGAGAAACTGTTTTAAAGTGTTATAACAAAGTGAATGTAGCCATTGGGGTTGTTTGATGCAAGTAGGACCACCAGTGTGGTAGAATTATTCATCTATTGTTGCAGTTGTAAATTCAATTCAAATTGTTGCTTTTATTATTAACTATACATATATATTTCTTCCTTCTCTTGATTACTGATTTATTTTCTGTGTATAGTTGTGTGTAATAAAGAAACCCATTGTTTATTGGACATAAAGTAAATTCTTGGGCAGTGAGGGTAAGGAACACATCTCTCCATGGGACACCTCAGTCAGCACACCTGCCTGAGGGGGGTCCCAGGGCCACTGGCACCCTGAGGATCCAGAATATAGCATATCACTTGGCCTAGCATGTCGGTGAGGGTTACATAGGTAATTTTGTCAGTAGGTTTACAGCAGTGTAAGCGTGACTAGGATTGTAGATGAAAGATGTTTGGAAGATTGTCTGACTATATCATTGGACAAATAAAAGAGATTATTCTAATAAATCTTTGCCTGTAGTAAGTTTAGGAATTCAATCCAGACATGATTATAACACCTGTTTATGTGGCCTGTGTTGTTAGGGCTGTCAGGCAGCTGTTTTCTACTGAAGGTTCAGAAACACATTTTTTAATGCTTTCAAGCTTTTTGAAGGAAGGAGCAGGGAAGGTGTGTAGCTGTCTTTCCTAACTGGATTTCTTTTAGAACCCCAAGGTCACAAAGGCCCTAATACCATGAGCATTTCCAGAGTTTGAAGTAAACATCTTTTGAGTTACTTCAAAACCTTAATAATGCAAGGGAATAGACATTGATCCAAATCCAAATGTGTGACAGCGTTTGAAAACTCTTTTTTTTTCGGTTTCAAGCTTTGTTATACAGTCAGACATGTCATGTCATTTAGCTGTGCTGCTGTTGTAGGAAACTCAGATCTCTGAAAATTGTAGTTCTGCAACATTTACAGTGTGGCATTACTTAAATGAATTTCAGCAGAAAATAAGAAAATCTGTTGCCCTTTTCCCTCTCCTCCCTGATGGTATTCTACATCTTTTAAATTTGACAGGTTCAGTCCACAGTAGTCAATTTCCATACTGTAAATACATTATGATAATCTACTCCTTACTTCAGAAATTCTTAAATAATTTATCTCCTGAATATATTGTTCAGCACCTCTGGGGTAAGGTTCATTAAAATGCATCTTTAGAGAGCACATTTTCCTGTGAACATTAGCACAGAGATACAAGGATTATTATAAATGTGTATATAATGATAGCTTTTCTTATTGATAAACCATTCACATGTTAATCATATTCAAAATATATAATGCTTAAGAGTAGCTAAAAACAAAATCTCATTCACTCATAAAGGTCTTAATATGGACTTTCGATATAAAGGAAAACTTTGAAAAAACAAGTATTTAGCATCAATTAAACAGAAAAATTAATAGTACTTTATTAACATTTCTAATAATACTTTACTATAAACCGAGAATGGTTCTCTATAGGAACTTAGGGCACTTTTACATGTGCTTCATGGGTGTAGGGGGCTAGCACTTTAATTAGGGCAGCACTGAGAGCCGCTCTAATCAAAGTCTTACAGCATTTCATGTATCAGCATCCCCAAGCTTCAAAATGGCAGAATAGGTGCTTGAACAAAAACTTGTTCTATGAGCTTCTAGTTCAAGCACCCCTGCTGCTATTTTGAAGCACAGGAAGGTTGATGCATGAGATGCAAGAGGCTGCTGGAGCACAATAATTACCACACTCCAGCAGACTCAATTAATCGAGTCTGTTCTGATGTGCTGTAATTACAGCACATTGGAACAGCCTCTGTACTTATGTACAGGCACCCTCTATGTGCAAGCTAAGTAAGGCCAGGCTAAGTTTGTCCTCAGATGTGAAATTTGTCATGAAAAATAAGAATATTACAGAAAGTGATAATATGAGTCTACATGTGGCATATGTATTAGGGAACAGTAGACTGCAGGAGGTAATGAACATGATTCTGTTGTTAGTTTAGCTTTGCACCTCAAATTTATGGCATTACACAGATTTTATGCTGAAGAAAGATAGAAATTAAGCTCAGTGGTTGCTAAATGAGAGAGAACTGATGTGGTTTGCTACTTCTAAGAATTATACATCCTCTATCCTTCTCACCTAAATCATTTTGATATGAAGTGTCTTCTGCCTTACTTCTAATATTTGTATAAAAAAATTAAGTGAAAAATGAAAAATTCTGAGATTTCTATATTACTTTGTATCCCAGATTGTGGGGAAAAAAGAGAACTATAAAAATGTTACAAGGAACATAACAGTTTAGAAGACAGTTGAATGAGAAGTAAATAGGTGTCCTTTTCAATTGAAACACAGAATTTTGTTCTCCTTGACTGAAAAATATATTACAAATTTCAAATATCTTCAAGTTTAAAATATATCTGCATTGTGCTATCCTTCCACAGTGACAAAGTTGAGTGGTCTCTTGTCCCCATAATCCCTTATGAAATTTGCTGTCTTGGGAAACTACGCTGAATGAAAAATCACTTTGATGAAAAATTGCTGACCAGCTCTAGTAAGAATCCATTCTGCCTATCCAACTACCTGCTCCAGGTACACTATTGTCAGTTGGTAGAAGTAAGTAAGCTTCAGGATTTAAAATAAGAACATTTATTTAAGCAAAACTCTATCTTGCTTTCTTTCTCCTCACAACTGCTACTGATATTCTCAATCAGATTTTGCCTCTATTATTTCTGTATATAGGTTAGCTATTATGTTGTATGCTTCACCTCTTGCCAAGGAAATATTCCTGGGAGCTACAGTAAGCAACTTGTTAACCTGGGACTGAGCAAAAGTGACAGCCCCCACTCCCATTTAAAAACTCCATCTCTCTCCCTGTTATCTAGCTATAAATCCAAAAAACAAATAAAATAAATTCCCCTACAAATTAACTCAAAAGAGGGCAAGGTAATTCAGTATTAACCACTTCCTACTTTCTATGGATGGACCAGCAGTAGAGGATTACTACTAGTTCATGTTTTTCTTTCTTAAGATCCCATCTCTCCTAGAATCCCAATGTGATCACCTACAGGCTTTGTGTTTATAATTATGCCATAAACTGGAGCTGCTGTAATTCAAAAGCATGAAAAAAGAGCAAGTATCTGTGTCATCTTCTAGATGATGTTTAAACATCTGAGGTGACCATACATGAGCCAGGAGGCTGCTCTGTGCTGTAATGACAGCGCATCAGAGCAGACTCAACTAACTGAGCCTGGCACATGGTAATTGTATATCACCTTGTATATCAGCATCCCCGTGCTTCAAAATGGTGGCAGGGGCACTTTAAAGCTAGTTCAATAAACTTTAGATAAAGTGCCCCTGCCTCCATTTTGAAGTGCAGGAACACTAATACGTGGCACGCTCTTGGAACTGCTCTAAAGCCCTGCTCTCTCCCCCACTCCCAGATTAGGTGTAAACATGCACCTGGATTTTATTCCTTTTCCATTGTAATTGTTACTATCTCTCTCTAGATAGTAAATGATTTTTGTGAGAATTCAAAAGCAAAATTGCCCTTCCTGCTTGGGCGAAATGCTCCAGTAGTAGAATTTCAAAAAAGGAACGATCAAAAAGAAATAAGGTCATTGGTTTCTCTTAAATCTTTCCTTTGCCCCTTGTTCCAGTCACTGTGAAAGTTGACTAGGTAGGACAACAAAAAGGGCCAGAAAGAAGAAGGACAGCTGTGCTGAAATGGAGCTGAGCCCCAGAATGTGTAGCTCTGGTCTGCAACTTCATTGGGAGATGATTAAATGTCCAGATGATTAAACACCCATTCTGAATGCCCCACCTATTCTGAAGGCTTCAGAATCCAGACCTGAATTCTAAAAGAGTTTTCTTGTTTATAATTGAACTAACCAAAACCTTGAAAGTACCTTGAAAGTACATCCCAAGTTGAGGACTGGTTCTAGCATGTCTTGCACCTGTTTCTGATCCTCAAGCTTAATGACACGTCTGTTTTGTTAAATTCCATTTTTCCTGGATTCAGAATTTTGTAGCTTGAAGCTAAATTATATTGTTTCCACTTAACATTGTATATGTGTATTGTGCTAGAGCAGAACTTTAGGAGAATAGAGAAATACACCAACTGACAGTCTGATAGGGAATTCACTTAAGCATATGTGTCATTAAAATTGTACCTGCAATTTTAACAAGGAATAGTGCTCTATAAGCATTATTTTTGTTTTTAAATATAAATACATTTTTGTGCATTAGAAGGAAATGAATATAGAAAATGATGATGGTGGGAGGATGGGAAGCCCTCACAAGAATAGCCTTTCGAATTATAAGTTTGCAGTGTTCCTCTTTAGCTGCTGCTTCTAATCATTACAAGTTTCTTTTTCCTTTTTTTTCCCATTTTTTTATAGTATAGTAGTATAGCGGTCACTGGCTGGGGAGCCACTTCTAATACATGCTTATGGATATTAAGGAGAGATGATGTGGGAATTTCTAGCAAAATAGGTTTTCATCTGAAAAATGTTTATTTAAGATAAAAAATTCAGTCCTGAGAGTTGAGTCCCATGTTGCAGATAAGTATTGTAACCACCAAGCTGTTAATTCTTTGTGAATTTTTCTGTTGGAGCCATTCTAGTTTCTTAAATATTCATTGAAGTAACTGAAGCATTCCTACACCCCAGGCGAGTACCAAAACCACAGGATATGTAATAGTTTTGCTTGTGGTGTGTCCTTTGGAAGAAGGGTTTCTGGGTCCTTTGTCGTGGCATCTATGTCTATACCTCTTCTCTCTCACTCTCTCTTTTTCTTTTCCCTGCTTTCTCTATGAAAATTTGAAAAGTCATGGGTTTTGTCCAAAAATAAGAAGCAGAAAACCACTTCCTGCTAAGTTCTGGTTCTAAGGCTATAGAGGACCATTATTATCTGCTCCTGAATAATACAGCCGTAGAATGTCACCCATGAAAGTTTATCTGCTGCTACTGCTTTTGCCTGAATGCATTAATACGTTACTTAAATTGTGAAGAATTGCTTCTTGCAGTACTTATTGTTGCAGGTGTTAATCTTTTGTCTGTAAATTATTTGGATTTCAAAAAAAATTAGGAACAGACTGTTCTTTCTAAAGGCTAGATGCTCCAAATCACTGGTTTTCAAACTTTTGGCAGCTTACCTCCTTACGTGCAAAATATGACTGCTTGTACCTCCTACACCTGATGCATCTCCTCATCTTCATTCCTTAGGAAGAATGTCAACACTGATATCAATGTGGGGCAAAGCCATTATTCACCGTGCATTGTCAATCAGAAACTCCACAGCCATTAGTAAACTTTAGGCATGTACCTCCTGATAAAGTGCTGAGTACCCCAGTTTAAAAACCACAGCTTCCCATTCTCTGCAATCTGGGGGGGGGGTTCACTATGCAAGGTTGCATATCACAATATCACCACTTCAGTTCTTTCAGAAGCCAGTTAATAAGGGGTATAAGACAATCATTTTCTGTCTTTCCTTCAGTGCCAGTATTCTAGTTCTAATTTCTACTTTTTAGGTCTGAGGCACATTGACAGGATAGTGCAGGAAAATATGCACTACTTGCTTTCTAAATCTTTCTGTTAGTCCTTGTCTACAAAACTCTATATTTACTTTTCTAAGGGCATAGCTCTACATGAGAGTTGGATTACAGTGTGAATTTCAAGCACAACAGTTGTTTCTGAAATTGGTTCCAGCTGAAAAATAAGGCATTTATTCTAGAAAAAGTGTCTATATAGCAAATTGTTCAAGAAGAGCTCCCCATATAGACAAACCCGTAAACAAAAGATCTTGTAAGAAACTGATTCACATACACTAGTCCACTCATATGGCTCCCAAACTTGAGATTATTAAAAAGAAAAAACAAAAAACCCCACATGAATGAACAAGAACAATCAAATATTGGTACAAAGCTGTTTTTTTTATGTTAAATTGTACTTGTAAATAAAATCAAAAGTAGGGGGGAAAAGTATAAAACCCTATGATAAATAATCAGTGCAACAAAGTCTGATGCTGCAAGAGGAGTTTGTTAATAATGACTGATCTCATTCCCTGACAGTGTACCATATTTACTTGAATACAACAATTTTTTTTCCCCGAAGCAGAAAAAAGCGTCCCCAATTTATATTAGCATACAAGGAAACTTCATTAAATACATTGTGTATCATGAAACTGCTACCAAAAGCAGCATGTGTGTAGTAATGAAAATCAACTTTGAAGTAGATTAAATGCAGCCAGCATTGAGTATGACTGGCTGTCAAATACATAGCCCATACTTGGGCCAATATACTAATGGGAACCAACTACAGGAACAGGTTAGCGCAGCCTATCTGAATAAGATATATGGTAGTGCTTGTTGTGTGCAATCCCATTCAGCACCAACTTCTTTTCCAGTCACGGTGAGACACTACATTGAATACATTTTGACTTACTCTTCCCTGCCACACCTGAGATTGCTGTTCTTTTCCATTTTTAGTGATGCCTATTTTTTCAACAGCCTTAAAAGTCTGGCAAAAATCACCAGGAGTCTAGAAAGATGGAGTTAAAAAAAGCAGGGCAGGGCACAGTCCCGGACTCTGGCCTGAGGTAACTGGAGGTTGGGTCCACCACAGAGATGCTCTGGCTGCCAGAACATCTCTGTGGTTGGCCCCTTACGCTGGTGCTGAAGCACGCTGCCTGCCGGCAGTGTGCGGCCTGCTAGGGCTCCAGTAAGGGGAGCAGCACCGTAACCCCTCTTCATGCTTCTCACATTGGAATCCCAGTGTGAGAAGTGAGCAGAGAATGAAAGGACTGAAGCAGTGTGCTTATCTCAGACCAGTATCATCCTGATCTAAGGAAGTGTGAGGAGCAGGAGTGTGGGGGTAGTTGCAGGCTAAACGTTTGTACTGCTCCCTCTCCCAGAATAATTTCTACTAGTGGAAATCTTCCAGCATTAGAAATGCACACTTTTGCACGGTGATTTAAGTCAACTACAGTTGAAAACTTTGGGTACTCCTGTAATACTGATACAATACTTTTATCTACTTCATATTTTAGAAGGAATTCCAATCTGATGATTTATGCATCCAGAATGACAAAACTATTATGACACTGAAGTCACACTATAGGCTACCTCTCAGATTATGAATATAAATCAAATGATCTCCATAGCGCAGTACATGATTAAGAATTCATGTCTGGTTGGTTAAGGTCATTCATGTGCAATCTAAATACAATCAAAAATCAATAGGAAGCTTAACTTTTCAGCAACATATTACATTAAATGTTTGTTCCTCAGAGTTAGGAGTAATCATTCAGAATTAGATAGTTCTTTGCCAGGTCATGTAAACTCTAAACAGAGAAATGAAATCCATTTCTGCACAATAAGGTTAGTGCAAAGCTTCAAACCTATTTATACTTTGTTTTGAAAACTTAAGTGGAATATATAGGATTAAAGGTCTTGCATTTACTCTGTAAATGGGATATGGGTGAGTTGTTTTGTTTTGTTTTGTTTTTTTGGTTTAGTTCC
Source organism: Crocodylus porosus (assembly GCF_001723895.1). NCBI lineage: Eukaryota > Metazoa > Chordata > Crocodylia > Crocodylidae > Crocodylus > Crocodylus porosus. Next base: position 52,657,924 of record NW_017728951.1, read on the forward strand.
CCCCCACAAACACACTATTATATTTTAAATACATTTTGTAACCTTGAAAGTTTTGAAATTGAATTGTTATCCTCTGATGAGTAGTAATATGAGCAGTCAAATAGTTAATTTACAATAGCTTTTAGAAATTCAGTATCCTCTTGTGACATGAAGAGAATGTTACTTGATAGTGCATGAAATGATGAAATATGAATGGAGTCCCAATCCAATTATACATGCTGAACAAAAAAAACCTCAACAGTTTGCAAAATAAAATATATGATGTCTGACAAAGAGGTCATATTTATCAGGCTCTATGGGACTTTTGTTTATTTAAATTTTACTTATGGCTTAACTCATAGATTTATAATCTAATATTTATTTTAAGAGTCTTGGATGAAATAATTTCTTTTATGCAATAAAAATGTAGCCATGGAAAGTTGTTAAGTTGGCACTGTGAAGTTTTTAAAATACTAAAGCAGGAATTAAATATCTTTAGAATTCATTTCTTAGCTTGAAGTTAGTCTCTTTTTTTCAATATATTTTTCTCTAAACAATTTCATTTTCAATGCCCTTTTTTTTTAGTAAATATTTACCAACTTTTGCAAACTTTTACAGGTTCCTTCTGTTAATTATCCAACAGTCCCCACAAAGTCTGGACACAGCCTTAAACTCATGGACACTGGCACTTTTAAAACTTGACTAACATGTGACATTATTGCTCCCAATTAAAATGATTGTTGTCATGATGGGCTTGAAAATTCCTATTAACTACTTTCAGGTTTTCAACCCAAGTATTTATTTATTTATTTGTTTTACTAACAATCTGGAAGTTTTTTACTGACAAACTTTTTTTTACTAATGCATGTTTTTACTGTATGTAAAATATGACTTTTCCCAGGCCTTGTCCCTTTGCAGACCTCAATTAGAAGGGCTGAGTTCAAATTTAGGGAGTTAACATGAACCATAATAATAAAGTTTCGTTGTCAGTAAAAATCTTGGAAAAGAAAGAAAGACTTTTTCAAACCTTTTATAAAGGTTTATTAAGGGGAAAAGTGGGAAACACCCCACCAAATTAATAAAACACTGCCCATGCAGGAGCCCAGGTACAACAGACAGAGCCTAGGGATATGGCCTGCCAGCCCTGCCCTCACAGTCTTAAAACAGAAGTATCTAGTACAACATCAGCCTGCTGAGACCCCTGGTGGTATGCCAGGAAGGAAGCTAGCAGTGTCACAGTGGAAGGACTAAATGGCCACCCTTGACACTACAGAGCACCCCCTGAATTGCCTGAAATGTCTGGAAGGCGGGCACCATCTGCTGGAGGACAACGTGCTCAAATTCCAGCGACAGGTGTGTCCACACCAAAAACTGGAAGAGCTGCAGGGTGTCATCTGAGCTGGCCCCAGCCAGCTGGTTCCTGTGGCTCTTGAGGGTGGCCATCCTAGCCTGGCCAAGTAAGAAGTTGGCCCGGCAGATGATACCCCCATTGGCTGCCTGGTACAGAAAGGAAAACAAATAGGTGGCCTCTGAGAGGTCCAAACTTAGTGCCTCAAGCAAAGTGTTAAGAGCAGCAAACAGCTGTGACAGCTGGAGGCATCCAAGGAAGGCACGGTTAAGATCCTCCTCCACTCTCCCTGGACAAAATGGACAGGCCGCTGAGGCAGCCGGGTCCATGTGGTGGACAAGAGAGCTGGTGCCTAGTTTCCCAAGTAGCAAGCACCACTGGAGGTCACCAATCTTTTTGGAGATGGGGCAGGTTGGCGCGAGTGCCAGTGTTGCTATGTGCCTCCACCACACCATGTCAAGCTGAGTGTCAAGGACACGAGCGTGGCAGACCTGAATCACCCACAAATACAGGGCCTTCTGAGGGAGTGCATTGCAGCGGATCCCAGTACCACTGTCAGGAGACATGGAGCAAGCCAGTAAAGTGGAAGGCCCACCATGCAGGTTACTATCCACAACCAGGAAAACAGGCAGTGGTGGAAAGGGCTCACTCAGGACATCCCCAGCAGGGAGGGCTCTCCATGTTCAGAGGTGCTCCTCTCCCACATCCTCTGGGAGAATGGCCTGCACATCCCTTAAGAAGTGAGCAGCACAGCAGACTGAGTGCATGCCCAAGTGGGTGGCCAGACCCTCAGCTGACAACCAGTCTGACTGCATCATGTTGAAGAGGTGTCCCAACTGGATGGTATGTGACTGGATGGGGGAGTCGACAAGGCTGCTAGAGGCGAGGCTTGGAAGACTGTGCTGCAAGGATGGGTTATGGAATAGGAGCTTCTGCAGTAACTGCAGAAACCGTAGATGCCTGGCTTGGGGCAGGAGGCAGAAGGCAGCTCTCCAGTACTGCGCCATGCTTTGATAGAAGGGTGGGAGGACACCCAGTCCAGGAGGATGGGATCTAAAAAGAACAGCTGTAGAAGGAACAGCTCCTAGTCAAAACCAAGTTCCCCCACTCAATGTGAAAACAAATTAGCTAGCAGCCACCAGGGGAGGGGGTCTTTGCAGTAGAGGAGCCTTTGGAGGGCCTGCAGGTGGAAGCCTGCCCCCTTGCCTACCAGGTCAACTAAGTCCTGGCCCCCCTCAGCCACCAGCAAATAAAGAATGGCTCAGGGGAGCCAGTGACACCCATCCCAAAAGAAGTCCACAAGCAGTCACTGGAGCTTCTCGAGCAGGTCCGTCAGGGGTTCCAACACAGTGCAATGGTGCCGTAACGCCGCAGCTGCCAGGTTGTTAACGATAAGGATCTGCCCATGGTAGCAGAGGCTGGGTAGATACCAGTGCGAGCGCGGCAGACCTGAATCACCCACAAATACAGGGCCTTCTGAGGGAGCATGTTGTAGCGAAGCCCACTACCACTGTCAGGAGACATGGAGCAAGCTAGTAAAGTAGAAGGCCCACCATGCAGGTTACTATCCACAACCAGGAAAACAGGCAGTTTTCCTGCAGGTGTGCCTCCACCTTGGCACCAAGGTCCTCCCAGTTCCATGCAGAGAAGACCGATGGCTTGAGGAACACTCCCAAGGTCTTGAGGCCCTCCCAACGCTAGGCAAGATCCCCGGGGAGGGAGCTGACCCAGGGACCAAGAAGGAAGGTGTTGCTTTTGGTTTAGTTCACATGAGCTAAAGAGGTACGCTCATAGGCTTCTTGACAGGTGACCAAGGACTGTATGTTACCCTGGGTGTTGATGAGGACAGTCATATCATCTGCATATGCTGTCAGCCTGACCAACAGGCAGTCCACTGAGATGGAGGCAGATGGAAGAGTCAGTCTGGTCAGGTACCACTGCAGTGTGTGGAGTAGAGGCTCGATGGACAAGGCATACAAGATTCCCAACAGAGGGAAGCCCTGGTGGATGCCCCTGCAGGCTGGGAACAGGGTGCAGAGTGTGCCATTCACCTTCAGAATATTCAAAATGTCCTGATACAGGATCCAAAGGGCAGAGGTGAAGACAGGCCCAAAGCCGAAGGCCTCAAGGGTCTGAAACAGGTAGTCGTGGCCGACCCAATCAAAGGCTTTCTCCTGGTCCAAGGAGACAAGTCTGATGTTGAGGCTGAAGAGGTCAGCAGCCATCAGCAGCTCTCAAAGCAGGAACAGATTGTCCTGGATGGTTCTACCCAGCACACAGTAGCTCTGCTATGGGCTGATGTTGGAAGTTATAATGGTGCACAGCCACTTAGCCAGAACCTTGGCCAGGATCTTGTAACTGGTGCACACAAACGACACTGGTCACCAGTTCTTGATGCAGCCAAGGTCTCCTTTCTTAGGCAGCAGGGTGAGGACTGCTTGGTGATAGCTGGTTGGCATTGTCAGATCCGAAAGACTCTCATGAAAGATGCACAGGCGGCAGGGGCCAAGGAGAGGCCAGAACATCTTATAAAACCCAGCTGGGAACCCATCGATGCCAGGGGCTTTGCCCGAGGTGAGGTCCTCGATGGCAGCTGTGAGTTCCTCCAAAGAACGTTCTCGCTCAAGATGGTCAGCCTCTGATGAGAAAAGCCTAAGGAAGCCATCATGTAAGTGCCTAGCACACTCTAGGCAAGTCAGTTTGGCTGAAAACAGTTTCTGGTAGAAGGCGATAGCATGGCATCAGATCTCAACGGGATCTGTGAGTGGCCATCTGGGGTCTTAAGATGGTCAATGACCTTCTGTGCAGCTTGTTGTTTCTCAAAGCTGAAAAAGAAGTCAGGGTGTCAGTCTCTGCCAGTTCTTGGCAGCAGGCATGGACTCTTGCACCCTGGGAGATACTCTCTGCCAACTCCTGCCGATGTTCCTTGCAGAGCTTAAGACTCTTGAGCAGGCCCGCATCACCACCAGCATCATGCAGGGCCATCTCAAGCTGCACTGCATCCTCCTTCAACTACTGAACAAGGTGGTGAAGCTCACTTGTAGCCAACTGCATGTACTGCTGACAGAAAACTCTAATGTGCACCTTTCCCACATCCCACCACTGCTTACAGGAGGGGAAAGTGGCTCTTGCAGCCTCCCATGTCCTCCCATGTTTGCCAGAAGTGAGAAAAGCAGTCACAGAAGTGAGCATCCTGCACAAGACTAGTGTTGAGGCACCAGTAGAGTGCTCAGGAATGCATCCTGCCAGGAAGGCTTGGCACACAGGAAAGCAGGCTATGATCTGACAGTCCTGCTGGGGTAATGTGGCTGCTGCACAGGAGCAGTAGGTGGTGCCTGGCGACATACAGGTGGTCAAGTTGTGCCATGGAGAGCCCACTGGCGGTTACCTTCAGCCAGGTATACTGTCTTGCATCAACATGGAGATGGCGCCAGACATCAACAAGATCTGCTGCTTCTAAAGCTGTCCATAGTTTCTGGGCTGAGGATGGATGGGGCCCTAGCCGATTCTGGCCAGGACATGCATCAACTGTGCAACTAAAGTTCCTGCCCAGGAGGACAAGGTCATCACAACCAGCAGCACTCTGTAAAAAGTCAGTCAGGGTCTCAAAGAGGGTGGTCTGTTCTTGTCCAGCAGTGGGAGCATAGATGTTAATAAGGAGGAGGCAAAGTTGCACAAACTGAATGCAAATGGTGAGCAGGCAGACAGGGACAACCTGTTGGGCTACCTCTGAGTCCGGCATCAGCTGTGGTAACAGAAGGAGCATGACCCCTGTGCTGAGGGATGTGCCATGACTGAAGAAATTGTGGCTCTTCCAGGCAGCATGCCAGTCAACTTGATTGGCTGCATCGGTGTGTGTTTTCTGCAGAAAGGCAATGTCCAGCCTTTTGTGGCACAGAAGATCAAAGAGTGGTGTCTACTTCACAGGGTCTCTTCAGCCATTGGCATTAAGAGAGCCAAATGTTGTGGCAGCCATGTGTGAAGGCATAGAAGCGGGGACAGGCAAGGCCAAAAACACAGAGGGAGAGCCAACAGAGAGGAGCAAAAATGCAGAACAGGAAAAGACCAGGCCTACAACTCCCCAGCTGGAGTGTCTTGTAACAAGTGCCCAACATCACCTGCAAGCTTGTTAAGGTGAAAGCTATAATGCTGCATCTCTGGACTGGAGTGCAGCGTCACTGCTGTGGCCTCAGTGGACACCACAAGTGTCTCAGGGTCTGGGAACCATTTGCGTGTATGCTGCGCAAGCCTCCGGTGGTGCTTGGTCTGATCTAGAAACTCTGTGAAGTGTTCAACAGAGTATCCAGGACAGGGAGGTTCCTCAGGAGCAGGAACAGGTTCTGCCTCCCAGGTAGAGATGCTTCTTATTGAGGGGGGCACCTTAGATGACTCAGGGGGTGCTACTCCCTGAGGGAGGACTTCTGTTGACTCACCCTCAAAGGCAGTATCAAAGTCCCAGCTCAGGCACCTTGCTGCCAAGCAGCAGTCTATGGATATGCCCTGTTACAGTGCCATAAGGGCACAGGCGGTTAGTGAGGTCATCGTCCGAGAGAAATGGAGGCATGTTCAAGGCTACCACATGAATCACCGGTATGTCTAGAGGTGTTGCAAGGCAAAAAACACCCCTGCTACCAAATCCTCATTCCCTAAAGCAGGGTAGCTGAGGAAGATGATGGGGACTGAACTCACTCAAGCAGCATACAGGACATGGTTACAGCCTATGAGTGCCCCCACAGCAGCAGTACACTCCTTTACGCCACTAGAGGGAGAGGCATGAAGCCGGAGACTGAAGCTCTGGTCCAGAGGGGCTGAAGCCCCAGTAGTGAACTTCTGGGAGCTGCCACCAGCCATTCCAACAAAAAAAAGGGTTAACCATGAAAGGAACAAGAGAGGTGAGGGATGGGTAACCCTCTGCCAGCAGGGAATGAAGAAGCTAGAAAGAAACTAACTAACTAACTAACACCAGGGAGAGGAGAGAGAAGGGTAAGCAATGTGGCAGGGAAAGGAAGGGAGGGAACGAAAAATAAAGAAAAAAAACCCTGAGGAAGGGGAAGAGGGTGACTGCAGGAGGAAGGGCTGGGACATGGGGAAAACAAGGCAGGGAAAAGTAATGAAAAGTGGGGGACTACTGTGAGAAAG